>NC_065435.1:5415463-6026289 GCF_024364675.1 Aethina tumida | reverse complement strand
GCCGAACGTGGTAAACGAAAGCGGGCACTTCAAATTCGTCTTGGACCTCAGAAAGTAGGTTTACCGAAACGCCATACTGATACTCACCGCGTAAAGTGGTTGCCTATACTCAGACATGAATTATTAAATCTCTAAATTTTTTACAAAACAAATAAAAATAACCACGTAAATTTGTTCTAGAACGTAATAGGACTACAAATATTGACCAACGAGTTAAATTAAATAGAATTTAAGTTGTAAATAGTGGAGCAAACAGTTATCCTCGAGTGGCGACATCTATCTTTGGATGGTTTAATAAAAATATACAACTTCATGTTACAAGTATTCTGATTATGTCGCTGTTTTAAGTGTTGTACTGTGTGAGTGAGCCAAAATGGCAGAAAATGGAAGAGATATTCCCGAACAGCCTAAAACTACAGGTTAGAATTAGAATTTGTGTATTCAGCATATTGTTCGTTAGTGTTTCACGATCTTGTTACCACCGTGAATTTATTTCTAGTATGCCTAAGCAGCATTAAGTTATATAAGTTAAAAAAAGTCCACCATCTGTGGGTCTAATGCACTAAATTATTAGTAAACGTTAGTTTTAGATGGAAATTCGTGCCGTTTTGGGTCGGTGTGTGTATGTTAGTTGTTGGAAATCGTTTGGCTGTGTGTGTTTTAACACAAATTCGCATGTACGAGGCGTATTTGTCGATTTAATATCGTGTGAAGATATTAATATCTCCGGCCTTTGATTCATATTATTCAAATGTCAAATTTTAATCAATTAATTCTTTATACCAGACACGGTGTCTAATATTTACCTCAAGGTGGTTTTACATTGATTGTTTTGACATTATTGCTTGCTTACTGTTGTCACATGAATGTAATTTACAACGAAAAACTTCTAGGTTAGTTTGTTTAGGTTTACTACGTGTAATTTCGGATCAATCATATTTATTTTTATACTAATAGTTCCATATCATCTAATTTTATCTTATCATGTAGGTAGGCTACTTTAACATGTGTAAAAAGGTAAAACCGGTTTCCATATTATTTACATAATTCATATGCATAACTCGGGGAAAAAAAAAATAATACACAGATTTTGCACATTCCATTCGGTGATCCCGCTAACAAGATCCTCAGTATTTTCATTAAAAAAAAAAACAACCAACCCTCCCGAACACCTCCCGTAACACGTCTATTGACAAATATCGACATTGTCAAAATATAAACACACCTAAAAATAACAAACTTTAATAATAGATTTTACCGTAAATTAAACGTGGCTAAGAAAGTCCGAAATCCGCTGCTTCACAAACGGATATCCGGCTTAATCATTCACACGCCAAAATCGTCGTCGTTATACCGGGTGACGGAAAAATCACACATCCGGAATTGCTAATTTTTTACGCACGATTTCGTGTTCTTTTTTTTTTTTTGTTTGTATTTACGGGTTGTTCATGTAAATTTCGTTGAAATTCGATTAACGGTTTGAGTCATGAGATGAGTCCGATTTGTCGCCCGGTTTCCGGAAACGCGACCTTCCCAAACGATTGTCTGTCTTTCACATCACTTTATTGATCAATATCAATAAATGTGCGGCTAAATTTAATTGAGCTCTTTACGGAGTGTTTCCCTTTATTTCTTAGTTTGTATAAAATATTTGTTTTGAACGGTATTAATTTGTAAATAATTACCCAATAAGTTACAGGCAAACAAGTTTAGAACAATATTTAGGACTTGACTTGAATTGAAAAAATATTTATAAACGTTTGGGCCAAAATTTACTGATTGTATACGATACATAAAATCTTCGCCAAATTAGTACTTTGATGCCTTTTAAGCTTCAGAATTAGAATGTGTTTATAATAAGCCATTAAAGCTGTAAATTTCATCATGATTTAATTTGTATTTGCTTTTATCAGATTTAACGGATTAGTTTATTATTATCGCTTGTTGAAAGAAAAACAACTTGAGAACATTAGTTTATCAACAATATTATCAAAAATAATGCATACAAAAGAAGATACTTCTTGGTATTCTTGTGTTACTATAGAATGGTTTATGTTTCTTGAAAATTGGAGAAATTATTTTTATATCATAAAAATGCCTATCCTATACAATCTTCTGCAACTTAATACATTTAAGCCTTTTAGAACTGTGTAAACATCAACATTAAAATGTATTTACTGAGACATTAAAATTGTGATTTTTAACAACTTTCCTTTATTTGTATGCGTGTATTAAATGTTTTGTTTTTGATGTATTAATTTATAATTGTTGTTTATGGACAAGCAAACAAGTTTAGAACATCAAAACAAGAATTTTTAATATACATTAATGTTATCGAAAAGTACTTGCATAAAGAAGGCAATAAAAATTAGTTAAACTAATATTTATTTATTTTTTTTTTGTGTAAAAAAATATTGCAATTCATTTATATTTATTGAGAGACAAACAAAATTAGAAAAAACATTTATATAGTAATACATTTTAAATGCTAATTAAATTATATTTTTATGAAAAAGTGCATTTGAACTAGTTATTATTTATTTTTTAAATGTTCAATATTAAGTAATGTACTTTTTTTAATTAGTAGATTCAATTTTGTGTCTTAAACAATTACTCTACATATGATATTGTGCAATTTAGTACTTTAAGTCTTCTAAAAACTGTGTAAACTTGAAGATCGTGACGTATTTTATGAACCATTAAATTTGTGAATTTTGTCACAATTTTCGCTTATTTTTGTGTGTTTAAATGCATTTTTATCAGGTTTGACGTATTAGTTGAACAACAATATCTTTATTAAGAGATAAAGAATATTAGAACATATTTCTGACAAAGTATTGATTAATTTTTATCAAAAATTGTGTACATAAAGAAACTAATTTATTTTTAAAAGTTTTGAGTATTATTTAATATTTTAATTTTTCGTTAAATTAGAAAATTGTAATTATGCTTTGTAAATAATCACTATACATTCAATATTCAGGTTTTTAGTACTTTTTAATCTTTTAAAAACTGTATAAACTTCAAGATAATGCATTTAATTTAATATACCATTAAAATTGTAAATTTTGTCACTGTTTTTTTTTTCATTTTTATGCATGTTTAATGCTTTTTTTTTAAATCAAATTTAATGTATGAACCAAAAATAATAATAATAACAGCTCTTTATTAAGAGACAAACAAAATTAGAACTTTTTTTCTGATAGAATATTAATTCAACTTTATATTTATCAAAACATTTGTACATAAAGAAGGCAATTAGATAAACTATTTTATTTTTAAATTTTTTGTAGTATTTTGTGTATATATCCAATATTCTGAATTTTAGTACTTTTAAACCATTTAAAAACTGTGTAAACTTAAGATTATTATGCATTAAATTTAATAAACCATTAAAACTGTAAATTTTGTCACAGTTTTCCTACACACTTTATTTTATATATTATAAGCTATCAAAATTGGGAATTTGACACAATTTTCCTTTATTTGTATAAGCATTTAAATGCATTTTTTATCAGATTTGTTGTATTAATTTATGATTATTATTTATCGGGAATCAAACAAGATTAGACCATTATTTATGGCTAAAGATTTTAAATAATAAATAAACTTTGTACTATCAAGATGTACGTGAATTTATCATAAATTGCACCATTTACAATTATTCTTTTAATGATTTTATTACGCAAATAGATATTTAAAACGAAGTCATAATTATAAATATTATAATGTCATAAAGTACATGCATAAAAAAGACAATTCGTCAAACTAATTTTCTGTTTTAAAGTACTGTTTATCGATTTAAGTATTTAAAAATCATTAAATGCAGTTTTGTTCATAGAAACTTAATATACATTTTCACACTTTAATAGCTTTTAAACCTGTTAAAAATCGTGAAAACTTGAAAATAAACGTATTTAATAAGCCATTGGAATTGTGAATTTTGTCACATGTTGACGAAAGCTTACCGACGGACGTTTCCGAGAAAACTACCTGCAACAAATGACCCTCAACCCTCAAAAACACCTCTTTTAAACTTCTAGTAGTCCATTTGCATACCGTTTTACGCACCGTTGTTTCGTTTTATAAAATTTTATGGAATCGTCCTTTTTGTACACATTTTAATTTGAAACCTACATTACAAATTTTGGGTTATTTTTGTCGCTTTTTATTTTATGGGGCTGCTATAATTGAATGAACCAATGTATAAACTACTTTTTCTTATAGGAAATTTGAGTTACTTATTCCAATATGAAAAACCCCAAGAGTCCGAAGGTAAGATGATGATGAATTTTGAAACGAACCCACTTTTAATAATTGTAGTCGATGCCATAACAGCATGATATGTTTGATAACTAATATTTTGTTGAGTTTTGTACGTCCCATTAAACAAAATAATTTTTTATTCTACGTAGCTACCCCTTTCTAGATGTTCTTGTTCACAATTTGAGAGCGGTTGAAATGTAATTAGTGCTTTAACATCTGGTGTTAGAAACACCTGCCTTTTAAACGCCGTATTGTTAACGAAACGGAATGATAACGCACATGTCATAATAAGATGTACATTAAATTTTTCTTTAAATAATTATGAGCAATGTGATCTCTCTTTATTTACATTAAAACAGTTTCTAAGAGATTAACAGGTCACGCTTGTAAGTTCAAAAATATAAAAATCGTTCCACTAATTGCTTAGAAATGGGAATTCAGACGGTCTTGGTGTGTTTCTAAAACATGTGGATGTGTTTAAATAACATATAAGTTTAGTGCGTTGTAAAAATGTTGTAAAATCCTCATACAAGGCACCTTTGATGTATTTTGCAAGTCATAAAATTATTGGAAACGTTAATAACAAACAGTTTTTTGGTCAAGGATTTACAATTCTCCGGAAATTGAATTATTATTGTCGTGTTTTACGGGGTGATTTTTTTGACTTTTGAAACTTTCGAATGTCTGGAGTAATAAGCGGTCTATGAAGAAAATGTCCGTCAATCAAAATTTAATCATTTTGCTGGAGGAAACGCACTAGTGCTGAATTAGTACTCCTGTCCCCCTTCTCCCATCAAGTGGGACAGGGAGCAACATTGAAATATCAAATAGAAACCCTCATGGAAATTAATTTTTATATTTCTCCCACTAAAACATTCAAATAGACACATTTCTCAGTTGTGAACTGTCATTAGAAATGTGTATTAATAACTGGACTGAAGTGGAAGACCACCATTTTGAACAATAACTTTAATTGAAAGATAATGAGACGAGGGGGCTCATAAAATCAAGTACCCCCATGATAGGTAGGAATTTCCCAGTTATTACAAATTTACAAAATAAATACATTGTACAACATATTTGTGGTATTTTTCATTTGTTTTGTGAATTGATACTATAATAACTGAGAATTTTTATATATCATTAGGGTACTTGAGTTACACGAGTCCCCTTGCCTCATTATCTGTACAGAGTGATTTTTTTTTTACTTGAAACTATTAAATGTCTTCAATAATGAGCCCTACGAAAAAATATTCATCAATCAAAATTTGATCATTCCATTGGAGGAAATGCACTAGGGCTAAAATTAGTACTCCTACTTCCCTCCTCCCATCAAGTGGGACAGGAAGCAACATTGAAATATCAAATAGAATCCCTAATTTTTCATTAAGGATTTGTATGTTGTGGCTAAAACTACGTAGGATTTGTCTAAAATATTTTTTCGATTTATTAACGATAAGGCTATATATACTCTTGGAAATTAATTTTTTATTTTTTCCACTGAGACGTTTAAGAAAACATATTTCTCAATTGTGAACTGTTATTGAAATATGGATTAATAACTGTACAGAAGTCTAAGACCACCATTTTGAACAATAACTTTAATTGAATGATAATGAAACGAGGGGGCTCATAAAATCAAGTACTCCCATGATAGGTAGGAATTTCCCAGTTATTACAAATTTACAAAATAAATACATTGTATAACATATTTGTGGTATTTTTCATTTGTTTTGTGAATTGATACTATAATAACTGGGAATTTTTATCTATCATTAGGATACTTGAGTTACGTGAGCCCCCTTGCCTCATTATCTGTACAGAGTGATTTTTTTTTACTTGAAACTATTAAATGTCTTCAATAATGAGCCCTACGAAAAAATATTCATCAATCAAAATTTTATCATTCCATTGGAGGAAATGCACCGGGTCTGAAATTAGTACTCCTACCTCCCTCCTCCCTTCAAGTAGGACAGGGAGCAACATTGAAATATCAAATAGAAACCCTAATTTTTCATTAAGGATAAAATATTTTTTTGATTTATTAATGAAATATATATTTGGAAATTAATTTTTTTATTTCTCTCTCTGAGAGGTTGAAGCAGACACATTTCTCAGTTGTGAACTGTCATTTGAAATGTGTATTAATAACTGGACTGAAGTCGAGACTCCCATTCTGAGTACTAACTTTAATTGAAAAATAATGAGACGAGGGAACCTTGATTAGTTCCTCCGGAATTATCAAATTTAGATTGATGGGTAATTTCTTCGTAGAATTCTTATTATTGTAGATATTGGAAAGGTTTTAACAAAAAAAATCAATCTTCATCATTCATAGTACTCATTTTAAGGTGTCAACGAATCATCTATTAATTACCATCTTTTAAAAAAAGTAAATGAAGGAGTTAAATTGTGTCGTTTTGGCCGCCGATGCACACATAAAATCGGTGCATTTTTTCCCCAAAACGAAAATAGCCCAGGAAACGAAAATATGCGTGGTACGTGGGCGCCACGAAAAAAATTTTCATTCAGCGATCATTTTATTTTAATTTTAAATCGTCGCCGTCCGCACAGTGAGTAGGTCTTTTTCCAAATGTCCCGGCTATTTCTGAAAGATCGTTCACGCTCCGTAGACGATGATATTCAAACTATTTGTGCTTTTTTTGTTACTTTACTCTCCTTACTCTATATTCAGAATGTTTCTAATTTTAAAATGTCTAGATGCATAAAATACCATGTGGGTTTTCGTATTACGTTCCCCGATGGCAATGACTTTAACAGCAGCCGTTCACAATGATCGACTTGCTTTTTTGTCGGCTTAAGTCGACGCAAGTGAACGACGATGATGATGATGTTTTTGTTGATCACGCTTACGAGGAATTTTTAATAAATTTTATCGACTGGATAACGTTTATCTGCGTTATTGTATCGATAAACTTTTGCGAGTAAACATGATATTTGTACCCAAAAGCGTTGTTTCGTACAAAAAAATAAGGTGAAGAATAAACGATGATAAAGCTGGGGACGTCTTTAGTACAGGAAACGTTTAAATTTAGATGTGACAAGGCCCCGATCTTACCATAACAATTGACTTATTAAACGGGGCATTTTATGTAACCGCTCGTTTATTGTTTTACTGCTTTTCAAATACCAAATAAAAATCGTACAAGTGTGTTTGAGAAAATAACTGTTTTGCTGCCAAATGAATGGCGTGAAAGATGCACTTTTAGTTATTAATAAATTTTACTAGAAAAACCATGAATTTCTTGAAAAACTGCGGCCTTTATGTGAATTGATTATTTTTGGTTTGACAGGGCAATTTAATGTGCTTACGAAACCGACGTGAAAGTGTATTATAATCAATTTTAGTACAAATTTTCTGGTTAAAGTCTAATTTTCCTTTAATTTCTTAAATGCTCAAAAGTTTTCAAAATGACAATAAATATTCCTGAAAATATTTAAGTTATAAAAATTTTTTTAAGATATTTAGGGAAATATATATTCCATTTATTAGAATTAAATGTGATCAAGTTAAATATATATTTTGGTTTAAATTGCCAAACATTTTTAAGTTATCACAGATAATTTATGACTAAGTTAAAATTTTGATACAAATTTTTATAGAATTCAAAATGTGGGACATTTTTAAGCTTCTTCCAAAAATATTTATTCATTTAAAGAATTAAACACAAAAAACTATACATGTTTGTATAGTTTTTTTAGAAATAAAATGATGTGAAATTTTAACTTTTTTTAATATTATTTATTAAAAAACTAAAAAGTGTGTTAAATCCCAATTTTGATTGAGATCTTTATGGAACATTTATTTAATTTGATAAAATCAAGTGTTCACAAAATAAAAATTTATATCTAGGTTGAAATTTTGAATTTTATAAAATTTAAAATATGAGAAACTTTTAAGTTTCTTCCAAAAATATTTATTCATTTACATTTGTTTTTTAAAGAATATACAAAAAATTCTATACATGTTTGCATAGAGCTTTCAAGAATAAAATGATGGTAAATTTTAACTTTTTTTAAATATTATTTATTTATTGATTAAAAAACTAAAAAGTATGTAAAATTCTAATGTTAATTGATCTTTATGAATTAATTATGAATTATTTATTTAATTTGATAAATTCAAGTGTTCACAGAATAAAAATTTATATCTAGATTGAAATTTTGATACAGATTTTTTTGGAATTCAAAATGTGGGCAATCTCCGAAAAATATTTATATATTTAAAATAATTTTAAGTAACGTGTTTACTTTTATATGTTTAAATAATAATTTAGAGTTAATTGTGATTGCATTGAAAAAAAAAAACAATGCATGTTTGTATAGTTTTTTCAAAAATAAAATGACGTAAAATTTTAACTTAATCCTAATTTTGATTAAGTTCTTTATGGAACATTTATTTAATTTGATAAAATAAAGAATAAAAATTTTATATAGTTAAAATTTTGACACTATAGAATTCCAAATGTTGGAAATTTTTAAGTGTCTACCAAAAATATTTATTTATTTAAAATAATTTTAAGTAACATGTTTACGTTTATATGTTTAAATAATAATTTATATTTAATTGTAATGGAAATTGCTTTGTAAAGTAAGTCAAAAAAACTCTATATACGTGTTTGTTTAGTTTTTTCAAAAATAAAATTACGTCAAATTTTAATTTGTTTAAAAATTTATGGATATATTAATTATAAAACTAAAAAGTGTGTAAAATCCCAATTTTGATTGAGATCTTGACAGAACATTTCAGAGAATAAAAATTTATATCTGGGTTAAAATTTTGATACAGATTTTTATAGAAATCAAAATGTGGGAAATTTTAAAGTTTCTCTCAAAAATATTTATTCATTTAAAATAAATTTACGTTTATATATTTAAATAATAATTTGTATTTAATTGAGATGAAAATTGCTTTGTCACTGTCAAAAACACTTTGTACTTGTTTGTATAGTTTTTTCAAAAATAAAATGACGTGAAATTTTAGCTTTTATTAAATATTATTGATTTATTCATTAAAAACAAAAAAAAAAAAAAAAATGTGTAAAATCCCAGTTTTGTTTGAGATCTCTATGAAATATTTATTTAATTTGATAAAATCAAGTGTTTACAGAATAAAAATTTATATCTATAAAAAATAAACATTTTGATACAGATTGTAGGAAATTTGAATTTAATTCAGGTTTTAAAAAAAATATATAATCCATAAAAGCTCTATATATATTTTTAAATATAAAATGACGTCCAATTTTTTCAATATTTATTTTTTTTTTTTCAATTTTATTTTTATTTTTAAATTTATAGTTGAAATTTTTATGAAATATTTATTCAATTTTATAAAATTGTTACAGTTTAAATACATATTAAATATGTAATATATTAATTTTAAAATAGTTTTATTAGTTGTATTCTTTATTAATGAAATTGATTTTAAATATAATTTTATGAATTTTAATCTTATTTTCCACCTGTACAATAATTTTTTTTTCAATAATTATTATTTGTATTCATTGAATTTCTGCCATTTTTAGTCCTTCAGATTTAATAACATTAATTATTTCATTAATATATTTTTTTATTTTATTGGTTGTAATCATATTTATATTAAATTAAGATTTAATGGTCGTGTTTTATCTTAATTTTATGGATTTTTTAAAAAATTATTTAATTTTTTCAATTTTACCTGTTTGGCCGTTTCTCAACATAATGCGTGGCCTTTATTTATTAATACATAGGTGTTATCAAAATTTGTGCTGTACCTTGACATCCACAATTTCATTAAAACATGCCCACACAAGTTAATTATATAAATAATGGACGGCAATGGTAAAATAATTGTGAAACAATGCGCAATAAATCTTCGTCTAACCATTACACAGTGAACGGACTTTGTTTTTGGACGTCACCGTACGTCGAATAAAAACCCACCGGGTGAATAAGTAGGTGTGGGCATCATGCAATAAAAATTTTAATATTAATTAAGTAGCCAGTAGGTCGCAACAAATGTCACATCAAATTGTCGTCCGTCGACATGTACCGTTCCTCGTCCGTCCATGCGGCGCAAATTTTTCTACAATATCTATTTCGGTACGTCCATACAGGTTTTGCAGATACTGTATTTAGATGATAAAACACAAAACTGGGACGGTGTGTTATATTTTTTTCGTTTCGTTTCGTTTAGAAACCGCTGAATTACAACATTGTCCGCATATTTTTCGATGGGAGCCAACGCAGCGGCGGCCCAAAGGCCTGTGTGAGAACAGCAGCGGACCGTTCTCTATAAATGGCCATTTCACATGTAACACTAGACGCACACGGACGAAGGAAAATGACTGCTGTTGGAATTCAATAAAAACACATATGTAAATATGCATAACCTTGGTCGGCTGGGAAATGGTAAACGTAGATGGTCTACAACTATTTGTCCTAAATTCTAGCTCTCGCACAACTATCTAGGAACGTTGTTTCTTTCCTTTCTACGATTTGTACTTTTCAAAACAATAATCGTACGTGTTTTAATGGTTGCGGTGTGTTTTTGGCGTCGTTTATTTGATTTCAAACTTTTAAATTTGTGTTGAACATGAAACTTTTCAATTTCGGTTGCTGAAGAATGTTAATTAAAACTTTAATCTGGACACGAATGTTTATTCATATTCGGGAAATTCTCATACATTTTAACAAACTGAACATGGAACAGTAAAAAAATTCCATTACAACTAGAATGTTTAACTGGTTTCCTTTCCTCTTTGATGATGTCGAAAAATGTGCTACATGTCTCATTTGTGTGTTATTTTTTAACATACTAATACTAAATGCTTGAGTTATTATTCTCAGTTATTAGTAAATATTATGTAATTATCAGAAATAAGTAAATAATTTTACTTAAACTTTATTTTTTCCATTTTTAGGGTCAAACAATTTTCAATTAAACACTAATTAATTTAAGTTCTACAAAATTATTTCAAATATTTATGTATTTCGAGGAGAAACTTGGAAGTCTTTTACATTTTCTTAATTAAAATTTCAAGTTTATTATGATGACACCTGATTTTAACTAATTAAATATATATTTAATTAAAATCTCAATCAAAACAAGGATTTGTCACACTGAATAATTATAAATGAATAAAATGAACATCATAGAATTAATAAAGTTGTTAATTCTAATTAAAGGTAGTAAAATAAGATTTATAAAATAAAACATAAAAGTAATATTTCATAATAAATTTCATTAAAAATAAAATTTAAATTCGTCCAATTACATTTAAAATAGATAAAATTAAAAAGAAATACGACCAATAAATTTTAATTTGAAATTAATGGATTATAATTCATAAAATTTAATAGTTATAAGACGATTAATATAATTATTTTTAATAAATTTAATAACTATGTAGTACAATTAGATTTTCTCTAAAATTAAAGGTTCTTATAAATTAAAAATTGAATTTAAATTAATTTATAAAAAAATGATAAACATTCCTTAATAAAAAAAATTAAATTAAAGAAACAATTTAATTTAATAAATTTGTTATTTGAATTTTAATAAAATAAATTTTTGTTTTTTTTTATTTTGTTAAAATGTATTACAATTTAAAAACTTAATATTAATGAAATGAGAAATAATTTTTTTAATTAAGTTTGAATGATTAATAATAATAATAATAATAAAATTAATAAAAAATTAAAGTTCAAATAAAATTAAATATTCTTTGAAACTAAAAATTGAATTTAAATTTTTATAAAAAAAAATTATAACATATGTCAATAAAAAATTAAAGTAAAGAAATAAATTTGTGATAAAATGACTTTAATAAAAGTAAATTTTTGATTTATTTTGTCATTAAAATATGTTAAAATTTAAAAACTTAATATTAATGAAATGAGAAGTAAAATTATTTTTCTAAAATTTATATAATAATATTAATAATAAAAAAACAAAATAAATTAAAGTATTTTTATAAAAATATATTTAAAAATAGTTTAAAATTAGTTGAAACAAATTAATACTAAATTAAAAATACATAAATAAAATAAAGTCTAAATTGGAAAATAAATATATATATATATATATATATATATATATATATATATATATATATATATATATATATATATATATATTTAAAAATTAAATTATTGAAATTAAATATTTATTAAAATTAAAACACCAATTAAATAATAACATTTGAAGATAATATATAATTTAAAAAATTATAAATTACACATTTTTTTTTTAAATTAAATAAATTAATAATATTCATATTTAAGTTTAAGTTATATTTAAAATTAATAGGCACCAAAATGTTTTATTATAAATGTGGAGAATAAAATTAAAATTCGTAAAATTACACTTAAAATTGATAAAATTAAGAAGAAATACAACAAATAAATTTTAATTTAAAATTAATAAAACTAAAATTTATAAAATTAATTATAATAAAATAGTTTACATATTAAAATATATTAAAAAATATCTATTGTGATACTATAAATTTGAATTTTAATTTGAAAAAATTCAAAAAATAAAAAATGTGTCTTAAAAAAATATATTAAATTAAATAAACTACAAAATGTTTGTAGTTGTAGTTACAAGTTGAATGATATTAACTTTTTAAGAGTAAATTTTTCCTTATGTAATTAAAATGTAGTAAAATATAAAAAAAATAATATTAATTAAATAAGAAAATTTAATTATTTTTCTCTTAAATTTGAATGATAAAAATAAAAAATTAATTAAAACTATACATAAAATTGATGACAATAAATTAATAAATTGAAACCATATATTATATTGGTGAAATAAATTTTATGTTAATTTAAAAAATGTGTATTTAAATTAAGTATAAAAATAAATATAAACATTTCAAATTAGCAAATCAATATTTATGTGAACATTAAAACATAATTTTGCGTAAAGATGACTTGTAATTTTAAGAAAATGAATCACAAAAAAAAACTGTTTTAAATACTAAAAATAAAATAAAATCAATAATTATTGTTGTAATGAACAACATAAAATTAATCATACTTAAAGAAATAAAAATGATTGTGTTGTTTTACAAGTCGTTGGTGACAGGAAATTGAAAAGTAACAGTTGCTTGATACATAAATAAGTAAAAGTATTCTGGTGGCAATTTAAATAAAAAACATATTTGTTGCCAAAAACGTCCAATGAAATTATGAATCAGGTAAACAAACTGTTAACGCAGCAGTAAAAATTTTAACCGGCATAAAAGTGAACCGACAGTCGTAAAATCGCTGTAAAATTGAAATGGTGTAGCTTTCCCATTTTCCACACACACACACATACACACACATGGGTCAATTGAGCAAAACGTGAAAAATTCAGTCGTTGCATCGACCAAAATAAAAATAACACCTGTGACATTTTGGCGACATAAATAAAAATTTGTAAACACACACTCAATCGTCCTTTCATTGACTGTTCCCCACACACACACACAGATATACAAACACACGAGGTTTTTCGGTATTCGTTACGCAAACCTCGTTGAGTCGGGCCATACGAGTAGAAGTGGTCGCATACGTTTGGCGGTGCCAGAGAGAACGTAACACACGTTGTGGTTTTTCGGTAGGCGTTTTCGAAATGTTTCCGATACGTCTTCCTCGATCGCTGGAATTGCATGGGTGGCAGAGATATTTGAATAATTTGATCGGTTATGTAACTAACACGTTTGAAGGTTTCAACGGCGACCGATATGTGATCAATTAATTTACTTGTTTGCGTCGGATTTAAATCGGATTGTGGTCGGTGTACGGGGACTGTTGAGGAAGTTTGTTAACAAATTACTCCTGCTTAGCCTAAATTAATTATTAAAATCAGTAAATTTCAAATTAAAATTGAAAACTAAATTGTAAACATCCACGTTGGAGAAGTTGAAATTATGAAAAAAATATAAAAATTAAAATTATAAAAATTAAAGATTTTGTAATTAAAATTAATAATAGTAATATATAAAAAAAATTAAAAAAAAATGATAATAATAAAATTGAAGAGATGTGTTTATTTATTAATAAAGTTTACATAAATTATTAATATATAAATATTTATTTAAAATCTTTTGAGACTCTCTTAAAAAAAATATTCACTACAAAAATTTTCATTAAAAAAGCTAAGTTTAATGAAAATAAAATTGTCGAAATTAATATTACAGACATTTTTTTAATAAAAAATACAAAAAATTCAAATATACAAATTAAAGAAAAAAAAAAATAATAAAAAAAAATAACAGCAAATAATAGCAAATTAATTATTTATTAATATTAATTATTTACTAAATATTAAAAAATTATTAAATTTATATGGATTTATAGATTTAAAAAGATATAAATTTATATGGATTTATAGATTTAAAAAAATAATAATAAAATTAAAAATTAAACTATTACAATTAAAACAAAAGAATTAATTATTTATTAACATTTATATAGGAAAAATAGAAATATAAATTTAAACGATAGGAATTAAAATTAAAACAATATATGAATAAATTAAATACAAAAAAAAGTATAAAGACGTTAAAATTAGAGTATTTAAAATTGTAAAAACGTAAATGAAATTACTAAAATTAAAATTAAAAATAAAGTAGTTGAAATCGAAATTATAGAAATTTAAAATATAAAAATAAAAACCTTAAAATCAGAAAATGATAAAAAAAATCTGAAATGAAAGTGAATATTTATACAATTATAATTAATACATTTATAATTAATTAATTAAAAATAAGAAAATTTATAAAATTAAAGTAAAAGTACAAAAATTATATAAATTAAAATATAGATTTTAAAAATAATATATAATAATAATAATAATAATCAAAATATTTTAATTAAAACAATTAATATAGTAATTAAACTATTAAATTTACAATACATATAAAACATAGAAATATAAATTTAAACTATAGAATAAAAATTATAAAAATATATTAAAAATTAAACTATTAAATTTATATAGAAAACAGAAATATAAATTTAAACTATAGATTTAAAATTGTAAAAATGTAATTAATAGAGATTATTTAAATTTAAGGTATCACAATTATCTTAGATATCCCAGTTTAAGAAAATTATTTAATTACTAAAATTAAAACTACATACACTATAAAGTAGTTGAAATCGAATTCATAGAAATTTAAAATAAAAAAAAAAAACATTAGAACTTAAAAAAATTAGGGAAATTAAAATTTATATAATTATAATTAATTAAAAATAATTTTATAATTTATTGATATTAAATTGGTAAAAGTAAAAATACAAAAATTATTTAAATTAAAAAGAGTAAAATTATTAAAAAATAGATAAAAAAGTTAATAAAAGTAAATGTTAAAATTAAAATTTTATGGAGAAAATAGAAATAGAAAATTTTGGCTATATATATATTAAAATTAATAAAAATATATGAAAAAATTGAAAATAAAAATTTTATAGACGTTAAAATTACTGTGTTTAAAATTATAAAAAATACAGAAAAAAATTATAAAGGTAAATAAACATCTGGAAAATATATCTCGTAAAAACAGTGGATTTCAGAAAGTAAAATATTAAAATTAATCATATTAACAGCAAATTTTAAAATGGCAAAAATAAAAATTAAAATTGAAAAAATTAAAATAGAAAAATTGTATATAAATTTTAAATTTAGAAAACTAAAATAATATATATTAAAATTAGATAGAATATTAAATTTTAAGAACAAATTTAAAATATAAAAATTATAAATTACACAAAATTTAAAATTAAATGAATTAATAATTATTATTCTCATTTAAGTTTAAGTTATATTTAAACATCCAAATAATATTTTACTATAAATGTGGAAAATAAAATTAAAATTCATAAAATTATATTTAAAATTGATAAAATTAAGAAAAAATACAACTAATAAATTTTAATTTAAAATTAATACAACTAAAATTTATAAAATTAATTTAATTAATTGAATTCAATGAAAATATCAAATTTTAATAAGAACAAATTATAAAAAATACAGAAATTAAAATCTAAAATATAAAATAAATCTTTATTTAATTTAATGTAAATTTGTACAAATTAAATTGATAAATGTTAAATAACAAAAAATATAAAAATTAACAAATCGAGATTTAAGAGGCAAATCATGAAAATAAAACTATTAACAGTAATTGTTAATATAATAACTACTGAAATAGCAAAAATTATAAATATAAAAAATAGAGATATAAATTAAATTAAATACATAAAAATAAATATATAGATATTAAAGTTAGATTTTTTAAAATTGTATGCATAAATGTAAAATATATAAATTATTTTAAGATCTACAGTTAAACTTCTACTAATATTGTTATAATAATTAAACAGTAGTAAATTTATAAATATTAAAATTATACAACTAATATTTACACATATGGAGTAAAAAATATAAATTAAAAGAATAAAAATTAATATTAATTATTAAAAAATACTGTAGTATAAATGTAGTAAAATTTTTTGTAATTAGTATAATATTAGTTGTATACTATACTAATTACAGAAAATACTTTTTAATTAAAATTAACATTTTGGAAATTTTTGAAGCAGAAAAACAACTAAATTTTGAAAAATATTTTAAAAATGGTAAATACAATTTAAATAAATTATACAGGGGAAAAGATTATAAAAATATAGAATTGAAAACAATAGAAAGTACAAAAATAACATTGATTTTCGCATGTATCCACATGAGAAACAAGTTGTACAAGCAGAGTCGGAAGTGTAGTCGCCTTTGAAGACGACCGACCGATGTTAGCAATAAACATTTTTTAATTATCGAAAACGACAGGATTTCCGCGACACTTCTCGCCAATCCACGCCACAAAAATACGGTATTTTTCCCAATTAAACTAAATAAATGGCAATTACGAGAAAAGCGCGAGAGAACAAGAAGCGCAACCGCACATTATTTATTGGTCTCGTTATTTTTTAATTTGTCGGCAACAATTCCGACCGAAACCGTGTCGGGTGTCTTGTCCCGGTTGAACCGAAATATCGTACGAACGAATACGTCCCAGCCGTCGTTCCCAGTCGGGGCTAATTAAGAACGGACTTACCGATGCGTCCCGGTAGCCGTCCAATTATGATAATAAACGTTCTCTTAATCGCTTGCAAGTGAAAATCCAATGTTTTACGATTAATATGCAACGAAATTGCCGCGGCATACGCAATTGGCTCTTTATAAATTGTGGCCGACATGCTCTGAATGCTCTACGAATTGAAAAAATAAATAATAAAAATGTCAAATTAATGGCAAATTGTGAGGTACGGCAATTATTGGCGTGTATGCATGTAGGAAAGAATACACCTGTGCTAATGAGTCAAACTACGTGACTCATGGGCGTTTTCATCTCGCCAACTTGGCGAAACGCGCATTTTCTTCTGCGTCCCACGTTTTCTTCTTCTGCGCTCGAGAGAAAAAAATTGGATGAGTCGATCGCGAGATGATTAATTTTAATGAATAAATATCGTTTTAATGAGTTAGTTGTTTGTTGTTTCATGTCTAGCTGTTTTGGTATTGTTTGAGGCACACTGTATAAACAATCACACATTGACTGATATTATAATGTTGGGTGGCGGAAAGAGTAATTTACGTTTATAATGTTTAACTTTATGACAATGTAACAATCTTTAATGTAATTTTTATTCGACAATTTTTAAGCAAATTTATGCCACGAGATAAAAATTCTGGGTTCTTGGCACTGAAAAGTTCACCCTCAATTTATATCTCCTCAACAGAATTAAAACGTTTATTCTATACTATTTTGTCCTTTAAAGTAGGAGAAATGTAAACGAAAGTACCAAACACCCTGTATATTAACTTCTATTCTGGTTTCTTGGCACTGAAGAAAAGATGATCCTTAGTTTGGACCTTATTCTATTCTATTTTATCCTTTAAAGTAGGAGAAAAGCAGACAAAAGTACCAAACACCCTGTATATTATATTTTATTATTATATTTTATTGATTAAAATAATCAATATTCTACAAGTAAATCTATGCCACGAGATAGAAATTCTGGGTTCTTGGCACTGAAGAAAAGATCATCCTTAGTTTGGACTTCATTATAGAATTAAACCGTCTATTCTATTCTATTTTATCCTTTAATGTAAGAGAAAAGCAAACGAAAGTACCAAACACCTTGTAGATTATCTTTTATTGATCAAAATAATCAATCTTCTACAAGCAAATCTATGTCATGAGATAAAAATTCTGGGTTCTTGGCACTGAAGAAAAGATCATCATTAGTTTGGACCTCATTACACAATTAAACCGTCTTTTCTATTCTATTTTATCCTTTAAAGTAGGAGAAAAGCAAGTACCAAACACCCTGTATATTATCTTTTTTTCATTAAAGTAATCAATCTTCTATAAGCAAATTCATGTCACGAGATAAAAATTCTGAGTTTTTGGTACTGAAGGAAAGATCATCCTTAGTTTGGACCTCATTACAGAATTAAACCGTCTATTCTATTCTATTTTATCCTTTAATGTAAGAGAAAAGCAAACGAAAGTACCAAACACCTTGTATATTATCTTTTATTCATCAAAATAATCAATTTTCTACAAGCAAATCCATGTCACGAGATAAAAATTCTGGGTTCTTGGCATTGAAGAAAAGATCATCCTTAGTTCGGACCTCATTGCAGAATTAAACCGTCTATTCTACTCTATTTTATCCTTTAAAGTAGAAGAAAAACAAACGAAATTACGAAACACCATGCATATTATCTTTTCTTCATTAAAATAATCAATATTCTACAAGTAAATCTATGCTACGAGATAAGAATTCTGGGTTCTTGGCACTGAAGGAAAGATCATCCTTAGTTTGGACCTCATTACAGAATTAAACCGTCTATTCTATTCTATTTTATCCTTTAATGTAAGAGAAAAGCAAACGAAAGTACTAAACACCCTGTATATTATCTTTTATTCATCAAAATAATCAATCTTCTAGAAGCAAATCCATGTCAGGAGATAAAATTTCTGGGTTCTTGGCACTGAAGAAAAGATCATCCTTAGTTTGGACCTCATTACAGAATTAATCCGTCTATTCTATTCTATTTTATCCTTTAATGTAAGAGAAAAGCAAACGAAAGTACCAAACACCTTGTATATTATCTTTTATTGATCAAAATAATCAATCTTCTACAAGCAAATCTATGTCATGAGATAAAAATTCTGGGTTCTTGTCACTGAAGAAAAGATCATCATTAGTTTGGACCTCATTACACAATTAAACCGTCTTTTCTATTCTATTTTATCCTTTAAAGTAGGAGAAAAGCAAGTACCAAACACCCTGTATATTATCTTTTTTTCATCAAAGTAATCAATCTTCTACAAGCAAATTCATGTCACGAGATAAAATTTCTGGGTTCTTGGCACTGAAGAAAAGATCATCCTTAGTTTGGACCTCATTACAGAATTAATCCGTCTATTCTATTCTATTTTATCCTTTAATGTAAGAGAAAAGCAAACGAAAGTACCAAACACCTTGTATATTATCTTTTATTGATCAAAATAATCAATCTTCTATAAGCAAATCTATGTCATGAGATAAAAATTCTGGGTTCTTGGCACTGAAGAAAAGATCATCCTTAGTTTGGACCTCATTACAGAATTAACCGTCTATTATATTCTATTTTCTCCTTTAAAGTAGAAGAAAAGCAAACGAAAGTACCAAACACCCTATATATTATCTTTTATTCATCAAAATAATCAATCTTCTAAAAGCAAATCCATGTCAGGAGATAAAATTTCTGGGTTCTTGGCACTGAAGAAAAGATCATCCTTAGTTTGGACCTCATTACAGAATTAAACCGTCTATTATATTCTATTTTCTCCTTTAAAGTAGAAGAAAAGCAAACGAAAGTACCAAACACCCTGTATATTATCTTTTATTCATCAAAATAATCAATCTTCTAAAAGCAAATCCATGTCAGGAGATAAAATTTCTGGGTTCTTGGCACTGAAGAAAAGATCATCCTTAATTTGGACCTCATTACAGAATTAACCGTCTATTATATTCTATTTTCTCCTTTAAAGTAGAAGAAAAGTAAACGAAAGTACCAAACACCCTGTATATTATCTTTTATTCATCAAAATAATCAATTTTCTAGAAGCAAATCCATGTCAGGAGATAAAATTTCTGGGTTCTTGGCACTGAAGAAAAGATCATCTTTAGTTTGGACCTCATTACAGAATTAAACCGTCTATTCTATTCTATTTTATCCTTTAATGTAAGAGAAAAGCAAACGAAAGTACCAAACACCTTGTATATTATCTTTTATTGATCAAAATAATCAATCTTCTACAAGCAAATCTATGTCATGAGATAAAAATTCTGGGTTCTTGTCACTGAAGAAAAGATCATCATTAGTTTGGACCTCATTACACAATTAAACCGTCTTTTCTATTCTATTTTATCCTTTAAAGTAGGAGAAAAGCAAGTACCAAACACCCTGTATATTATCTTTTTTTCATCAAAGTAATCAATCTTCTACAAGCAAATTCATGTCACGAGATAAAATTTCTGGGTTCTTGGCACTGAAGAAAAGATCATCCTTAGTTTGGACCTCATTACAGAATTAATCCGTCTATTCTATTCTATTTTATCCTTTAATGTAAGAGAAAAGCAAACGAAAGTACCAAACACCTTGTATATTATCTTTTATTGATCAAAATAATCAATCTTCTATAAGCAAATCTATGTCATGAGATAAAAATTCTGGGTTCTTGGCACTGAAGAAAAGATCATCCTTAGTTTGGACCTCATTACAGAATTAACCGTCTATTATATTCTATTTTCTCCTTTAAAGTAGAAGAAAAGCAAACGAAAGTACCAAACACCCTATATATTATCTTTTATTCATCAAAATAATCAATCTTCTAAAAGCAAATCCATGTCAGGAGATAAAATTTCTGGGTTCTTGGCACTGAAGAAAAGATCATCCTTAGTTTGGACCTCATTACAGAATTAAACCGTCTATTATATTCTATTTTCTCCTTTAAAGTAGAAGAAAAGCAAACGAAAGTACCAAACACCCTGTATATTATCTTTTATTCATCAAAATAATCAATCTTCTAAAAGCAAATCCATGTCAGGAGATAAAATTTCTGGGTTCTTGGCACTGAAGAAAAGATCATCCTTAATTTGGACCTCATTACAGAATTAACCGTCTATTATATTCTATTTTCTCCTTTAAAGTAGAAGAAAAGTAAACGAAAGTACCAAACACCCTGTATATTATCTTTTATTCATCAAAATAATCAATTTTCTAGAAGCAAATCCATGTCAGGAGATAAAATTTCTGGGTTCTTGGCACTGAAGAAAAGATCATCTTTAGTTTGGACCTCATTACAGAATTAAACCGTCTATTCTATTCTATTTTATCCTTTAATGTAAGAGAAAAGCAAACGAAAGTACCAAACACCTTGTATATTATCTTTTATTCATCAAAATAATCAATTTTCTATAAGCAAATCCATGTCACGAGATAAAAATTCTGGGTTCTTGGCATTGAAGAAAAGATCATCCTTAGTTCGGACCTCATTGCAGAATTAAACCGTCTATTCTACTCTATTTTATCCTTTAAAGTAGAAGAAAAGCAAACGAAATTACCAAACACCATGTATATTATCTTTTATTCATCAAAATAATCAATCTTCTACAAGTAAATTTGTCATGAGATAGAAATTCTGGGTTCTTGGCACTGAAGAAAATATTATCCTTAATTTGGACCTTCAGAATTAAACTGTTTACTAAGTAAAAAATTGAACAATGTCAAAAATAAATAAATAGTTACATTCCCATTTAACATTTTGAAGCTTCCATTTGCGTTCTCATGAAGAAGCAGAACATCTTTTCTATTGTCTAAAGAAGCTGGGTACTCATTTGCTGGCAATAAACAATTACATTGATGATTTGGCCTAGTTATCAAAATCATGGCTTGAGACTGTTCAACCAAGTTTACAACCTTCAACCAATTGTTCAGACAGACGAGAATTGCTTAATTAACTCATGTTTCAGCTCTTACAACAATACAATCAATAAAATACTTATTTACTTTGCGTGCATGGAGAGAATTGACAATTGTCAAACTCACTTCATTTACGTGCAATCCATTTGCCCCTAACTTTTTGATGAAATCCATTACATGAAGCCTCCTTCTAACGGTTGATTCATCGCATTTTAATGACTGGCCTATTTCCAAACTTGTTGCACATCGAGACAAGCATGATGCGACTTCATCACTTACTGTCTCTGATCAAAATGTATTGCGAAGGCGACGTTCAGCTTCTGTTAGTTTAAGCTGATTTATGAACTCACAAAGTAAATTTGCACTTGAATCCACCATTTTGAACCCAAATATAATAAGAATAAAATAAATAGTATCAAAGCACAAAATAAACAAAAATGTTAAAATATAATTTACAAGTTCATTCAAATAAATCATGAATCAAAAACGTAAATTACTTTTCCTTTAACCCGACATTAGCAAGGTTTTTCACCAAATATGGTCAAGGGGAAATTAGTTCTTAGACTTTAGAAGTAAACGTAGATATGTAACTTTTAGATTTGTAGTTGACGTGGTTTTAAATTCCGACGATTTTCTACGGATTAAGATGTTGGTGAAGGACGTGATTTCATTGGAATGGTACTTCCTTTGTTGAATCATTTCTTCTTTCTATTAGAACGTCTCTTCTTGTTTCTTTAACATTGCAGCAAATATTTAATTATAGTAATTACATAAAACGTTTTTTACCTATTCATTTTTTTGATTAATAAGTTTTATTGAAGGTTTTGATAACCTACTTATGTAAATAAAAGTTTATTTACTACTTATGTAAATAAAAATTTATTTTGTAATAAAAAAAGAAAAAATAATGCCAATCTATACTTATTAATTTTTATAATAATGCACAATGAAGTCTTTGTTAAATAATTCTTTTAAAGTATATATTAAAGAATAAATAAATAATACGTTTGACAGTACAAATTAGTAATAAAAGTTATAAAACATGATATGTCATTAATTTTTAATTAATTATTAATTTTTATAGGATCTAAACTATTAATTTTTAATCATTTGTAGTAATAATGTAATATATTTTATTCATATAATACTGATGTTCAATTATCTTTAAAAAATCATTTTTCAACTAAAATATTTATTATAATTTTTTAATGCATTTTGCATTTTATGAACAACAAACGTTTTTTTATTATTTAAGTAAATGTCTATAATAAATAAAATATTTTAACTAAAAAAAATACTGAAAAAATTTAAAATATTTAATATTTTGAATGGGTATGAATCAAGGAAAAAAAAATGGCCCAAAATTAGAATATTATCATATCAAATAAATATTTGCAATAATGAAAATATTATTTATTTGGCAACTAAATTACTGTTTAATTGCAGAGTGTGTAAATTAAAATAAATACTTGTTCTAATTACATCACTGATAAATGATCTAATTAATAATGTAAATGTAAAATATTGGTATTTCGATTCTGTTTAATCAAATTAAAATTATGATTTTAGAAAGATATTGTATGTATAAATCAGAGAAAACTTTACAATTTATTATAAATTGTAATAATAAAAATATTATTTTATTTGGCTTCAAAATTATTATTTTAATGCAGAATATGTAAAAAAATTTCAAAAAAAGGAAAGAAAAATAAAAATATTGAAATAAATTAAAGAATGGAATTACTTAAAAAAGTAAAATTTAATTTTCAATTAAAATTAAAAATTAATAAAACTAAATTAAAATATTATTATTATATAAATAGTATATAAAAATATTTGCTAACTACTAAACTAAACTAAATATTTATAAAATTATTTAATAAATTAAATTACAAAATTTTTATCACATTTTAGAATTTATAATAATTAAAATATTGTATATTACTATTTTAATCCAGAATATGTAAAATTTACAATAAATTGAAATAAATAAGAAAATTCGATAATCAAAAATCAGTAAATAAAAATATTTTATAATAAAGGTTAAATTTAAATTTAATTAAAATAAATATATCACTCAATCAGTTTTGGCAATTTACTTGATCTTTAATTTGCTATGTTAATTCAGAATCTAAAAATATCATCTAAAATTAAAAAAGAATTGAAAAATTTAAAATGTATTTTACAATTAAATTAAAAAATTAATAAAACTAACTTAAAATGTGATTTATATGGTCACAAAATTAGGATTTTATCCAGAGTATGTAAAAAATTATTTGTAATAACTGAATATTTATTAAATTAAGTAATAAATTACTTTATAAAAATTACAACAAACTGAAATAAATTAAATAATTTGACAAACAAAAATTAATAAACAACAATATTCAGAGTATGTAAAAAATCATCTAAAATTAGAAACAAAAAAAAAAAAAAAAAAAAAAAAATGAAAAATTTAAAATATTATTTATATGGCCATACAATTAGGATTTTATTCAGAGTTCGTAAAAAATATTTGTAATAACTAAATAATTATTAAATAATTCAATAAATTAAATTATATAAAATTATTGGATTATTATACAACAAATTGGAAAAAGTAAAATAACTTGATAAACAAAAATTAATAAATAAAAATATCTAAATAAATTTTATAACAAATCAATTTAAATTTATATTATATTATATTTTTGGTCTTTAAAACACTATTTTTAGTCAGTGCAAAAAAAAAAAAACATCTAGAATTAAAAAAAAAAAAGAAATTGAAAATATTATTTATATGGCCACAAAATTAGTATTTTATTTCAGAGTACGTAAAAAAATATTTGTAATAAATAAATTTAATAAATTAAATTACAAAAATTTCAACTAATTGAAATATACAAAATAATTTGACAAATAAAAATTAATAAATAAAAATATTTAAATAAATTGTAGAATCAGACAGATTAAATTTAGTTAAAATAAATATTTATAATCATAATTTAGTTGATAAATTAATATTTTAATTCAGAATATGAAAAAAAATCATCTAAAGTTAAAAAAAGAAAAATTTAATATATATTTTACAATTAAAATTAAAAAAATTAATAAAACAAAATTGAAATATTATTTATATAAAAAACATTTGTAATAAGTAAATCAGTATTAACTTATATAACAAATTTAAACAATTATAAATTGAAATAAATAAAATAATTCGATAAACAAAAGTGAATAAATAAAAATATCTAAATAAATTTTAAAATAAATCAGAGAATTTAAATTTAGTTCAAATAAATATTTGTAATAATTAAATGTTTTTATGAACAAAAATCGTGTAAATAAAATTAAGAATATATTTTATTTTTTTTTCTTTATTTCAACGATTTCTGTATCTGACTTAATTATTAATATTTTGTTTGGAAAATAATTTTCGTACTCTTAAATATCTGGATATAATTTAATTATTTTTAATTATTTAATGCAATTTTAGTTATTCATTATCTTTTTATAAAAAAATTCAATATATATTTTGTATAATGATGTTTAATGATCTCAAAAAACAATCATTTTTAACATATATATCTAATTTAAGATTATCAATTGAAATCAACTACATATTAACTTTATTTATTGCTTGGTAGCCATAAACACTTTTTATGGCTAATTTTATCGGTAATAACGCAATAAATTGTTTCAGAACGTCCCAATAAAATTTCACAGTTAATTTCAATAATTCATAACGAACGTGTCTTTAATTTCTCTTGTAAAGGCAATTTACTCGCACACCCCGGTATACCCCGCCGAGTCGCGAACAGTACAGGAAACGCAAAGATTTCCCTCGTTTCCCCAACAAACGTCACAAACAACCATGCACATTGGCATTTGTCACCGCTGATTATGGAACCCGCCACCGTCCAGGGTCATGATTATTGCTCCCAATGATTTTGCGCAGGTTTCCATCGTAATACACTTCGTAAACTTTTATCTATCGGTGCGCGATCGGCGGCGGAGCCCCGTCGATTTTAGTTTAGTCGGTGCGTTTGTGTTTTTGTGTTTGGACAAATGTAGCGGCGGACCGCGTGGCCCGGCGCACTTTGACGAGAGGCACGAGAGCAACGAGTTCACTTATCATTTTTTTTTTTTATACATTAGCGAGACATGGGTCCCGAACCCCTGAACACCGACAGCCTCAACTACTTGAGGACCATCCTGATCAAGTCGCTGTCTTCGGAGAATGTGGCGCACAGTGATTTGGTGAAAGTGCGTCGGTACAATAAAAATTTTCAAAAACCCAACGTTAAAACGGACGCAGGTATTAATTATGTGATGCCGATGTTGTGTGCGGTGGTTGTGGGTGATACCGATAGATCCTTCAGGTGTTCTCGAATCGTACGAATGGTTCTTGCCTAATATAGCTTGAGGTTGTTTGTTTATTTGTTTACAATCGTTCACTTGTGTTTAAGACACATGGTTTTTTAGCCTTGTTATCAAAATTGTGTGTGTGGATAAACGTACGTCGAACACACTGACCAATTATGTGGTAATTGCAAAATAAGTAGTTTGTGAATGATAAAACAATAATTAAAGCAATTAAAATTTGTTTATAATTGCACAGTTGCTACAAGCATTTTATTATTTTCTAATAAGACTTGTTCGTGTCTCGAAACAAATTAAAATATCTTGGTGATGATGATGATGATCAATTTAGTGAAGTCCCTAAAATTGATATTATTATTATATGTTGCTTATGATTTATTTACTTGTAAATAGACAAAATATATAAAAAACGACTAAAAATGTTACAAACGTTTTATTAACCATCTAAGAAAAAATGTTGGTATGAAATTCCATATTTTGCCCAGTGTACAAAGTAACAATTTTATGTGATAATAAAAATGTTGATTAATTTAAAAAAAATTATCAACGTAAATATTTCCACTACGATAAAAATATAAATAGATAACTAGTAACGTATATTTTCCTTAAAAAGTTATAATTATACTGATGACGTTTTTATTTGAATCATCAGTATAATAAATTAGAAATAGACGTTTTATTAAAAAATAAATTAAAATATACTATACTGAATGATTTAATTCTATAAACCACAATTTTTCACTAATAATGAAATAAAATAATTTGATGAAAGAAAGAATTTTTTTCATTATTTTGGGATAAAATAAACTAAAGAAGCTGATAAATTATAGTTATAATTATTTATATTGATTTTAAATTACTGTTAAAGTTAAATTGAATTAAAAATTTGTAATGATAAAATCAATATTAAACGATTTAATGATTTAACAAAATGTATCTTGGTGAACATAAAATATAAATCATAAATTTGTTCATAATTATATAAATATAAATTTATAACTAAATAAAACATTGAACATTTTTTAAAATATATTTTATTATTTAATATTATATAATCAAAATAGAATATAATAAAAAATATTAAATTTTTAATAATTACATAAATAGATTCATTTGTTTTTTAACTCTAATTTTTTAAACAAAGATTCTTAAACAAATAAATATTTTATTACATTTGGATATGTTAATATTTACATTCATATTCACGTCTGAAATTTATCGTTAATGGATTAAAAAAATTAATTTACAAAGTTTCTAAGTATTTTTGGCTTATTCAACTAATATAAAACACATACATTAAATGAATGAAGTAGAATAAATATTTATTTAATTTTAAATAATCATAAATACTTAGTTAAAAAATTATAATTATAGTAGTTTATAAAATTAAATTTATTAACTTCTGCGGTACAAATGGCAAAAAACGAATTTAATTTAAAAATATTTCCAACAAAAATAGACAACAAATAAATATTTTGTTACGTTTTAATTTAATATTTATGGTACATTTTTCTGTCACAACTAAATTTCATAATTAAAGGATTAAAAAGATTAATTTGTCAGTTTCCTAAATATTTTTGACTTATTCGAATCCCATTAATAAATATAAAACACAAACATTAAATGAAATATGAACAATATTTTGTTCTATAGTATTTCATATGGATAATATATAGAATATTTTTTCAATTTGTATAAACAAAATTGTGTTTTTGAAGTAAATATTTGTGGAATAATCAAAAACATCTATTTTTTAAGTTAATTAAAACATTTTAAATTTGATTTTAACATTAATAATTATAATATTTGAATTTATTAATTCCAAAGTTTTCAACAGCATTTTTATAGCAACAAAAATATTGTTTAATTTAAATATATATCAAGTAAATATTTCTAGTCCCAATGTTCCAAATATATTTTTTTCTTATTTTTTAACTATTTTGGACTGGACGAAATATTTTGATTCCAACTTTAATAGATTATAATAGAAAAATACTGTTTTTTACAATAATATTTATTTTATTTCAATTTATTAAAATATGTACATAAATTCATTTATTTATCATTTTAACTATACAATATTTTAAACAGACGTTTTTTTAAACAAATAAATATTTCATTTCATTCGAATTCAATATTTACATTTACATTTTTCAGTCACAACTGAATTTCATCGCTAATGGATTAAAAAGTTTTCATTGTTAGTTTCCTAAATATTTTTGGCTTATTCAAATCCTATGAATAAATATAAAATATAAGCATTTAATTGAATATTAACAATATTTTGTTCCATAATATTTATATAAAATATTCCTTTTATTCGTAGCTTCAAAATTATATTTTTTGAAGTAAATATTTATAGATTTTAAAATAATCAAAACATATATTTTTAAAATTAATTGAAAAAAAAATAATTGTAATAAAATGTCACAATAAATCAATGATTATAATTAGAATATTGTTAATTGTGTAGTTCTCCGATTTTCGAAATATGTTTTTTTATTATATTTTATATTGGATTTCAACATTTCTAGATTATAAAATTTTACTTATTTTTCTCAGTAGTAAAACAATTTTTGTTTGTCAAAATAAATGTTTCTAGAATAATATAATTATTTTTTACTTAAATAATTGATAATAATTGCATAATATACATTATTTTATAACTGTAATTTTTTAAATAGACATTTTTAATCACAGATTTAATTATATTTGGATTCACAACTGAAATTTATCGTTAATTAAAGAGTTTCCCAAATATTTGTAACTTATTCAAATCCCTTGAATAAATATAAAATCGTATTCAAAGCATTAAGTAATTAAAAAACAATAATTAAATTGAAAAACTGGTATAAAATTAATGATCACAATATTTTTAAATTCGATATTTTACATTCGATTTCAATATTTATGTATTGTAAAATTTTATTTCTTAATTTCCAATATCCTAAACACCATTTTTTTAATGACAAATATGTTTAATTTAAAAATATATTTTAAACAATTTATTTTAATTAAGAATAGAATAGAAGAAACATAAGAATATTTATTTTTTATTTAAATAACTATAATTACGTTAATGACTTTTTTATTTAAATTATCAAAAATGTAAAATAATTTACATAAAGATATTTATTTATTTATATTTTTTATGTGTTTTTTTTAAATAAAGAAATATTTCATTCCATTTACATTTCATGTTTATGTTTATCTTTTTCAAACACTATTAAATTTCAACATTAAATTATAATTTTGAGAATTTCTTCTGTAATTTTGGTTTAGTCAAATCCAACGGATAAATATAATAATATTCGTTATTATTCGAGATATATTCATACGTTTTAATTAATTAAAAAAACAGTAATTCACATTGAATCAAGTTGTAGATTATAAAAAATGCAAATTTCCTGATTATTTTTTAACAGTTTTTGACCGAAGGAAACTTTTATCAAATCCCATTCAACCTTTATGAATGATGAAATTTTAATTGTTAATTTCCACAGTCTTAAACAGCATTTGGCTCATTCCATGAATAAATAATAAATAGAACCCACAATACAAACAGTAACTTAGATCCAATTGACATTTTTGGGGTTTTCCGTGACTGGTCTTGATATCAACTGGTTTCCTATGCTATGTTATAATCAATGGGCTTATCATTCATTTTTTTGGATAACACACATTTTTTTTAGAGTTAAAAACTTTCATTGTCAACGATAAATTTCAATAATCACGTCTAATAAATAATGCCAACTACAAGGCTATAAATAACAATATTACAAAGTGTCAACTCAGTATTTTGATGTAATAAATATTCATTGGCCGTTTTAAATATAGAGATGACTTTAAAATTGATCCCTGGAAAGTTATCGTCCGGCCCGAAACGGACTGAAAAAGGAATTGCGTTAGATAAAGTGAAGTTAATTGCCACAGTCGAGTTACAAAACAAGTCTAAGGTCGGTGTAAGGTTATCTTCCCGTGTTATTCAATACATTCTTTTTCTGTATTGGTAAACATAAATTAAAACGAGACACTTAAAATTCCACACAATCGATTCAAATTGCCACAGTATTTAACGAAACATGATATTTTCCTCATTGGCGTGACAATAAGATAAAGAGAAAAAAAACCAAATACCAAAGGCATCGATTTAATTAGCCTTAAGCCAGACGTTCAGGAAACGGTTTATTGTTTTCAAGTTAATCTATCCGAGGAAACGAACGAAACGCACACACATCCACCTTAAACATTATTCAAACAATTCGACGATGAATCAGTGTTTCTCGTGATACGGGAACGTTATCAAACCGCTGAACAATTTCACTTGGCGCATTTCTTGTACGTTGTTTTGCCCGTTCGGAATTCGTGAATTGACGTTTGGCTAGCCATGCATTAAAGTTTCTGAATTTCCTTTCCAATAGAAATTAAAAATAATTATTCGAATTATATCATCAGGTTTAAATAAAGAAACAATTAAGTTTAACATTCAAACAATGTAATAACTGTGTGCTGAGGCTTCGACGTACTTCGACTGGCTATTAATAAATAATTGTCACGTTCTGTACATACGAATCTGTCATTATGTTTAGCGGTTTTGCTATTTGATCATTTATTCAGGGGAATGTTATTTAAAATATAATTAATAACTGTGGCAACAATTGTTTTTATATTTAGATGTTTGTAATGATGTTATTTACTTGTTATTTTTATTGTGCATAAGATAAATACGTTAATTACTCTGACGACTTCAAGGTCGGAAAATGGCACAAATTCCAAATAACAATTTTTCTCGCTACAATGTCATAATAATGATGGTACTTTAAAGATGCACTGGCTAAATTTTTATGGAAGGTTATTCTTTGTTCCTTTATTATATTTATTTTTTGTTTAGTTAATTGTTTTGAGTTTAAATACAGAAGAGTTCTAAACTAAAATATGTTTACTCAAAACCTATTTAATCAAACAATCACTGACATAATAATTCTTTAAATAAATTCATGAATAGTATACACAATTGTAATTTGTGAAGGAAAAATGAAATTTAAGAAGAGTACATTTTACTCAATAATCCAGAAGAGTAAACTTGGTTACTTAAGACCTCTCAACCTTATTGACAATTACTAGCAATAAATAATTTATTAATTAAATGAATAAACCAGAAATTATTTTTATTTACTTATTCGTTTTTTAAATTTTACTCATTAATCAATCCAAATCTAAAAACAGACATTTCCTTCATATTTTTCATTATTTTTATTTACTTACTCGTTTTCAGAATTTTACTCATTAATACAGAAAAGTAAATATGATTACTCAGGACTTTTCAATTTTAATTGACAATTACTAATAGAACTAAATAATTCATTAATTAATTTACATGATTAATACCTGAAATTTGAATTTGTAAGGATAAAAGTAGTTAAAAAAGAGTATTTCTAATTTAATAACAAAGTTTTACTTAATATTTTTAATTATTTTTATTTATTTGTCTTTATGGATTTTACTCATTAATCCAGAAGAGTAAATATGATTACTCAAGACTTTTCAATCCTAATTGACAACTAGTGACAGAAATAGGTAATTCATTAATTAATTTACATAAATTATACCTAAAATTCGAATTTATAAGAACATAAGTAGTTAAAAAACCTTGTTTCAAATTTAAAAACCAAATTTTACTTAATATTTTTTATTATTTCTATTTATTTACTCGTCTTTTCAGATTTTACTCCTTAATCCAGAAGAGTAAATAGGATTACTCAAGACTTTGCAATCTTAATTGACAGTTACTAACAGAAATAAATAATTTATTAATTAATTTACATAAAATTTGAATTTGTAGGAAAAAAATAGTTAAAAAAGCATGTTTAAAATTTAAAAACAACATTTTATTCACTATTTTTCATTATTTTTATTATTATTATTTGGCTTTTTGGGTTTTACTCATTAATCCAGAAGAATAATTATGGTTACTCTCAAGACATTTCAGTTCTAATTGACTGTTATTGACAAAAATAAATAATTTATTAATTAATTTACATGAATAATATCTGAAATTTGAATTTGTAAGTACAAAAATAGTTAAAAAAGTGTGTCTAAAATTTAAAAACAAAGTTTTACTTAAAATGTTTAATTATTTTTATTTATTTATTCGTCTTTTTGGATTTTACTCATTAGTCCAGAAGAGTAAATATGATTTACTCAAGACCTTTCAATCTTAATTGACAATTTCTGACAGAAATAAATAATTTATTAACTAATTTACATGAATAACACATGAATTTGAATTTGTAAAAAAAAATAGTTAAAAAAGCATGTTTAAAATTTAAAAACAAATTTTTACTTAATATTTCTATTTATTTATTCGTCTTTTTGGGTTTTACTCATTAATCCAGACTATGATTACTCAAGACACTTCAGTTCTAATTGACAATTATTAACAAAAATAAATAATTTATTAATTATTTTACATGAATAATACCTAAAATTTGAATTTGTAAGAAAAAAAAAATAGTTAAAAAAGCATGTTTAAAATTTAAAAACAAATTTTTACTTAATATTTCTATTTATTTATTCGTCTTTTTGGGTTTTACTCATTAATCCAGACTATGATTACTCAAGACACTTCAGTTCTAATTGACAATTATTAACAAAAATAAATAATTTATTAATTATTTTACATGAATAATACCTAAAATTTGAATTTGTAAGAAAAAAAAAAATAGTTAAAAAAGCATGTATAAAATTTAAAAACAAAGTTTTTCTTAAAATTTTTAATTATTTTTATTTATTTATTCGTTTTTTTGGATGTTACTCATTAATCCAGAATGATAAATACGATTACTCAGGACTTTTCAATCTTAATTAACAATTATTGACAGAAATGAGTAATTTATTAATTAATTTACATGAATAATACCTGAAATTTGAATTTGTTAGTACAAAAATGGTTAAAAAAGCGTATTTAAAATTAAAAAAACAAAATTTTACTTATTTTTATTTATTTATTCATTTTTTTAGATTTTACTCATTAATCCGAAAGAATAATTCAAGATTCAAGGCTTTTCAAGCCTTATTGACATTTACTAACAGAAATAACAATACATAAAATAAAGTTTTGGCTATTGGTTTTGGCAACATAAGTGGTAACATAAAAGTACTGTTATTGATAAATATTGACAGAAATAAATAATTCATTAAATAATTTAAATAAATAATATATAAAATTTAAATTTGTGGGGGCGCAAAACGCTAAAAAAGCATGTTTCATATTAATATACATTTTAGATTTTGAATAATCTCATAAAAATGAATATTGAGCAGTATCAAGTACATAGTCAAACAATGAAGCTGAGCTGAGCCTTCAGACACAACTTCTGTGTGCATTTACACATGTTGTTGAATCAAAAACACTATAAAAAAAGTCACTGAACTAAAAACTGATCTAGATATAAAGCTGCAAACATCGATTAGTTAATATTTAAGTAATTAAGGACAAACTTTGTTGACCTTTTCTCGTAAATATTTGAACGGATAAAACGTTTAAGCACACCATTGTTTCAATACCGTTGGAGCATTTAAATTCGTATTATTGATCCGTAATAAATGAATGAACTAGTTCCAATTGGTTTTATTGACTGTCTCATTGTGATTCATGGATGTTTGGACGATGACGGTCGTGACTTTGCCTGTACGTACACACTTCGTCACGGTTAGCCTGTTGAATTTAATTTTAAGGATTAGAAAACCGACGTGGAATCACGTTATTATTGTTAATGGTGTTCCTCTTCGGTTTATTTATGGGCCGTGAAATTGCAAACGTGTAAAAAGTCATTTTTCGAATCGTGCAACTGTCGGTGGTGGATTCTGTAATGGACCGAAAATAGATTCGTATTTTGGAAAACGACAATGAAAAACATCAATGACGGATGTTAAAACTAATTTGAGTGGGTTGTGTAAATTCTTAGAAATTATGCAAACGTTGTTGCAGCAAGCATTTATTTAAAACTAACCGTTGTTTCAAGGAAACGAATTTAACATGGCGTTTTTGTTGTTAATAAGTTGGAACTGATGGAAATTAAAGATGTTTAAAACTGTATTTGTATTGTTGCAACCAGAAACGTGTCAACTTCATTATAAATTTGTTTGTTTTTAATTATAAATTTAATTGACCCACTTCTCCATTTACCAGATATTGGATCCACCTCTACTAGATTCAAGTCAGATCAGATGTTCATAGAAGCATTTTTGCAGTGGTTCATTAAGGTGGTTTTACCATAAAAGTGTGTCATTTTTTGAAGTGTGTCCATTGTTGGAGCCAACATGATTTACGGTAGTAACCAAGCTATATTTGATACGGATTCCAATGAAATTTATATATAAATTGATAAAGCCCAGCCTTTGTTAACAATAATAAATTGTATCAATTCGATAAAAAGTAATCTATTTAACTAATAATACTAAAATATTTGTTGTATAACGTCAGTTATCAATAATAGAAATTAATTGGTGTTTTTATTTGTCCATTGCAGTCGATAAGGAATTAAGATTAAGGAACTTGAAGGAACGACAAAATGAGGAACGACAAAGGAAACTGGAAGAAATCAAAGCACAAGCACTCGCAGCACAAAGATACAAGGAGCAACAGGAACAAGAGCGCAGACGCAGAACGGAGGAGATGAGATTGAAGGAGGAGGCGCGTAGGGCCCAGGTTGAGGAGAGGAAGCGGGCGATCGACGACGCCGAACGGGATCGATTGCAGTCGATAATGAGGAGGAACACGGAGAGGGAGGCGAGGATCGAGGCGAAACGCAGGAACGAGAAGAGCAACATTGTGTTCGCGTTCGGGTCGTCCACGCCTAGGATGCTGGACCCGATCGATCCGTCCGTGTCGTTTTGGGGACAGAGGAGGGCGACCTCGACGCAAAACATACCGCTGACCTCGTCCTCATCACTGACCAGGAGGCAGTCCGAGAGGGATCTCGACTTTGGAAACAAGAAACGTGCCACTTCTGCTGGCGGATTGGAGCGTTCTGGTGAAAGTAATTGAGATTCATTTTTTATTATATTAGATTGTTTTTATGTTATTTTATTTTTTTCTTCACACACGGTCGAGTGTCGTGGTATTATAGTGGCGATTTTTGTGCAGTGCCGTATGATGTGGTTTTTCAATTTTTTGGCACCGTAGATTTGGTAAGGTTATATTTTTATTTATTTGGGGTTTTGGCACTCCTCCCGCCGGTATATACAACCGAAGAGAAGTTTGACAATAAATAAGCATCAAAGGAAAGAAAATAGAAGATATTTTTCTCAGTATTAAGTATGGGATTTCTTCAGAATTGGTTTATTTCATTCAAGTCAAGCATCATTATTGGAAATAAATCCTTCACCTTTGTTTTTATAACATTTATGAAGTTAAATCTGAAAAAATTCAAAAAGCTCTTAATAAATCTTTCAGTAAATGACTTTAAAGAAGCCTAGTTGCTCAGATAATTACGTCTTTAAAGAACCCAGTACCCGAGAAAAGAAAATTGAAGACATTTTTATCATTATTAAGTATGACAAAATGGAATTTCTTCAGAAAGGGTTCATTAACTATTACTTTCTTCTTAAACTCGAGGATTATTCATCATTGGAACTAAATCCCTCACCTTTATTTTATAACTTTTATGAAGTTAAAATAGAAAATTCAGAAAGCTGTTACTAAATCTTCAGTAATTGTCTTTAAAGAAGTCTAGTTCCTCAGATAATTATGTCTTTGAAGAACCCACTACCAAAGAAAAGAAAATTGGAGACATTTTTGTCAGTATTAAGTATGACAAAATGGAATTTCTTCAGAATGGGTTCATTAACTATTACTTTCTTCTTAAACTCGAGAATTATTCATCGTTGGAACTAAATCCCTCACCTTTATTTTATAACTTTTATGAAGTTAAATTAGAAAATTCAGAAAGCTGTTACTAAATCTTCAGTAATTGTCTTTAAAGAAGTCTAGTTCCTCAGATAATTATGTCCTTCAAGAACCCAACACCAAAGAAAAGAAAATTGGAGACATTTTTGTCAGTATTAAGTATGACAAAATGGAATTTCTTCAGAAAGGGTTCATTAACTATTACTTTCTTCTTAAACTCGAGAATTATTCATCGTTGGAACTAAATCCCTCACCTTTATTTTATAACTTTTATGAAGTTAAATTAGAAAATTCAGAAAGCTGTTACTAAATCTTCAGTAATTGTCTTTAAAGAAGTCTAGTTCCTCAGATAATTATGTCTTTGAAGAACCCAGTACCAAAGAAAAAAAAATTGGAGACATTTTTGTCAGTATTAAGTATGACAAAATGGAATTTCTTCAGAAAGGGTTCATTAACTATTACTTTCTTCTTAAACTCGAGGATTATTCATCATTGGAACTAAATCCCTCACCTTTATTTTATAACTTTTATGAAGTTAAATTAGCAAATTCAGAAAGCTGTTACTAAATCTTCAGTAATTGTCTTTAAAGAAGTCTAGTTCTTCAGATAATTATGTCTTTGAAGAACCCACTACCAAAGAAAAGAAAATTGGAGACATTTTTGTCAGTATTAAGTATGACAAAATGGAATTTCTTCAGAAAGGGTTCATTAACTATTACTTTCTTCTTAAACTCGAGGATTATTCATCATTGGAACTAAATCCCTCACCTTTATTTTATAACTTGTATGAAGTTAAATTAGAAAATTCAGAAAGCTGTTGCTAAATCTTCAGTAATTGTCTCTAAAGAAGTCTAGTTCCTCAGATAATTATGTCTTTGAAGAACCCAGTACCAAAGAAAAGAAAATTGGAGACATTTTTGTCAGTATTAAGTAGGACAAAATGGAATTTCTTCAGAATGGGTTCATTAACTATTACTTTCTTCTTAAACTCGAGGATTATTCATCATTGGAACTAAATCCCTCACCTTTATTTTATAACTTTTATGAAGTTAAATTAGAAAATTCAGAAAGCTGTTACTAAATCTTGAGTAATTGTCTTTAAAGAAGTCTAGTTCCTCAGATAATTATGTCCTTCAAGAACCCAATACCAAAGAAAAGAAAATTGGAGACATTTTTGTCAGTATTAAGTATGACAAAATGGAATTTCTTCAGAATGGGTTCATTAACTATTACTTTCTTCTTAAACTCGAGAATTATTCATCGTTGGAACTAAATCCCTCACCTTTATTTTATAACTTTTATGAAGTTAAATTAGAAAATTCAGAAAGCTGTTACTAAATCTTCAGTAATTGTCTTTAAAGAAGTCTAGTTCCTCAGATAATTATGTCCTTCAAGAACCCAACACCAAAGAAAAGAAAATTGGAGACATTTTTGTCAGTATTAAGTATGACAAAATGGAATTTCTTCAGAAAGGGTTCATTAACTATTACTTTCTTCTTAAACTCGAGAATTATTCATCGTTGGAACTAAATCCCTCACCTTTATTTTATAACTTTTATGAAGTTAAATTAGAAAATTCAGAAAGCTGTTACTAAATCTTCAGTAATTGTCTTTAAAGAAGTCTAGTTCCTCAGATAATTATGTCTTTGAAGAACCCAGTACCAAAGAAAAAAAAATTGGAGACATTTTTGTCAGTATTAAGTATGACAAAATGGAATTTCTTCAGAAAGGGTTCATTAACTATTACTTTCTTCTTAAACTCGAGGATTATTCATCATTGGAACTAAATCCCTCACCTTTATTTTATAACTTTTATGAAGTTAAATTAGCAAATTCAGAAAGCTGTTACTAAATCTTCAGTAATTGTCTTTAAAGAAGTCTAGTTCTTCAGATAATTATGTCTTTGAAGAACCCACTACCAAAGAAAAGAAAATTGGAGACATTTTTGTCAGTATTAAGTATGACAAAATGGAATTTCTTCAGAAAGGGTTCATTAACTATTACTTTCTTCTTAAACTCGAGGATTATTCATCATTGGAACTAAATCCCTCACCTTTATTTTATAACTTGTATGAAGTTAAATTAGAAAATTCAGAAAGCTGTTGCTAAATCTTCAGTAATTGTCTCTAAAGAAGTCTAGTTCCTCAGATAATTATGTCTTTGAAGAACCCAGTACCAAAGAAAAGAAAATTGGAGACATTTTTGTCAGTATTAAGTAGGACAAAATGGAATTTCTTCAGAATGGGTTCATTAACTATTACTTTCTTCTTAAACTCGAGGATTATTCATCATTGGAACTAAATCCCTCACCTTTATTTTATAACTTTTATGAAGTTAAAATAGAAAATTCAGAAAGCTGTTACTAAATCTTCAGTAATTGTCTTTAAAGAAGTCTAGTTCCTCAGATAATTATGTCCTTCAAGAACCCAACACCAAAGAAAAGAAAATTGGAGACATTTTTGTCAGTATTAAGTATGACAAAATGGAATTTCTTCAGAAAGGGTTCATTAACTATTACTTTCTTCTTAAACTCGAGAATTATTCATCGTTGGAACTAAATCCCTCACCTTTATTTTATAACTTTTATGAAGTTAAATGTGAAAAATTCAAAAAACTATTAATAAATCTTCAGTAATTGTCTTTAAAGAGGCCTAGTTCCTCAGATAATTACGTTCTTGAAGAACCCAATACCAAAGAAAAGAAAGTAGTATTAACTATGGCAAAATGGAAGACTCAAAAAATTATTAATCGATCTTCAGTAATTGTATTTAAAGAAGTCTAGTTCTTAAGATAATTTCATCCCCGAAGAAGTCAATACCAAAGAAAGGAAAATGGAAGAAAATTATGTCAGTACTAAGTATGACAGAATGGAATTTCTTCAGAATAACTTTCATAACTATTAATTTTACTTTAGATTCAATGATAACATTGGAATAAATTCAGTTTAGTAATATTTTATGAAGGTAAATCTGGAAAAAAAGGGCAGTTATCTTAAAAAATGCAGACATTTTGATCCTATAAGAAACCAATATCAAAGTAAAGAAATGGAAGATAATCGCATTAATATTAAGAATGACAAAATATAAAGAGATTCCATCAAGTATTAAATTCTTCTTAAATTCAAGGAGCCAACTGAAATAAAATCCTCCGAGGCAAGAACTAAAACAGATTTTTATGCCCCACGACATGTAAAACTTTCAGTGCTCACTAAATAATTTCCCAGGTTTTAGCCAACACGTCCGCAATTTTTAACCAACATACTTATTAATTTTACACACCTCTAACTAATTAAAATATTCGATGGTGGTGTCATTAAAGGATGCTTATTTTTAGCGGTTTGCGAATTTCAGGCTGCGCCCAGAGCAAATTAATTAGACATCAGGCGTGCACGGCGTCCGTCCCACATTCGATTTAATTAATTACGGGAACGGGGGGAGAGAAAAAAATTTAAACGTTGGTTATGGTTAACATTGTTTATGCCGGCGTAGTGTGGCCCCACCTCTCGAAAACATTATTTCGGACTACACGCGAACACACCGCACTATCGATCTACACCGAAGCCGACAACGTGAGAACGTCACATGTTTATTGAGCAAAAAATGAATTATGTCCTTCCTTGTTGTATTGTGTGTGCAATGGTGATGGGTATTGGGGGGCGAACGTTAAGGAACGTGCTCACCAAAACTTGAGGGCAGTTCCTTTGCGGTTGCCTCCAGGCACTGTACAAGAGTTTTTGAGGCACCTTTTAGACTTAAGACTTTGCACCAGTGTGTGTTAATTTGGAAATAAAAGCTCCGCAAACTAAAAATTAAGAAAAATCAGTACTTTGCTGTACTACAAGTATATGTATTATGCCAATTTGGTGACGAGTTGATTATGTTGTCCTCCGTGTGGGTATTCCATCGTTTTTTCGCTTTTGTTGGCTCTCTGTAATACACGACAATTCGAGACTGTTGTTTGATTAAAAAATCTAATCTCAAGTCGATTTCGACATGTAGCTTCAAGGACAGTGCTTTACAATCGATTTTAACCCAGATGATAACTAAAATGTTTTTATCTACCTCAAAAAATATATATATTGAGGGCTATAAAAACGTCGATTGACGTTGGTTTTTACAGTTAGATTAAAGTTTTTAAACAAGGTCGATTGAACATTCTAATTATTTTTGGTTCAGTGGATTTCTTAATTCATAAATACAGTTTTCCAATTTTATCGCATCGTTTTCATTAGCACGAACAACTGTTGTTCACTATATTAAATATTTATGAATTTTCTAATGCTCTTATCTTTATAGTTTTAGTTTTGTACCCGAATTTCTATTTACCATAAAAACAGTTAATGAAATCGATTTGAGATTGATTTTGGTCTGGTGGTAGAGGTAATACAAGGATATTGATTTGCAGTCTTTATTTCTTGATTTTGATGGATGCACATCTTAAAAAAATGGAGATAAATACGGAAACTAGGTTACTAGTTAAAGTGCAGGTAGTACCAAATAATTAAACAGTAGAGTTAAATGGTTAAGATAAGCTTCTTCGGAAGTCACCTTCTTCAGCCAAATGAATGAGGTCTTCTGTTAGTATTGTTTCCATCTCCACCATCCTCAAGTGGGATGCGTCGTCCTCCGATCAATTTGAAGAAATAACTGTGACGAAAGAACGAAATCAATTGACTTGTGCAAAAGGGTAGAACTGGTGTACTTAGGAGTGAAATTCTTGTTAGCAGGTAGTACCCCCACGACGCCCGCAGGCTGTGCGAGTGGATATACGGGCCGTAGGCGTACGGACTTAACGCCCACAATACTATCTTCTAGAGACTCGTCATTCACGTCTTCCCGCAAATCGCTAAACCAATCGCCAGGTAGGGCATACTCGATGACCCGTTTAGATCAGCTGTCCAAGCCGAGGAAAAGGCCCGATATGCCCGCCCTGTCCGAGTCATCGTTCACATCCCGTCCTTTATCCTCGACCCATCTATCCTCGGTAACACGTAGCATGAGCCACCTAGCTGTAAGTAAAGGTCCCACCTCGCCAAGTAGGAAGCCACTAAATAAGACAGATAGCAGAAGTATGCATCAGTTAAACGTTGATGGACTGGCTCCGCCGAGGAGCACGCGCGCCACTCAATTAAGACAGCAGAAATTGTATGCATCCTCTAACTGCAGCGAGGGTACGTCTAATATCAACAAACTCTTTATCCTACCCCCCTCGTACGAATTCCACGAGTATTTCAATAGCATACCGAACATCTGTGTGTAACTTCCAGTCTTCTAACGCTTCTAGTCCCGGTGGTCTTAGGTCGGTGATTGGTCTTAGGTCCAGGTAGTAACTTTAACCGTTTCTGGTTGAGCATTTCTCTTATTTGGCTGTTGTGTGACCAAATTGGTGGGTCTTAGCTCAAGGAAATTGTCTGGAAACTTCATTGGTTTTGTTGGAAATTGATGAAGAGCAATATGCTAGCTAGCTATTCTTTGTAGGATTCACATTTAAGTACACTGCTTGCTTTTGGACATCACATACTATTATAGTAGTTAGTGGGGTCACCAATTATATAAGAACTGACTAAATTTTATGTTACCTAAGGTTGTTATTAGTTATTAAAATAAGAAGAATATTGCTCAATTTCATTTCATTCAATGCCAATGTCCAATATTAGTTTTCAGATATTTTTTGAGGCTTGCCAGTTTTCAAGCACCACGTGCTAAGTCAAAAAGGATGATTAACTAGAGACGCCCATTTATTCTGGTTAACCTATTAATCGAACCTATAATACAAATGGCTAACAATAACTAATCTGTAACAACTTTTTAACAGTTTGTGTAGCTTTTAACCTTAGTTTATGTATCAAGTAAGTCACTTTTTATTTTTATTCACTTGTATGGTGGTGGCTCATTGTTCCATCTTCCTTATTTCCATACCTAACTATGTAAGGATTCATTTTGCTAAATTCAGTAACCATATAACCCCAGCGATTACTAAAGCCCAATATAATTAGTTATCATGTATTTGGAAAATGATCCCTTACCTTTGAAACACGTCTAACAACCATCCACGAGAAGTAAATTTTGAATGTTTGTTAGACCTTCATCTAAGTGTTTTTTGTGTTTTAATAAACTTTTTCTGGGTTTAGCATCATCAAGACCGAGTAGTTCTATGAGCCAACAGAGCACAACTAGTATAGCTAGTTCGGTGAACGTTAGGCATCGACCAAATGTGACCAGGAAACAGCGACCGGTCAGTATAGCTGTGACCGGAGTGTCTGTTAACGAGCCAAGGAACTACCATCACGATAAGGACAACAAACCTCCAATACCCAGACAGAGGAAGTCCATAAGTAAACCGAGTGACAACAAGACCACGGCCACCAAGGCTAAGCCAAAATCACCGGTGGACAACACACAGAAGACGCTGACGTCCACCAACAACACCAATCAAATAGTTAATAACAAAGTTAAAAAGGACCCGGACGATAATAAAACACAAAAACCGCCAGACACAACTGCCTCAGAAGCCAAAACCGAACCTCAAATCATAGAAAATCCTCCGGAGAATAAAGAAAACACCGCACCAAATGATACAATCAAAGAGTAAGTACCAGCCCCCGCGTTTTGACGTGGATTAACGTTGTTCCCTTCGCAGAAACAAAGTAGTTAGCGAAACAATCGACAGCCAGCCGGAGAAGGGCGACGCCGAAAAGGAGGTGCCCGAAGCGGAGCTGATCCAAGTGGCGAGCGAAGAGAAGCCCAAACCCGCCGAGCCCGCGAAACAGCAGGAGGCGCCGGTGCCGGCGGTCGCCGAGCCCGCGCCCAAGGAGAAAACGCCACCGCGCGACGAGAAGTCGCCACCACGCGACGAGACCAACAATGAGAACGGCCCGGCGTCGAACAACGTGGACGCCACCGCCAACAACGAGATGACCAGTTCGATGACGAAGTCGAGGATCACGACGGAGGAGGAGGCGAAGGCGGCGCTGGCCGAACGGCGACGTCTGGCCCGCGAGGAAGCCGAGCGCCAGGCCGAGCTGGAGAGGCTCAGGGTGGAGGCGGAGATACAGGCGGAGCAGGAGCGACAGCGGAAGGAGGAAGAGCAAATTCGGGCGCTGATCGAGGAGCAGAAGGCCCAGGAGGAAAAGAGATTGCAAGAGGTTGGTCTCGGGTGCATTATTTGGTTTTATACCACTGATTTGTGTTGTTTCCAGGCTATTCTCGAAGCACAAAAGAGAGAAGAAGAGGAGCGGTTGAAGCGGGAAGAGGAGGAGAGGCTGAAGTTGCTGAAGGAGGAGGCGGAGAAGCGGGCGAGGGAGGAACAGGAGAGGCTGAAGGCGGAGCTGGCGGAGAGGCTGAAAAATGAAGAGAAGGAGCGCGAGATGCGACGCAAGCGTGTGGAAGCCATCATGTCTAGAACCAGAGGAAAAACGAATTCCAATTCGCCACAAGTGAGTATAATTACATTTCCCATTTCTCAAGCAATTTAATCACCATTTCTTGTTCACAGTTTTATTATTAATATTGATTGCCCGTGTTACTTGGGATTTAATTAAGATAATTATTCATTAGCAGCATTCTAGAAATACATTGTAAAGCAGTTATGGCAATTTAACGATACTAAATTGCTTAAATGCGCGAAGTTATGCCAGTCTCCATATAAGTTAATTGATGCATAATTGTTTTCAGAATTCCGAAGATAAAAATGAGAATAAGTCTGAAAACGAGTTGAATGGAACGAAGCCGGCGGAAGAGAACGGCACTAAGAACGGCAAGGACGTGGAAATTGTTGATAATATGTAGGTATAACGCTAAGTGACTATCGAAAAGTGTTAACGTGTAACGTGGTTTTGTTGTTGCAGAATTCCAGATGAATCGGTTAAGAACGCGAATAATGTAACAATAGACACAATAAATAGCACGGATTCGATAAATTCAAATAATTCATGGCAGGCCACACCACAGTACGGTAATGTCATTATGAATAACAATAGTTGAAGGAAACAATTATCCGTATTTTTCAGATTCATTGATGTAAGCCTCTGATGTAGTAATATATATAAATATTATAATAAATGAATATAGAATTGCCCTTATCCCAATAATTTTTGAAATTAATTTATTTTATATTGCATGAGTTATATACACTCATAGGTAGTTAGTTAGGTTCTAGTTAAGTTAATATCAAATTATTAATGTCTGCACTATGTGTGTATATATCCTGATGGTGCAAAAAAAAGAAGAATGGCAACTTCTTATTGGTTATACATATGTTATTAATATATCCCATTTTATTAATTTATACAAGTCTAGTTTGTAGAAATCCCACGACGATGCTTTTGCTTTTTTGCAAACTTATACCGACACACGATTATGAAAAAAAGTACACAAGCACTCTGTTATGTGTAATACTTTAAATAATGCCCCTAAAGTCACACCAACATTAATTTTAAACCGGTTATAAAAAATTACATATGAATAGAAAATAGAAATGTTGATGGTGGTGTGGTTTAGGGGAGGGCATAAATTGAACACACGCAATAATTTACCTAACCTAAGTATATTTAGATTAGTTTAGATAGATAATCAATTTGAAAGACTATGAATTTTTGTATTTTTTTAAATTATTAATTATTATTGAATTAATACAATGGGGTATGTGTGTATTTATACATGTGACTGAGAAAAATAATCTGTTCTACTATGATTTGTCCCGATCTAAAGCAATATACAATGTGATTTTCAACATTTCAGTATTTCGAGTATTTGTTTTTGATCGGGAGGAAATGAGAAAATTTTTTTCTTCCAGCTCGGTCGATACTAGTCATCTTGATTTTATGTTAAATTTGTTGTGTAATGTTATTATATACTGCTAATTGTTGGAAATTTTATACTATCATCCAACTAATATATATACCAGGCCGTAAAACGATTTTACTGCATTTTAAGAGTATTAAATTCATGTTTTTTTGTTGATAATGTCACGGAAAAGGGTCATTTTGTTATTAGCCTAAATAATATATTTTCAAATACTGTTTCATTAATGGAAATCTGTTAGTGTGTTATAGGTTTTTGTATAGATTAGATTTAAAAATGGTTAACAATGACATACGACAGTAATTAATTAGTATGAAGAAAAAAAAATCTTTCCTATAACTCAATTAGAGGGTATAATATCCATTGTGTATTAAATTTACTACTTATGGCAATTATATGAAATTGAATATCCATTTAAATCCCTTTATGTGGTTTTCAAACACAGTAAAACGCTTGTTAAAAGTGCTTAATAAATGTAAAATTTATTTATGATTCTATATTAAGATTTTTATTTCGTTATTTTTCAAATTATTAAACGTATTAAATATAAAATATTTATAATATGATTGGCCTAAAAGCAGTAAATGTGATGTTTTACTTAAGTTGAAGTTGGTGTGATCAAATATGTTTAATAATTTGAAAATTCCCCGATTTCCCGACGACATGCGACAGTAATAATAGGCTTAAGAAATGCTAAAGGTAAGTAAAATAACAATATTAAAAATATTTCTGATGTTAGCATATAATGAAAATATTTTTGGCCATTATATACTGCTAATTTATAATTAAGTAAATTTAATATTATGCGATGATATATAGTATTGGGTCATTGACATAAGTTATAGTCTCAAGGTTAAGAAATTAATCAATTAGAACCGGGTACACTAAGTAAAATTTACAATCGAGTGACAGCACTCAATTAAAGATTTACAATGTTCAATAATTAACATTTTTTGTGTAATGATATTTGGTGTCTTAGTCATTACAAAAAATGGATTAATTGATTTTAAATTAACTTTTACTTTGTTGAACTTCACTACTATATTAATAAATTTGATAATTACATAGTGAATAAATATTGATTGTCCCTATTAGACTTGGAACAGTTCAATGGTTTTATTTTGAGGATTTAATTTATTATTAATTAAACAAATAAATGAAAGCAAATTGTTTTTATTTAAGAGATGTACTATTATGTAGTATTTAATGAATAATTGAAACACATCACATCTGAACTATATTGATTGATCTGAGGTTGAGTTATTGTATTTAAAATCTTACATGTTTTAAGAGTTGTTTTGATCAAACCTCTTATTAGCTGCATAAATGTACCCTTAGCCGTATATTTTTCTTCATAATTATAAATAAATTATGGTGGTTCACACATCAGGGTATTTTTAAAATTGAATATAGGCAATTATTACACACCTCTGTTACATTGGTTGCCTATAATAAACTAAATTATACAGTGTACAATTATTTTACTCTGTTATAAGTTGTAAAGACACAATAATGTTCTTTGTTTTTTAAAAACCACAGATTAAGGCGACATGTGCCACAAATAGACCTATTAGATGAGATACAAATAGTTGTTCTTTGAGATACAAATACGTTTAAGTATTTGGTGTGTCCAGGCACTGTCGCCCTCTTTTCACATTACCTGACACTATTAATTTAAATTTGTGATAACAACAGGCGCCCCTGCTGTGTACTACACTTTTGTAACAGGAGGCGCCAGGGAGTCACAGAAGAATGTTTTGGAAGTTAAGAAATTTTAAAAAATTCTTATTGATTTTTGAATTATTGACACAGAATCAATCATCTAGGGTGTATATTATAAATGTGAGCTGTATAACTTGAACTAGATTGTAGTGTTTATTGGTTGTTTCTGTTATAGTTGTGTCAACTATGCAACTGGTGAATATAATTTTATTTTTTAAAAATTTTTTACTTTATGGTTTTTCATTGCTCTCTGTGAATTTAAATCAATTATTTACTAGTGGTCTTTTGTTTGTTATAATTATTTAATTGGCTGTAATTTATTTATTGAAACTGTAAGAAAAATTATAATTGAGCATCACAAGACTGAATAAAACAAAAAGAGATGGCTAATGAAAAAAATTGTTCCAAAAACTTGAAAGAAAATCGATAACAGGATAATGTAAATGTCAAAAAACAATCTAATCGTATCGTCAAAAGAAATTAAAGCCAACCTGAAGGAAATGGTACTTACTGAAATTAATTCAAGGACTGTGAGAAGATGGTTAGTGGATGGGGATTCGTTTGACCCCTGACCTACAAGAAAAACCAATTCCAGTCAAGTCCAATTTTGACTTACTCAGGATCATATTCGCTGGACTACAGAATACTAGCTAGACTACAGTTTTTAGTCTAAATTTAATTTATAAAAAATTATTATTCTGCTTATGTTTAACATTTTACAAGGATAAAAGTACACAAAATTTTGTTATTCTATGGTGGGGGTGCTTAGATTCTTCTGGTGTAACCTCCTTAGACTGATTTATGTAGGGATATATTAAACAACTATTTGCCTCCATATATTGAAGAAATGGTGCTCTTAATAAATGTGTTTCAACATAAAAACAATCCCAAACACATGGATTGGTTAAAAGACCAAAGCATCGATGTTTTGTCTTGTACGTCACAATCTCTAGTTATCAACCCTATAGGAAACATTGAATATCACGTTTATAATCAACTTCGACATAAACATTTTATAGATTTAAATGAAGTCATCCCAGCAATTCAAGAACCTTGAAGGAACATAGACTTGTATATTCGGAGAATGGTCGACTCTATGCCTTGGAGATGGACCGAAATTATAAAACAAAAAGAATATTATACATAGTGTTAAATTTAATTAAATAACACAAGTTTAATTAATAAAAATCCCTTTCAAAATTAAAGTAACTGTATTTATATCTTTTGCTTAGCGTTCAGTTAATTTTGTGATCGACTGTATAAAAACAATTTCGAAAATATTTATCGAATGCTAAATAAAAAATCAACTTCATCAATTATTAATAATTCCATCTGTGAACTCGTTAACGTTATTTAAAATCTATTTTTATCCTCCAAACAAAATACGGCAAAATTGGCTGGTCGATGTATTTTGTGAAGCGAAATAAATCTGCTAAAAATTAACTAACTAATTAATTGTCGGCTGAATTGGTTCTCGCTTTTTCACCGTAGTAGGCAATGTGTTGATAAAACTCAAAGGTTAATTGGCATTATCACTTCAACGCTGTGACAAAATAGTAGAATTTTTCACGGAAAAAGTATTTTATTGCTGTTGACTGCAATGGTTGTACCTATCATGTACTCCTACAGTCGCGTGGGCTGCAAACGTTTTCATTATTATTATTTTATTTCACTTCAAACACAAAGCAAAGTAAATAAATATTCATGGTTATTCATTCGTGGTTAATAAAACAATAGTTCCTGACCAATAATGGATTTTTTATCAAATAAAATGTGTTAATCATATTTGTTATGTTTGTTTTCTTAATTACTTTCATTAGTTTTTTGAATTTTTATGTCCACCTTCTCACAGTCCTCGGACTAATTTCAGCAAGTCCCATAAACTCTTAACCATCTCTTCTTGTTCCCCTCGGTATTGGTAACGCTGAATTATATTTTGTCTTACAGTTTAATAAGCTGTTATAACAGTGACCACCACTGTAAGTTAAGTGTCCAGTTAATTTAATTCTTTAACCAAATTTATAATAATAATTCATTGAAAAAAGTTACACAAAAGGTTTACTGAATTAACCAATCACAGATGAACAAAACCCAATTTGCGGTACAAAAAAGATAAATAAATCAATACACATTCTGTAACAATTGTATTCGAAAATGAATGGCAATTAACCTTTCGGTTTTATCAAGCCAGAATAATGTTGAAAAAATTAGAAACAGATTGAATCGAAAAGGTTAATCGGACAATTAATTTTTGTCAGTTTTATTGTTGTTGATAAACCAATCGGTCCGCTCCCTTTCCATTTGTCCGGAACAGCGTGGGCACAATTCCCATTTAAAATTGCCCTCTGCAAAGGCACACCAAATAACCATACCGGAGCCACCGTACCAAGCACCGAAATCCCGGCTAGATTTTCAATGGGCAAAAGACCGCAATCATTTGCCACTCTTGTTCCAAACACACGGTCGTGTACAACATGGAAAACTATCGTTTGCACTGAATTTCGATTTTAAGTGTAACATGGACGCGTGTTTTGCAGCGTTTGATAAAAACAGGTAAATGACATTGTTAACACCTTTTTGGCTTCTGCGTCAGGCAATACGCACATAACTCCATCACGAACGTTCCATGCTTAATGGTCGTCGTTTTTGCACGTACAAGTTAATTTTAAATCGATTTTAATGATTAACTATTAATAATTTATACAAGGTGTTTCTAAAATGTGTGGTCAAACTTTGGAAGCAGCTGGAACACGTCCAATAATGAAGAAAATCTAAATAAATGTTTCTCCTGAAGAATACAGCCCCTCAAATTTCAATTTCAAATCTGTTTTTCTTCTCATATTTTCGTAACCTTTGGTTTGATACAATTCTAGGTCTGTATTATCTTAAAATATGTCCCTGGAATTCAACTTCAACTCTTTTTCTTGACCTATTATCTAGACCACTGAATATTTCATTTGACTCCACACTAGAAAATCTAACGGATTAAGATCTGGTGACCTTGGAGGCCAATTTATAGGAACGTCATTCCCAACCAATGACTTGGGAAATTATCCAAGAGCTACTGACTAAGTTGCCAACTAAAATAGGGAGGAGCACTGTCACATTTTTTCAGTCAAATTATCAGGAAGAAAATTATACCCTAGTAGTTTATTTCCTAATGTTGCAGCCCATGCTTTTATTTTAAATGGTAGTGTGTGATTTTTTTGTTTAAAAACACCATTTCTGGTGAATGTTGCCTCATCAAAGAAGATTACTTTTGATAAGAATGTGTGGTTGTGTTAATGAAGGGTTCGGTGCCATTGACAAAATTGCAATCTTAACTGTAGATCTCCTTCTAAAAGATCTTGAGCTTGTCGATAATGGTAAGGATGCAGCTATTGTTTTCCTGCAGTTCTCGAAATTAACGAATGCGATACATTAGTCAACTAAATACAAGATATTATCCAAATTGGCAACTGTTCTGACTGTTCTTGGTCTTCCTCTATTTCTAATTTTAGTTCCTAATGTGCCTGTTTCACGTAAACGTCGCCCAGTGGAAAGAAAAGTTTTGTAATTAAGTAAATTTCTTCTAAGATATATTTCTGCCATCGTCTTACTGCAGTATGTGCCCTTCCATGACATTCACACAGAATTAATGACATATCAACATACTCAGTATTGTGTACATTATTTTAGAGGTATCTACTTGTTACAAATACAAATACAGTCAACAAATACAAACATAAATACAATCTGAAGTTATTACATTATATCCTATTTATTTTATTTTGTATTGTAACTTTTTTTAAACATTTAAAGTGAAACATGTCTTAAATTTGAGGGACTGTATCTTCTTCAGGATAAACTATAGATTTTCTAAATTTTAAAACTTTGTATACCAGTTCTAGAATATTTTTGGTGCATAAACTATTTATATACAGTGAATGAATGAAGATGTATGTTCACTGAAGAAACGTTGAATTAAGACAGATAAAAAGTAGCCAACATTTTGTTCAAGCGATGGAGGACTGGACATAGAAGAGTTCCGCCTCTTAACCAGAGCGTTATTCCGCAACGACAAAGGCAAGATTTACACCTTGGACGAGCCGAAACTAAAAGACGTCTTCAATGTCTTCGACACGAACGGCGACGGTAAAATCGACAAGGAGGAGTTCACGTTTTGCTGGAACCACTGGATAAAAACCGTAATTAAAAACTAAAACAAAATTTTGATAAGCACGTCAGCAACATTAGCACACTAATTATTTAAAGGGAACTTTGTAAAGCAAGTTTCCAACGGCGTTCGCTTCGCAACAAATGAACAATGCATGTGGTAACAAACGCCTCATATAACTGCGATAATTTAATTTTACTTTGTTATTAACAATCAATTAACGTGTTTAATGTAATTAGTTGTGTTCTGGGAACCTCATCTAACCACTCAACTTAGAACAAATTTAAGTACTGATCGATATTCAATAATAAACTTGTTCCTTGATAAATTAACGGCGTCTCATAATGGAGAATATCAAAGACACAACGTAATTATGTGGAGGTGTATGGAATTTTACTTTTGTTATTCAGTTGCATTGCGAAATAATTTAATTATTCGATGCTCCCTTACACATCCTACATTTTTTATGTTTATCTATTTTTATCCACATCTGTGACAATTAAATTTGTACGTTTATTTATTTTTATCCACATTACGGTCTGTGATAATTAGAATTTTTTAGCAACTGATTAAAATTGTCACAGCTGATTGACTAAACTTGTCAATTACCTTAAGAAACAACCACATTCCAAATTTATATTTTTTATGAAAAGAATTTTCGTGCTCGTGAAATTGTAATTAAAACTTTTTCATTTACTTATTAAGATAAAAATTTTAGCTCTAAAATAAGGAATTCCAACATCTAACAATAAGCAGAACATTTAACTCATTTTAAGTAAGAAAATAATTAATTAAAGTAACTGAAAATATTAAAAATACCTCAATCCAGACAAATTAATAGTTTTTTGTCTTATTACAAATTAAAATGTTTTTAATTTAATTGGTGTAATCAGACAGAAGTAAACAATCAATTTGTTACGAAAAAATAACAATAATTATTTGGAAATTAACAAAATCTTATTTTTGTTGTTTAATTGCATTAACAAATAATTTAGTTGAAGCATTTTTAAAGCAATAATTTGTAGGTTTATTTATTTTTATTCTTATTATAGTTTGTGATAATTAGAATTTTTAGCAACTGCTTAAAACTGTCACAGCTGATTGATTAACCTTGTCAATTATCTTAAGAAATAACCACTTTCCAAATTTACATAATTTAAAAAAAGAATTTTCGTATTCTCTTAAATTGTAATTAAAACTTTTTCAATAACTTATTTAAGGTAAAAATTGTAGACCTAAAATTAACAAATTGGTGTACTCGTACTTGCAACAATAAGCAGAACACTTGGGTCATTTTAAGAAAGAAAATAATTAATGAAAGTGACTGAAAAATGTATTTTATTTAATTGGTTAAATCAGACAGAAGCAAAAATTGATTTTGTTACAAAAAAAAATCATCAATAATTATCTGGAAATGTACAAAATCTTATTTTTGTTGTTTAATTGCATTAACAAATAATGTAATTATTAGATACTCGTTTGAAGCATTTTTAAAGCAATAATTTGTAGGTTTATTTATTTTTTATCCATACAGTCTGTGATAATTAGAATATTTTAGCAACTGATTAAAACTGTCACAGCTGATTGATTAAACTTGTCAATTATCTTAAGAAGCAATCACTTTCCAAATTTATATATTTTAAAAAAGAATTTTCGTATTCTCTGAAATTGTAATTAAAACTTTTTCAGTAACTTATTAAGGTAAAAATTGTAGGACTAAAATTAAGAAATGGTGTACTCGTACTTGTAACAATAAACATAACATTTGGCTCATTTTAAGAAAGAAAGTAATTAATAAAAGTGACTGAAAATATTTAAAATATCTCAATCCAGAAAAATTAATAGTTTTTTATCCCAATATAAATTAAAATAAATAAAATTTAATTAGTGAAATCAAACAGAAGCAAAAAATCATTTTGTTACAAAAAAAAAAAATCAATAATTATCTGGAAATGAACAAACTCTTATTTTTATTGTCTAATTGCATTAGCAAATAATTTAGTTATTAGATACTTCTTTGAACCATTTTTAAAGCAATAATTTGTAGGTTTATTTATTTTTTATCCATATTACAGTCTGTGATAATTAGAATATTTTAACAACTGATTAAAACTGTCACAGCTGATTGATTAAACTTGTCAATTATCTTAAGAAACAACCATTTTCCAAATTTATATTTTTTATAAAAAGAATTTTCGTATTGTCTGATATTGTAATTAAAACTTTTCCAGCAACTTATTAAAGTAAAAATTGTAGGCCTAAAATAAAGGAATTGGTGTACTCGTACTTCTAACAATAAGCAGAACATTTAGCTCATTTTAAGTAAGATAATAATTAATGAAAGAGACTGAAAATATTAAAAATACCTCAATCCATACAAGTTAATAGTTTTTATCTTATTACAAATTAAAATGGTTTAGTTTAATTATCAAATAATTTAGTTATTAGATACTTTTTTGAAGCAATATTTAAACAACAATTTGAAGGTTTATTTATTTTTACCCACATTACAGACTGTGATAATTAAAACTTTTTCAGCAACTGATTAAAACTGTCACAGCTGATTGATTAAACTGGTCAATTATCTTAAAAAACAATCTTCCAAATTTATAGTTTTTATAAAAAGAATTTTCGCATTCTCTCAGGGTGTAATTAAAACTTAGTAACTTATTAAGGTACAAACTTCGGGCATGAATTTAAAGAATTTTTGTACAGCAACTTCTGGCAATGAGTAGAACATTTAACTCATGTGAAACAAGAAAATAATTAACGGAAGCAACTAAAAATATTAGCTGTACTTGAATCTTGGCAAATTAGTTTTTTTTTCTAGTTTTAATAAAAAATTAATTGGTTAAATCGGATCGAAGGAAAAATTAATTTTGCAACAAGAAGGAGAAAAAATATACAGTGGTAATTAAGTTTGCGAGTAAATGTAGAAAATTTACCTTCTGCTTTTTTATGGATATTGATTGCTTTGGTGAGTTATTAAATTATTCTGCTTTTCCAATGCAATTACTTTGTAATGTCGTATTTTAAAGCAAAGTAATTACGAACTGCTGATGATTTATTTTTAAAAGAACAATTTCATACTGCGTTCATATTTACCTGCATACACTTCCTGGTAGTGTCGATTCGTATTTCGCAACATGCCATCGATTAAACTTGTAAAAATAGACGTATTTTAATTATGAATTTAATTATAATTTCTCAGGAAATTCTCATTTTCTTGGCAACGGTTTTTAACTGTAATTTTTAGATAAATTTCCTTTTTAAATAAAGTAAATTCCGTTTGTTCACTCTAGATGCAACTAATTCGACAGATTTCTTTGTGAGGCTGATGTCTCTTGTTGAAGTTGTTCAGGTACTGATTAAAACGTTGAGGAATTGTTAAATCTGCTTCTAAGTATCTATCGTATTCTTCATCGAACGTTGATGTTCCTGTGCCATGTTCTGGAACAGCATGAACCCTGTTGGGGGATGGAATAAGTCTTGAATCCATTTCTATCTATTATTCGTATTAATTCCTTTAATATTTATGAAACAAAATTAACAGTGATTGTAATAGTTACGTTGTTTCCTTGGTACAAAATTTTAGACTCTATCTCTTTCCCATGGTACAAGGTTAGTCTTGGTCTCCCAAATGAACTTCAAAGTATTCCAGATAAGCCCTTTGCACAATGTCAGAAATATATTTTATATTTTCTTTCAAAGGGTATTAATTACTATATAAACTAATGTTCAAAAGTTAAGGATATATAAAAATATATAAAAATTATATAAATTTTTTGTTATTTTATCTTTTGAAATTTTTTAATTAAAGGAAAATTTATGTGAAAAAATAAGAAAATAAAATTTATTTAGTAAAAATATACACGACTTGATAAATTTAACATACAGTAGTGGTCATGTCAGTGGCAACTTGAAATGTTAAATATTTTAGTCATAGGTCCTTTATTTGAAAATAAAACAATAATTTACTATAGTTTAGGTATTATAAAAACTACAATAGTCTTATTCTTTAAAATGTTTATATTTTTCTGAATTGAACTGGACATAAATATGGGAACTTTCATTTTCAAAGGGATTTTTAATGATTAAATTTGTGTTATTTAATTTGACATTAATCTTTGTATAATATCCTTTTTGTTTTATAATTTGGCTAATTTATAATAATTTAATTAATAATTTCACAAACAGTAATGTAAGACAACAAAGTAAAAAGTTCTTTTAATATTGTCCTTTGAAAAATAAAAAAGTACCAAATTTTTTAAAGAATAAAATTAGATTCACCAGTTCAGTTACTTTCTTTACCTTGTTGGGCCGTATTGTCCTAAAGCCTAAAAAAATGTTTAATATCATTTTTTGAACATGAGTTTACATAACAAAAAACATTCGGGGGATTTACACAGCTGTGTCCGTGGATGTGATATGTTTGAGTGTGTTTTAGTTTTAGGTTTTAGTTCAGACTTTTAATTCTACGACTTTACTCATGGAAACTCAATAACATAATGCGTCAGATAATGCAGAGGTAAACAAGTGTATAACTAACTAACTGGATTTATTTATTTTACTTAAGTATAAAACTACTATTTCAGACAGAATTAAATTCAAAACTGAACCTCAAAAACTAGAGGTGATAGGTGAAGTCTAATGTTAATCCTTAAATCCTTAAAAACACCCTGAATTAGTTGTTTGTTTTCCGGCACAAAAATCGTTTCGTTGGCCTGTTTCCTTTGAGTATATTTAGCTCGAAAATTCATGCATAAATTCAAAACTAAATATAACCTTTGATAAAATTAAACCAGTTGTTTTATGGAACAAATATGTTAATACATTGAATTGTGAAGAACAAAGCAATCTATAAAAATAATTACGCGAAAGAATAATTAATTAAACGTTATTAAAGTATCGACATTTTATAATACATAAAGACATAAATCCTCAAATGAATGCACACGACAAAATTACGTTTAAAATAAATACCACGCTTTGATTTATTGAACACCCATACGCATTTGAGATTACGTTGCTTCGCAAAAATGTGGAGATATTAAAGTTACCGACATTATTACAGTCACTTGCATAGACGTTACCTCATTTCTAGGGATTTATCAATATTTCGGATTGCCTCTAACGAGCCGAATGAAAGTCGTCTTTTGAAAATAGACGCACCGAGCTGCCGATTTCAACTAATTAGGTACAGAGAAAAATGCTTTGAATGACGCGATCAAAGGTAGTAGCATGGCTTTTAATTAAAATATTTCGTTTGTTATATAATATTCTTTTAATTTAATAAAATTTATGTGTTCTCGTTTTTTACGCATATAGACATTACCAAGTTTTTTCGTTTTGGTTTTGTTTGCACTGACTCGAAAGCTTTGCATTTTTTTTTGCTGTGACTGTAAAGTTACTTTAAATAGAAAATAATGGGGACGAAATTAATTAATTAATTGTATATTTTTATACGTGTACCTAAGTAAATTATATTTATTTGTGTTGTACTTTTGAAGTAACATTAGGCAAAAATACTTCAGTGTTACGATCAAAGTATATCCGAGTCAGGAATTTCCGTAGGAAATAAAACAATTTTTATGTGATATTATTTCAGCATTGAAATATATTTACAAAGTCACACAAATAAGTAAAATTTTCTTTATATTACGGCCCTAAATAAGGTTCGGTTTTAGACCGAAAATAAAGGTAGAGTTTTCAGTTAAATTTTATGTTGTTTTATTGATTTTCCTGTTGAAATATTACAAGAGCTTAACAAAGAACTTAGCTTAAAGTTTTAACAGTTTTTAGACTAACGAATATTTTATTTTGCCTACAAAACAAAATATATAATATTATATAACTATAACTAAATTATAATTTTAAAAATAAATAAAACATAACGAATAATTAAAATTAACTTTATTGTGTACTTTTTATATTTTATTGCCCTACTGTAAAATGGGAAACAATTAAGAAGAGTTTTCAGCTAAATTTTTTATTATTCTATTGATTTTTCTGTTGAAATATATATAAGAGTTCAAAGAAGACTTAAAGTTTTAACAGCTTTTAGTCTGACTTATTTCTGTACAAAACTAAATATACCTCAATATCTAATTAAAACGTAGACGACCCACAGTTTTTTAAGGTCTGTAAAAAATGTTGATGTAAATTGAATTTGTTAACTAACAGATAGGGTAGTGTGAAATTGAGAAATTTAAAGTTTTTCCATAATAATACTTTATTTCCAATCATTGAATTCGTGTCCAATTTATATATTAAATTAATTTAATATTAATTAAAGGAAAACGATTTACTTTGATAAATTTTAACATGTAATAACTAAATTCCAATTTTATAATACTTAAAATTAATTCTGCTGCAACATATTTGTATTATTATATTATTTACTTAATAATTTATAAATTTTAACATATAATTATTGATTTCCAATTTAAAAATTAATATTAAATGGAAGTAATTAAAATTAATTTTACTACAGACTTCAGTTAAATATTTTATTGATTTGTTGAAATTTCAATTGTGTTATTAGGAAACTTGGGGGAATAACTCAAGCTAAAAGTTTTAAAGTTTATGTTCTATATAAAACAATAACTAATAGAATAGTGTTATATTCTTTACTTGTAAAGAATTTCACACTATTCTATTATTATTAATATAATTTTAATAACTGTTTTGTTTATAATATATTTTATTTTCATGTAATAAATTGATTGAGAATAATTTCAATTATGTTTAGTATTATTTATAAAACAAAAAATATTTTACATCTGCAAATTTTAACACATAAATATTTAAATACAATTTAAAAATAAAATTAAGTAGAAGTGATTAAAATTAATTTTACTGCAATTCTCAGTGAAATTTTACATTTGGTTATTAAATTTTCAATTGTATTATTAGAAAACTTTGAATGACAATTTAAGCTTAATGTTTTAAAAGAATATTATATTCTATATAAAATAATAACTAATAGAATAGTGTAAAATTCTTTACAAGACATATTAATATAATTTTAATGATTTCTTTGTTAATAATATATTGTATTTTCATGTAACAAATTTATTGTGAATAATTTCAATTATATTTAGTGTTGTTTAGAAAATAAAAAAATTCTGCATCTACCAATTTTAACAAATTATTATTGAAATCTAAATTAAAAATAAAATTGGGTTTGGAAGTAGTTAAAATTAATTTTACTGCAATCCTCAGTTAAATATTATGTTGATTTGTTGAAATTTCAATTGTGTTATTAGAAAACATGGAGGAACAACTTAAACTTAAAGTTTTAAAAGAATATTATGTTCTATATAAAATAATAATTCATAATAATGTGAAATTCTTTACAAGGCATATTAATATAATTATAATGACTTTTCTTGTTAACAATAAGTTTTATTTTTATGTAATAAATTGCTTGTCAAGAATTTCAATTATATTTAACATTGGTTATAAAACAAAAAATATTTTACATCTGCAAATTTTAACATTTTCAATATTTAAATACAATTTAAAAATAAAATTAAATAGAAGTAATTAAAATTAATTTTACTGCGGTTCTCAGTTAAATTTTATGTTGGGTTATTGAATTTTTAATTGTGTTATAAGAGAATTTTGAAGAACAATTTAAGCTTAAAATTTTAAAACAATATTATATTATAATAAAATATTATAATAACTAATAGAATCGTGTGAAATTCTTTACAAGACATTAATATACAATGATTTTAATGACTACTTTGTTATTAATATATTTTAATTTTTGGTGATAACTTAGTTATCAAAAACTTCAATTATATTTAATATTATTTAAAAACAAAAAATATTTTACATCTGTAAATTTAATCATATAAATATTGAAATCCAATTTAAAGAAAGATAATACTAAATATTAATTAATTTTATTATAGCTCTTAGTTAAATTTTAAATTGGTTTATTGAATTTTCAATTGTATTATAAGAAAAAATTCTAAAGTTTTAAAAGAATATTTTGTATTTTGTATTAGTAAAATTTTAATCACTCTCTTTAATAATATATTATATTTTATTTTATTTTTAGGTAATATATTGATATTTATTTTCAATGAAAGTAAAGATTACTTAAAAATAAATACAAATGGAAATAAGTAAAATTAATTAGATTAATTTATAGATTTTATATATTTTAAAACGTGAATAATAATAATGTTTCCAAATAGATTAAAATTTTAATAGGCTTTTAAGATGTCTATTAAAATCGCCCTTGTTTTAATGCAGTCCGATTGTTAATATTTCACCCACTACTAGTAAATATTAAATTAATCCCACAAATAGTAACGAAACAAATACGAATTTAAATAAAAGTTTGGTTGGCTGAAGCGGACCGCAAAATACCAACGCTAGTTAATATTACAATCCGACTAAATAATTTAGCCAGTTTAATTAGACAAATTAGTTCCATATTCCTGACTAATCACTGGTCATTAATGCATTAGGATTTGATCACGGTTGCCGGGATTTCGCGTCCGCTCATGCATACATTTACCCTTTCCAACGGCTCACCTAAAGCATTATCAGGCCCTAAGCCCGTTTCCAGCTTCACACTTGCCTACAGTCCAATAAATATCAATATGTGTTTCGAATAGTGCGTTTTTAATATCTGAACTTTCGACTCGGTGCATTCAATATCGGCAATTGTCCGGTCCAGCTAAACTGGACCCGGACCCGATTGGACCGATAAATCATTTATTAGATACGTGCACTTTAATATGCTGTTTTATTCATTGCAGATACATGGGGAAAACGTGGAAAAAAAAATAAATAAAATAGCGTCCCGCGTATTTTTCCATTTAAAACGTTTCCATGTAAATTAATTAAATTAACATCGGTTTTATGTTCAATAACTGGATGAGTTTTCTGGTTAATTAAATCAATTTTAATTATTACATTGACTTTGCACGGAGCCAAGTCAAGCTAAATTAATTTGTTGTACAAAGTAAATGAGTTTTCTGTGTGTTTTTTGCACTTGATACATATTTAAACAAGTACTTTTTTTGTTTGATTTTACGTACCAATTATATATTTTCAGTGATCAACCAAATGTAAGTAATTTAGGAATTATACAAAAATAAATCTGATGTAAACATAAAATATGGTAAAATATTGGTTCTTTGTGGAATTTCTTGATATAATAAATAATATTATATCTATAAATTTATAATATTTGTTGTTATTAAATATTAGGTGACACATTAAATTAATGGTGGATGCGCCAACTCAGGGCCGTATGTTGGAATAGTGGTGGATGCACCAGGATGTGTATTTTAGACTGTACATGTAGTATAATAAGCTTTTTAATTGATACACTCATCCTTTTTTCAATTTTACTTATAAATAGTATAATTTGAAACATCTCCATATTTAGGAATCATGTAAAAATAAGATTTGATGTCAAAAAATGCCTAAAAAATAAATATTAATATAAATTCTATGAATAAAATTTAGTAAACTTTTTGTTCTTTGTCGAATTTCTTGGTGTGATAAATAATATTATTACAATGAATTAACAATATTTGCTGTTAGTAAATATTTGGCGACACATACAATTAATGGGGGATGAGCCTGTAACACAAGACGGTACACAGGAGTAGTGGTGGATGCACCAGGATGTGTTTCAGATTGTACATGTAGTACAAATAAGTTTTTTAATTGTTATACTCATACTTTTTCAAATCTACGTATATATAGTATAATTTGAAGCATTATCCACATTTAGGAATTAAGTAAAAATAAGGTCAGATGCCAAAATAAATTAAATATTAATATAAATTCTGTAAATAAAATTTGGTAAACTTTTTGTTCTTTGTCGAATTTCTTGGTGTGATAAATAATATTATTACAATGAATTAACAATATTTGCTGTTAGTAAATATTAGGCGACCCATACAATTAATGGTAGGTGAGTCTGTAACACAAGACGGTACATTGGAGTAATGGTGGATGCACCAGGATGTGTTTTAGATTGTACTTGTAATACAAATAAGTTTTTTGACTTTTTTAATTGATACATTCATCCTTTTTTCAATTCTACTTATAAATTATATAATTTAAAGCATCATCCATATTTAGAGATTATGTAAAATAAGGTCTGATGTCAAAATAAATTAAATATTAATATAAATTCTATAAATAAAATTTTGTAAAATTCTTTGTCGAATTTCTTGGTGTAATAAATAATCTTACTACAATGAACTATCAATATTTGCTGTTAGTAAATATTAGGCGACACATACAATTAATGGTGGGTGAGCCTGTAACACAAGACGTTACATTGGAGTAATGGTGGATGCACCAAAATGTGTTTTAGATTGTACATATAATACAACTAAGTTTTCTGAGTTTTTTATTTGATACACTCATCATTTTTTCAATTCTACTTATAAATAATATAATTTGAAGCATCATCCATATTTAGGAATCATGGAAAAATAATGTCAGATGATAAAATAAATTAAATATTAATATAAATTCTATAAATAAAATTTGGTAAAATCTTTATTCTTTGTCGAATTTCTTGGTGTGATAAATAATATTATTTCGATGAATTAAGAATATTTGCTGTTAATAAATAATAGGTGACACATTAAATTAATGGTGGATGAGCATGTAACACAAGAAGATACATTGGAGTAGTGGTGGATGCACCGGAATGTCTTTTAGATTGTACATATAATACAAATAAGTTTTCTGAGTTTTTTAGTTGATATATTCATGAAAGTTAAGTAAATTATATTATTATAATAATGTAAACAGAAGTTAAGAAAATGGTGGATGCGCCGGTAACACAAGACTGTTAATTAATTATTCAATTTTACTTACAAATAATATACTTCAGTATCACCTAAGAAATAATTAATATGAGAATTTTATAAAATAAAAAATAAATCATACTTTTATCAAAACAAAGTTTTCATTAATTAGCGTTTTCAAATTAAATAGTAAAACTGACACAAATAAATTTAATTCCAATTATAAAATACAAAATATTAAATATATTTAAATTAAATTAATTTAAACTAACGAAGTACTTTTTTTTAATTTACATTTACGTGAAACATAAAAAACTAGATATTTAGTCAGAGTCAAGTTTAAATTTTACATTTTTGTTTGTTTATTTTTACAGGGAAATTAAACAAATTAGTAAATACGATTCAAAAGCTGTAACGACGCTGTTAAATAAACTTCTGTGTTTAAGTGTTGAGAGACGAAGAATTTCCTGGGGAAATAAACACAGTTTAGTTAATTTTATTGATTTTAACAGTTAAATGTACGTATTTACAAACTAACGAGAACTTTTAAATTAAGAATTATTGCGATTTTAAGGCATTTGTAAATATACTGCGAGCAAATAATTTTGAAATGTATATCAAATAAAATTTAATAAATAAAAGTTTTAATATGCCAACATTATTAAATATTAATTTTAAAGAACTTTTGCGAACATTAGCATTTATAATTATGTGTGACAAAGATTTATATGTTAATCTTAATAATTATAATGTAATTTAATTAGTTTTAAAATCGTGTTTACAGATTTTATACAAAAATATTTGTTGTATTTAAAGTAATATCGACAAATATCTCACATGTACATGTAGAGTACATTTATTTATATCGAAAATCAATTAAATTTAACAATTGTTTGTGTGTTTTATAGCTACTAAACCGTACAATAATGTCGGACTATAAAAAAATATTAGCTGTTTATCATTTACGAATAATTATAGTTTTAAAACCTGTAAATTCAAACCTATCAAAACATATCGAATGACATTTCGAATTTAATGTATTTAAATATTAATACGACTGAATGAGTCGACGTATCATTATAATTATGACTTTTAAAAAACATGACACGAGTTTTATGAGCGTTAATGGATGTGTATTATATGTTAATAACTTTTGCACACGTTCAAATTTCATAAAGATATTTCATGAGTAGGTGTTAAATAATTTTTTTTTTTTTGAAATTATTCGAACGTACGAATATAATTCAATAAATTCCTTCCGTGTTATTATTAAACGAATTAATTTAAAATATTCCAGTTTAATCCCCTGCACTTTTGTTCATCGAATTTGTTTTGTTAATTAAAACAATATTTTATTATAAAGGGGATTATGTGAAATATATATTTATTTTCTTTTTAAACATGTATACGGAGCCTAATACTGTTTTATTTAAATCAAATAATATTTTTATAAATACAATAAAAATTCAAATTTATTTAAAATTACTATTAAAACTGTTTATTTTATATATTTTATTTTAGAATATTTATTTTCATAAAATATTTTTCCTTACACTTATCTCATTGACTTTATTTTTTTAATTAAAGTATTTTATTTATTTTGACAATGTATAAGACTCATAATATAAATAATAAATAAATTAAATTAAATAACATGCATATAAAAAATTCAATATTTAAAAATTTTTATAATCGCTTTATTTTTAATTTATGTTATGTTTTTATACTATTTATTTATTTTAATTTCTTTATTTTATATAAATAAATGTATATTAGATTTAAATTAAAATAATAATAAAAATAATAATATATAAAATCTTTTAAGGATTCCAATTAAATCTTTTACACTTTGATCATAGAAGTTATCTTGTTAATTAAAACAATATATATTTTATATTAACAATGAATGTAAACCATAATATGGTTCTATTTTAAATTAATGTAATTGGAATTAATTTAGTTAAATTAAAGCAAAATTATAATTTTATAATAAATAGTAAATTAAATTATATATTTTTAATAAATATACTGAAAAAATACATTTTATTTAAAAATAAAGGTATTTTTATATTTTTAATTTGTGTTCTTAATCATTCTTTATTTATTTATTTATTTATTTTATATAAATAAAATAACAATTTATTTTTATTAAAGGAATTATTTAAAATACATATTAATTTCTTTTTTAGCATGATGTAGTTTTATTTTAAATGTAATTTAATTTAATATATTTTTTTGTTTTTATGTAAATAAAAGTTTTATGTATTACTACTATATTTGAAATAAATTAAATAATATTTTAATAGAATAATTAATATACAAAAAATTCTAAATTATTTAAAAATTAAAGAATTATTAGATTTGGGGATAAATTAATTTAAATAGTATTTTACTGAGAGGATTCATTAAAAATATCAAAATTATTTAATAATAAAATACTATTACAATAACTGGTTTATTTTATTTTAATTTTAATTTAATTTAAAAATTGAGAGTATTATTATTAAAACTTTTTTGATTTTTATTTTTATTTATGTGGTTTATACATTTTATTTATTTTACTTGTTTTATGTATAAATGAATGTTATTAATAAAATTAATTAATATTTCAATTTAATTCCGAACTTAATAAAGATAATTTATTTAATTTGATTTTATTTTTTTAATTAAGACATTGTTTATTTAAAAACACTCCACGTAAAGTATACATTTATAAATTATATTAATATATATATAATAAATATTTTTTTGTGCATATTTTACTCATGTTCATTTAAATATTTACTACAAAATATTTAATATTTAAAATTTTATAAAATTAATAAATTAATTTAACTATTATTACGTAATCAATTTCCAAGGGGTTTATTTATATGTATTTAATAATATTTTTTTTTATTAAATAGTTTTAATTTTTTATTTATTTAAATATTAAAAATATTAAAATTTTATAGTAATAATAAATTAATTTAATATTATAATTTTAATATTACTAATATTTAAATAGAAAATTATTTAATAATAAAACTATTATTATATAATCAATTCTAAATTGGTTTATTTTTATCTATGTAATAATAATTTTATCATTAAATAATTTTTATGTTTTAATAATTTTTTATTTAGATATTAAAAATATATACATTTTACAATAATAATAAATTAATTTAACATTAAAATTTTAATATTAAAATAAAAAATATTAAAAATCAAAATTATTAGTACATAATCAATTTCCAAATGGTTTATTTTTATCTATTTAATTATAATTTTATTATTAAATAATTTTGATTTTTTAATAATTTTTTTTTTAAAAATTAAAAGTAATAAAATTTTATAGCAATAATAAATTAAATTAATATTATTTAATATATATGAAATATATGTATATAAAAATTAATTTGCTTTAATAATTAATTCATTTGAATATTTTCTTAATTAGAAGTGTCTTATGAAAATAATTTTCTTTAGGATATACCTTTTTTAATGTGTATAAGGAAAAGGAAAATAAATAGTACTTTTCCTAAGTTTTACTTCAAAGTTCAATTAGTTTAATGAGAATATATTTCTTTACCTTTACATAAAAATTTATGTAATTAAATTAATTAATTGAAATTCAAGACTAATAAGAAAATCATTATTTTTATAACCTTTTTCTTTCTTATGTACGTATTTAATTTTTTAATTATTTTAATTTATTATTCAAGTGTTAAAATATAAAATATTAGAAATATATTTTTACCTTTTATGAATATGTATGTATGTGGAAAAAATACAATTTTACTTCAATAATTGCATTTTATTTAATTACAGAAAAATTTTTGTCCATTTAAACGTATTTTAGTATCTGCATTTTAGTCCAATTGGAAATTGAATAACATTTTGATGAAAGAGAATGATACAAAAACAAATTGGAAATCACCAAAGCCGAAAAAATATTGTAATAAAGTTTTAATTTTCATACGTTACATTTGCATACATCGGGACCAATATCGATTTTACGTTTTGCAGATAGTCCGTCCAATATCGGCGTTTTTAATAGTCGACGTACAAAACGACTTTATAAGTGGCACGTTGAACATCAGCAATTGTTCGGCCCAACAGAACGGCCTGGACGTGATCGAGCCGATAAATCATTTACTGGACACGGTGCATTTCGATGCGGTGTTTTATTCACTCGATTGGCATCCGAGCAATCATGTGTCGTTCATCGAGAACATCGGCGAACGCGAGATCCATCCGTCGAGCCAGATCGGCGCGGACGCCGCACAGATCTACGACACGGTCGTGTTCGCCGGAAATCCGCCGCAGAAGCAGCGCCTGTGGCCCAGACACTGTGTGCAGGACACGTGGGGCTCGGAGCTGCACAAAGACCTGAAAGTAAGTAGACAAAGTGAGGCTCGGTCACTCTTTAATTGCTCGAGCCTCGTTTTGCGGGGGCTCAAACGGGGCCGTCGGCGAGGCACCGCTCAAAAACTCCGGCAATGTCCGAAGCATGCATTTCCATTATGAGCCCCGTCTCCGCACTTTCAAAAGGTTTTAAGCAAAACTAAAAATAATTAAAAAAAAACGATGACGATCAAACTGAAAAGCTTTCGGTGCAAAGGTGAAACGGGAAAGCGGGGGATCGTAATTAATTAATATTTGCCATTTTCCAGGTCTTGGACAGCGCCATTAAAGTGTACAAAGGCACGAATCCAGATGTCGATTCGTACTCGGTTTTCTGGGATAATAAAAAAATGACGGACACAACTTTGTGTGCACAATTGAGGATGAAAAATGCGACGGATATTTATATCTGCGGGTTAGCGTACGACGTGTGCGTCGGTAAATAAATTTGTCTCACCGTTTTTTGTTAACGATACAATGAGGACATTAACTGAAAAAAATATATTGTCTAGTAAGACACAAACCGAATGGCTTTTGTTTCATTTCATTAGGTTGAGTATTTTCGGATATATAAATAATTATCGGGTTTCACAGTAACTGCTGACGTCATGAGTGCTCATTTTACGTCTTGCTAGTGTCGTTCCATGCGGTTAAGTGAAGATTAACGGTTGATAAATGATATTTACAAAGTGAAAATAGAAAAAGGATTTGTAATAGGTTAATCAGATTGATCTTGTCAAATAATGATTGATTAAAATGCATAAATCTACAATTCTAAGTCAGTTACGAAAGTGGTAAATATATATTTTACTCACACCAAGAATAAAATTGTTGACTTGCAAAATAAAATAATTTTCATGCATAAAAATAATAAAATAAAGTAATATTTACTGAATTTGAAATATAAATTTAATGAAGCTAAGTAAATGTAATAAAATAGTTGCACTGCAAAATAGTTTAATTTTTATATGTTACCTACAAAATCTTTTCAAATATGTATGAAATGTGAAAATATGTTGACGTAATTTTTATTTAATCTTATATTTAATTTTTAAAAAGAATAAAATAATATAATATTTACTAGCTCTGAAATATAAATATATCACAGTAAAATAAGTGTAATAAATTTAAATAGTTGCACTGCACAATAGAATAATTTTTATGCGTACACATTTGTTTAAATGTTTCTTCGTGGACCTGGCCTAACTTTAAGGTCAAGAAATAATTTTTATTTAATTTTATATTTAATTTTAAAAGACAATAAAGTAAAATAATATTTACTAGCTCTGAAATATAAATATATCACATTGAATCAAGTGTAATAAATGTAAATAGTTGCACAGCAAATTTACAGAATAATTTTTATACATACAAATTTGTTTAAATGTCAAAGAAATGATATTGTAAGGAGAATGGATTAAAGTATCTTTCTTCGTGGTCCTGGCTTAACTTTAAGCGTAATAAGAGGTCAAGAAATAATTTTTATTTAATTTTATATTTAATTTTAAAAGATAATAAAGTAAAATAATGTTTACTAGCTCTGAAATACGAATATATCACGTTGAATCAAGTGTTATAAATGTAAATAGTTGCACAGCAAATTTACAGAATAATTTTTATACATACAAATTTGTTTAAATGTGTAAGAAATGTTATTGCAAGGAAAATGGGTTAAAATATCTTTCTTCGTGGACCTGGCTTAACTTTAAACGTAATAAGAGGTCAAGAAATAATTTTTATTTAATTTTATATTTAATTTTAAAAGATAATAAAGTAAAATAATGTTTACTAGCTCTGAAATACGAATATATCACGTTGAATCAAGTGTTATAAATGTAAATAGTTGCACAGCAAATTTACAGAATAATTTTTATACATACAAATTTGTTTAAATGTGTAAGAAATGTTATTGCAAGGAAAATGGGTTAAAATATCTTTCTTCGTGGACCTGGCTTAACTTTAAACGTAATAAGAGGTCAATAAATAATTTTTATTTAATTTTATATTTAATTTTAAAAAATAATAAAGTAAAATAATGTTTACTAGCTTTGAAATACGAATATATCACATTGAATCAAGTGTTATAAATGTAAATAGTTGCACAGCAAATTTACAGAATAATTTTTATACAAAAAAATTTGTTTAAATGTGTAAGAAATGTTATTGCAAGGAAAATGGGTTAAAGTATCTTTCTTCGTGGACCTGGCTTAACTTTAAACGTAATAAGAGGTCAAGAAATAATTTTTATTTAATTTTATATTTAATTTTAAAAGATAATCAAGTAAAATAATATTTACTAGCTCTGAAATACGAATATATCACATTGAATCAAGTGTAATAAATGTAAATAGTTGCACAGCAAATTTACAGAATAATTTTTATACAAAAAAATTTGTTTAAATGTGTAAGAAATGTTATTGCAAGGAAAATGGGTTAAAGTATCTTTCTTCGTGGACCTGGCTTAACCTTAAACGTAATAAGAGGTCAAGAAATAATTTTTATTTAATTTTATATTTAATTTTAAAAGATAATAAAGTAAAATAATATTTACTAGCTCTGAAATATGAATATATCACATTGAATTAAGTGTAATAAATGTAAATTGTTGCACAGCAAATTTACAGAATAATTTTTATACATACAAATTTGTTTAAATGTGTAAGAAATGTTATTGCAGGGAAAATGGATTAAAGTATCTTTTTTCGTGGATCTGGCTTAACTTTAAACGTAATAGGAGGTCAAGAAATAATTTTTATTTAATTTTATATTTAATTTTAAAAGATAATAAAGTAAAATAATATTTACTAGCTCTGAAATATGAATATATCACATTGAATTAAGTGTAATAAATGTAAATAGTTGCACAGCAAATTTACAGAATAATTTTTATACATACAAATTTGTTTAAATGTGTAAGAAATGTTATTGCAGGGAAAATGGATTAAAGTATCTTTTTTCGTGGATCTGGCTTAACTTTAAACGTAATAGGAGGTCAAGAAATAATTTTTATTTAATTTTATATTTAATTTTAAAAGATAATAAAGTAAAATAATATTTACTAGCTCTGAAATATGAATACATCACATTGAATTAAGTGTAATAAATGTAAATAGTTGCACAGCAAATTTACAGAATAATTTTTATACAAAAAAATTTGTTTAAATGTGTAAGAAATGTTATTGCAAGGAAAATGGGTTAAAGTATCTTTCTTCGTGGACCTGGCTTAACTTTAAACGTAATAAGAGGTCAAGAAATAATTTTTATTTAATTTTATATTTAATTTTAAAAGATAATCAAGTAAAATAATATTTACTAGCTCTGAAATACGAATATATCACATTGAATCAAGTGTAATAAATGTAAATAGTTGCACAGCAAATTTACAGAATAATTTTTATACAAAAAAATTTGTTTAAATGTGTAAGAAATGTTATTGCAAGGAAAATGGGTTAAAGTATCTTTCTTCGTGGACCTGGCTTAACCTTAAACGTAATAAGAGGTCAAGAAATAATTTTTATTTAATTTTATATTTAATTTTAAAAGATAATAAAGTAAAATAATATTTACTAGCTCTGAAATATGAATACATCACATTGAATTAAGTGTAATAAATGTAAATAGTTGCACAGCAAATTTACAGAATAATTTTTATACAAAAAAATTTGTTTAAATGTGTAAGAAATGTTATTGCAAGGAAAATGGGTTAAAGTATCTTTCTTCGTGGACCTGGCTTAACTTTAAACGTAATAAGAGGTCAAGAAATAATTTTTATTTAATTTTATATTTAATTTTAAAAGATAATCAAGTAAAATAATATTTACTAGCTCTGAAATACGAATATATCACATTGAATCAAGTGTAATAAATGTAAATAGTTGCACAGCAAATTTACAGAATAATTTTTATACAAAAAAATTTGTTTAAATGTGTAAGAAATGTTATTGCAAGGAAAATGGGTTAAAGTATCTTTCTTCGTGGACCTGGCTTAACCTTAAACGTAATAAGAGGTCAAGAAATAATTTTTATTTAATTTTATATTTAATTTTAAAAGATAATAAAGTAAAATAATATTTACTAGCTCTGAAATATGAATATATCACATTGAATTAAGTGTAATAAATGTAAATAGTTGCACAGCAAATTTACAGAATAATTTTTATACATACAAATTTGTTTAAATGTGTAAGAAATGTTATTGCAGGGAAAATGGATTAAAGTATCTTTTTTCGTGGATCTGGCTTAACTTTAAACGTAATAGGAGGTCAAGAAATAATTTTTATTTAATTTTATATTTAATTTTAAAAGATAATAAAGTAAAATAATATTTACTAGCTCTGAAATATGAATACATCACATTGAATTAAGTGTAATAAATGTAAATAGTTGCACAGCAAATTTACAGAATAATTTTTATACAAAAAAAAATTGTTTAAATGTGTAAGAAATGTTATTGCAAGGAAAATGGGTTAAAGTATCTTTCTTCGTGGACCTGGGTTAACTTTAAGCGTAATAAGAGGTCAAGAAATAATTTTTATTTAATTTTATATTTAATTTTAAAAGATAATCAAGTAAAATAATATTTACTAGCTCTGAAATATGAATATATCACATTGAATCAAGTGTAATAAATGTAAATAGTTGCACAGTACATTTACAGAATAATTTACAAATTTGCTTAAATGTGTAAGAAATGTTATTGCAAGGAAAATTGATTAAAGTATCTTTCTTCATGGACCTGGTTTAACTTTAAGCGTAATAAGAGGTCTAGAAATAATTTTTATTTAATTTTTGAAGAGAATAAAGACAATAATATTTACTAGCTCTGAAATATAAATTTATCACATTGAAAGGAGTGTAATAAATTTAAATAGTTGTACTCCAAAATAAAATCATTTTTATACATACAAATTTGTTTAAATGTGTAAGAAATTTAACTGCAAAGAAAAGTACCCTTCTTCGTGGACCTAGTTTAACTTTTTGTATAATAAGAGGTCAAAAATTATTTTTATTTTATCTTAATCTATTAAAGAAAAAATTAAAATTACATTTACTAAATTTGATGTGCATGTATATATGTAATAGTTAAGGACACATAAATATTTTTCTGGGTATCATACAGTTATTATGAGCACCAATGAAGTCAACAGTAAGTAACTAACTTTAAAGATTTATTGTTAAACCACTTTGAATGCCAGAGAAAAAATCCGACGGTAAAATTAAACACAGATCGGGATCCTTCAATTAAGGAAATAACGTTTATGTCCTCATTTAAAAGAATTTTTATCGCAGTATTAATTAAGATTTATTATATTGTTTTCGTTTTAGGTGCGACCGCAGTGGATGCCCTGGCCATCGGCTACAGGACGATCCTGCTGGACGACTGTAGCCGCGGCGTCGACTTGTTGGACATCGAGAAAACTAAAAATACGGTCATCAAAAACAACGGAGTGATTATAAATTCGAACCAGGTGAAGGCGATGGTCGAAGGGCGTGACAGACGGCCCGAATTAGGGTACAAACTGGCCATGGAGCTGAACATGAGTAGAAACGAGATTTCTGATTAATGCTTCGTGACTTTAGCACTTGTTATTTGCTCTTTGTGAAGTTTTAATACAATAGTTAGGTAATGTTTGTTTGTATAGTTGAATAAAGTGTTTGCGTCAATCAAATTTCTGTCGTTGTATCACCTTTCCATCTCGCAACTTCAGCAAATTAAAGTCTTAAGATTTACGACGGCATAACTAAATTTTAACAACATAATCTCTTTATTTCCAATTGATCCAGTTTCTACACAGTTTCTATGGCCTAATTTGTGCGTGAACTGAATATTTATTCGGGGTATTAAATTTCAGTCGACGTATTTTGCACCTATGAATTGTGATGGAAATCAAAAGGAAATGCGAGAATTTAAGGCCTCATTGAAATGCAATATCAATTTTGTGGAGTGGCTTGGTCGCTGTAAGTTTTAAAGGGTTTATCAAGTGTTTCCTGGAAGTTAATTTATATAATAAACTCATAATCTATTTTTATCTTCTTTCGGTACTTAAAACATAAAAGATATAAGAATAAATTAGGTGGGGTCCGATTTTAAATCTTATTCTCCCAATTTACTTTTTATCTTTTTACTTTTAATTTGTTGTAGTTTTATTTAGATGGGCTTTGTATCGAAAATGCAGCAGGTAAAATTTTATGAAAAAAATTGTATTCATAAATTGTTGTGTTTTTAAGTACAAAGAAGAAATTTTAATCGAAACCGGAATTTCTAAATACGTTATAAAGTTACAAAACAAATTAAGCTTTCAAGACTTTATGAAAGATTTCTTGGAAGTTAATTTTTATAATAAACTTGTCTATTTTTATCTTCTTCTAATATCTAAAATATAGAAAATATGAGAATAAGTTGGATGAAGTTTTATTCTCACCATTTATTTCACCTGATTCTTATAAAAAATGTTTTATATATTGAGGGAACGTAAAAACAGTTAATGAGTTAATAAAAATAATTTATTATAAACATATACATAAGTTAATTTTTATAATAAACTTGTCTATTTTTATTTTCTTCTAATATCTAAAATATAGTAAATATGAGAATAAGTTGGATGAAGTTTTATTCTCGCCATTTATTTTTTAAAAATATATACTTTTAATTTGTTGTAGCTTTATTTATGAGTTTTATATAAAAAACAGGTATGCCTTTTTAATTTGTTTAAGTAATTAGATCCTGATTTTAGTCATAAAAAAGAAATTTTAATCTAAACCAGAATTTCTAAATACGTTATAAAGTTACAAAACAAATTAAGATTCAAGACTTTATGAAAGATTTCTTGGAAGTTAATTTTTATAATAAACTTGTAGTCTATTTTTATCTTCTTCTAATATCTAAAATATATAAAATATAAGAATAAGTTGGATGGAGTTTTATTCTCACCATTTATTTTCTAAAAATCTATACTTTTAATTTGTTGTAGCTTTATTTATATAAGTTTTATATAAGAAACTGCCTTTTTAATTTGTTTAAGTGTTTAGACTCTGATTTTAGACACAAAGAAGAAATTTTAATCGAAACCAAAATTTCTCAGTACATTATAAAGTTACAAAACAAGTTAAGTTTTCAAGAGTTTATCAAACATTCTTAGGAAGTTAATTCTTATAATAAACTAGTAATCTGTTTTTACATTTTTCTAATAGTTAAAACATAAAATAAAAATAAATTAGATGAAGCCTTATTCTCACCAATTATTTTCTAAAAATCTATATATTTAATTGTTTTATTTAAATGAGTTTTATATATAAACTGTAAGAGATATATTTTTTAATGTGTTTTTATAAGTTGTTTGATTCTTATTTTAGACATAAAGAAAAAATTTTAATTAAAACCAGAATTTCAAAATCTATTACAAAATAAATTGTTTTTAAGATTTTATTAAACATTTCTTGGAAGTTAATTTTTATAATAAACTGATCTGGATATATAACAGATCACCAGACCTTAATCCATTAGATTTTAGAGTGTTTTTGCTCTGCTAGTCAATAACACAGAATAATTACATCAAAGAATTGAAGTATATTGAGTGAAATTAGCGGTCTTCTTCTTGAACAGAATAAATAATAATTCATATACGTAATAAATTACATAAACGTATAAACTTCTGAATTCAAGTGGAAACAGTTTGTAAAATAATAAAAAAAATTAAGGTTAGTTTATGTTTCATATTAAGTTGGCAATTCAATTTTGATATAAACGTTCCAGGAAATGCTGTTTGTTTGATAAACTCTTGAAGACTTACTGCGACCAAACTACTTCGCAAAATTGATATTGCAATTTCAATGAGTCCTTACATGCTCGCATTTCTCTTTACTTTCCATCACATTTTAGAGGTTTCGCAGTTTTTAACCAATGTTAATTGCGATTTAATTTTATTGCTTGTTTACCACATGTGCATTGAATGTGGGAATGGCGAAATGGTATTTACGTGGGAAAACCGGGAATGGAAAATCGATTGAAATTTAAGGGATTGTGTAGTTAAATTTGTTTTGTAACTTTCATATTTATAATGTTAATGTGTTTAGAAAGTCTGGTTTCATTTTAAAATTTCTAAATCGTATAAATTTCTTCTTTATGGTATGGTCAGTTACATTTTTAACATAAAAATTTATAACAGAATGTTACTTAAATTTCAACTGACTCTTACAAAAAAACGTTTTATATATTGAGGGAACGTAAAAACAGTTAATGAGTTAATAAAAATAATTTATTATAAACATATAGATTTTTAGAAAATAATTGGTAGGAATAAGATTCCATCTAATTTATTCTTATTTTTTTATGTTTAAAATTTTAGAATAATGTTAAAACAGATTATAAGTTTATTATAAAAATTGACTGAAATTGAAATGATTGACAAACTCTTGAAAACTTAATTTGTTTCGAAACTTTATTATTAAATTTTAAAATTCTGGTTTTGATTAAAATTTCTTTTTTTGTGCCTGAAATCAATGTATTTTGAAATTCTGATTTTTAATAAAATTTCTTATTTGAGCCTGAAATCTGTGTTAAACAACTTATAAAAACACATTAAAAAATATATCTGTTACAGTTTTTATATAAAAAATATAAAAATCATTTAAATAAAACTACAACAATTAAAAATAGATTTTTAGTAAATAATTGGTGAGAATAAGACTTCGTCTAATTTATTTTTATTTTTTTTATGTTTCAAATTTTAGAATAATGTTAAAACAGATTATAAGTTTATTATAAAAATTGACTTCCAAGAAATGATTGACAAACTCTTGAAAACTTAATTTGTTTCGAAACTTTATTATTAAATTTTGAAATTCTGGTTTTGATTAAAATTTCTTTTTTTGTGCCTGAAATCAATGTATTTTGAAATTCTGATTTTAAATAAAATTTCTTATTTGAGCCTGAAATCTGTGTTAAACAACATAAACTAAAAACACATTAAATAATATATCGTTACAGTTTTTATAGAAAAAGTATAAAAATCATTTAAATAAAACTAAAACAATTGAAAGTATAGTTTTTTAGAAAATAATTGGCGAGAATAAGACTCCCTCTAATTTATTAATATATTTTTTGTTTTAAGAATGTAAAAACAGGTTAAAGTTTACTAGAAAAATTAACTTTAAAGACATGCTTGATAAACTCTTGAAAACTTAATTTGTTTTGTAACTTTATAATGTATTTTGAAATTCTAGCTTCGATTAAACTTTCTTCGTTGTGTCTAAAATCAAAGTGAAACAATATAAAATTCATTTAAATAAAACTACAACAAATTAAACGTATATATTATTAAAAAATAAAGTTACAACACAAATGAAGTTTTCAAGAGTTTATCAAGCATTCCTCGGAAGCTAACTTTTATGACAGCTGTGATAAAAAAAATAATCATGGTTCTTTTTTTATAAATAGTACAAAAAATATAAAAAGCTTATAAAAAATGTTCAGTGTAGAAAATGGGATGAGAAAAAGAGGAGAGACCAGAATTATTAAATTACCAAATTTAAATACGATTAGATTTTTGAAATTTAAAGTTTCTTCAGGAGAAACTAGAAATAAAATATTTTTTTCCTTAAGGTACGTGTTTTACCTGCTCCCATAATTTTGATCCACTGTTTTAAAAACATCTAGTATATAGATGAATATAAAGAATAATATAAAAATTTGCTCAAGTAAGTCACGAACCAAAAAATTAAGTCAATTTTTATAGAACTTGAAATAAAATAAAGTTAAAATTCTAATAAACATAACGCCCTGTATATTTTTGGTAGTTTTAGATGCTCTTATAAATGTGAAGTGCAACCAAGCACATAATCTGTTAGTTTTTTCCTTGCAATCCACTTTAAAAATTGCTATTCCACATTTACATGAAGCTCCTATTAACAGCTTCGCTGATCACATTTCACTTTGAGCATAAAATAAATAAATAAGTCGACGTGGTTAAATGAATGTTAAGTATATCAAATGACAATTAACATAAATGCATTTTATAAAAGACCCAGCGACTGAAATCTTTCAATGCAATTAGCCAGTCACTTTCATGGAGGCTGAAACACTGAAGCACACATACACGTCTCTGAAATAGACAAATAACAATTTCGAGGCTTATCTTTTTAGACCATCAAAACATCATCGGCTTAACAGTGGCCGACACACCAAAACAATTTCGTTGGCAACGTCCGTGCGTGCATCATTTCGTACTTGGCAGCTATTTAGAGTTAATTAACCTGAAATATTTCACCTGCTATTCAAATGGATGTGTGTTACGGACGAGATGCGATGCCTTGACGCATTTTTAAAACGTCCCGGATTATTATTATTTAGCCTTCGTAGTGAATGGAAAATAGTTTTAAGGCCCGAGGTGAAGTAATTTACGGTGGCAAAGGGGATTGAATTGAAAAGTTTCCTGGCTAAAAATGTCCTCGGAGATGAAGTGAACCATATAATGCAGTATTGTAAAAGCATATTTTTAATCTAAGAAAGGGGATATTTGAAATGTGATTTTTTTTCCTTCTTCTTTTCTCCGGTAGAAATAATAAACACGATCCGTTTGTACGTTCAAATTAAATTTCCATATTGTCGTATGGGACGGAAGCGATGTGAAAGGAAGAGGCAAGAGGAGAAAAAAAAATGCCCACCCACCACCACCACCACCACGTATCATATTGAAATGACGCGGAGCAGGAATCAGGTTAAAGACCGTTGTAGTTCTGACGTAACAAAGGTTTGCGGTGTACGTAGTACAAGGGTCAATTTGAAAGTTTCGAGAGCACATTTTACGAATTCCCGGTTTTAATTGTGAGCATGTAGGTAGGTGAAGCGACGACTAAACGGACTTACGTGTTTATTAGGTAAGTTTCAATTTTCAGCGGTAACTTCATTATTGCGTATTAAATGTTCGTTGCCTTCGGTGATTCTTTTGTTCTTTGCCGACAACGGGGTGATTTTCACGTACGCAAACATGTGGACGTTTGAAACCGTTCTGAAGGGTGGAGGAGGGAATATTCGCGTTGCATTTTAATGACGCACGTCTTCCCATCCCCTTTGATTCGGTTTTTTTTCCCTAAAGGTGGTCTTGAGAACAGGTTAATTGGCATTTAATATTCCGCGATACAAAGCCGCTGAAGTTTCCAGTTTTGTGTTGGCTGCAAAAAGGAAATACATTAAGATCTGATTAATTTTTAGTTTGATATTGTTGTAGTTTTTTTTTTTTTTTTTGAGCGAACTACACGGGGAGTTATGGTTTTATAAAATCCTTTGAAGAATCACCTAACAAGCTACTCCACAAAATTGATATTCTAGTGAGATATTGCAAGCTCACGTTTCTCTTTGATTTCCGAAACAATTCGCCGATTTTCTCGGTTTTAACATTTGTGAAGCATTGGGTAATTGCCTTTTAATATTCTTATGAATTCAATAACTACACTGAGATAGAATAAAGTGGGACATGCACGTGTAGCTGAAAATATCGTAGGTAAATAATTGCGGTTGCTGAAATGAAACTTTTTGTAAACGTATTTTAATTTTATATTGTAATATTTGAGAAAAAATCCTTTGTGGCTTAGAGGGTTGGTTGAAATAAATTTCGCAACAAAATCTATATTACATTTAAATGAGAGGATATTTAATTACGTTCCGTAGACTATTTTAAAATATATTAGTCTGAAATTCATAATTTATTATTAAAAATGAAGACTGACACAGTTAAAACTGTTTGAAACTTAAAAAATGTATTATCACTTTTATTAATTTGAATACAATTCAACTTTTATTTTCAGATAAAATCCGATAAAAGGTTTTGTAAAATATTTGTTATTTTTTATTTACAGATAAATATTATAAAAAATTTATAATATATTAATTTCAATAAACTAAATCGATTTTTTTTTTATTTTAAGAATTTATTTCATTTATTTCTATCTTTAAAAAAACTTTGTACAAAGTTATGATTTATATGATTTTTTTACAATTTAAATTTATAAAACCTTAATTTATATAAATTAAATCCACATGGTGTTTTTCAGTTTAAATATTAATAAATAATATATTTATTAATATTTATTTAATTTAATAAATATATCATTTTATAACTTTTTTTCTTTTTTATTTTTAACATACTTTCTTATTTTTTTAGAATATTTTATTTAAACAGAACAGATCTACAACATCTTTTAACATGTTTGTGTTAATTAACTTTAATTACCATAAATTAAATTCGCCAATTTTTTTAATTTTTAAGAGTTATTTCATTTTTAGAATATTTTATCTCTGTTTTATTTTTTTAATTATAATTTAATATCATAAAACTTTTGTTAAGTTTAATAAATTAAATTCATTAAATTTTTTAATTTTTAAGAATTTTTAGTACATTTTTTCTACCCTTTTTAGAATATTTGATCCCTGTCTTATTTCTTACTTATAATTTAAAATTATATTTTTTAAAATTCAATAAATTAAACTCATTAGTTTTTTTTTTTATTTTTTAAGAATTTTTAATTAATTTTTTTTTCTACCATAAATGTAACATTTGATAACTACTTTTTTCCTTTCTTTTCTTTAATATTTTTTTCCTTTTTAGAATATTTTATTCCTGTCTTATTTTTTACTTAGAATTTAAACTTATAAAACTTTCATTAATTTCAATAAATTAAATTCATTACATTTTTTAATTTTTAATAATTTTTAGTTTTTTTTCTACCATAAACGTACCATTTTATAATGACTTTTTTCCTTTTTATTCTTTAATTTTTTTCTTTTTTAGAATATTTTACCCCTGTCTTATTTTTACTTAGAATTTAAAATCATATATATTTTTTTAAATTCAATAAATTAAATTCATTAATTTTTTTAATTTTGAAGAATTTTTAGTACATTTTTTACCATATATGTAACATATGATGACGACCTTTTTTAGAATATTTATCTTTGTGTTCTTTTTTACTTAGAATTTAGAATTATAAAACAATTTTTGATTCATATTTTTTCTACTGTAACTGTAACATTTGATAACGACATTTTTTCTTTTTATTCTTAATATATTCTTTTTTAGAATATTTGAATTTCTTTACTTGGATATTAAAATCATAAAACTTTTATTAATTTTAATGAAATAAATTCATTATGTTTTTTATATTTTTAAGATTTTACATTTTATATTTTCCCTACCATAAATGTAACATTGTATAACGACATTTTTCCGTTTTATTTGTTAATATATTGTTTTCATGTTTAGAATATTCTGTCTAAATATAACAATTTATATTTATGTTTATTTATTTAGTTAGAATTTAAAATCATAAAACTTGTATTAATTATCTTATTATATAATAAATAGTAATAATATAAAATCACTAAATTTTTATTTGTTAAGAATTTTTGTTTAATGTTTTTCTTTATCCTAAATGTAATAATTTAAAATGACTTTTTTTCCTTTTTCTTTTTTAATATATCTTCTTTTTTGAGTATGTAACCTAAAATAGAAATCTATTATATAATATTTCTGTCATCTCTTTTTTGTTTCTATTATGTATATATAACCCTTTTTTTTTCTTTTTATTTTTAATATATATTTTTTATATTTTTTTAAATATAACAATCTATTAAACCTTTTAACATGTTTATGTTATTTTTTTATTTAGAATTTAAAATTATAATACTTTATTTTTTTCAAAAATTATATTATATTATTAAGTATTTTAATATATTTGTAAGATTTTTTCAACATATTAATATTATTTATATTATAAATATGACATTTTAAAAATTCTTAATTTTGTTTTGGAAGCAGTTAAAACATCCTGACAAATTGTTTTACTCTGTTATGTTATGTTACGTATCAAGTTTATTCCTATCATCATATTATTATTCAGGATTTAATATAATAGAACACTCCTTAACTTCAAAGAAAAGTTTAAATGTACAATATTTTGTTTTTCTCTTAAGAATTTTTACCTAATGTGTTTTCTATTATCTTTTAATTTTTGCCTTTAAGCTTGAAAGCAGTTAAAACTTATTGAAAAGTTAGAAGTTAATAGACCAAATCTTACGAATCTTAAACCTGTTAAACTTTTTGATATTATTAACTATTAATTCATTAAATAAATTAAAATAGTTAACAATGAAGAGTGTTCAGTAAACTAAAATAGACATCATTAAATATATAAGAGTCAAACTTTTGTGTCTACAATTAACAATTTACAATTAACAGCTCTAATTTAGTTTTCATGCACTAAGATAATAATGATAGACAACGACAACTATTTATATTTCATGTTAATTATAATTTCATGTTTGTGTTTCCATTACAGTTTTCATCGAAACCCATGATGTTTTTTTTTTTTTTGTTCGATTTAAAAGCAAAATTTAATCAGAACACGTTAATTGACACGTAATATTTCCAATACATTCATACGGAGATGTGAATAATGAACTATTACGTCTACAATGGTTGAAAATCGATCGTTTCACTAAGCGCAAAAGGAAAAACGACGAAATGAAACAGTATCGGTTTGGCATTTTGATGTAAACATTGGCGAAAATGTGGTTTTAACGTTAACCGAGAGTTTTTATATCAAATTGATATATCATTTTGACATCTTGTGTCAACATGTTTCATAGATTAACCGCTTTTAATGTGGTGTCAGCGTAAAATGCTGGTAATTGGCGTTCAATATTTAATTAACTAAAATTTAAGGAAGCCACAAATTGGATGAGCTCCGAAGTTTTATTAAATGCAAGGCAAAAATGCCGGATTATGTGATTAGTTGAGACTTTTAATTTTATACAGTTTATAATTGCAATTTTATACGGTCAGTTGCACTTATAACTTCGGAAGGGAACAAGATATAGACCTGGAATAAAAACCAATTAAAATATTGTCTATCTAACTAAAGTTTACCAACACGATTATAATAAACAACTTTTTACTAATGTTCTACAAACAAATTCACGTTGGGAACTATAAGGTGGATGAAATTGAACTTCTCATTTAACATTTCAAAGCTCCCTTTAAGTCTCTCATCGTGGTCTTGGGTTGTCATTAAAAAGCTGAACATCCTTTCTATTGCCTAAAGAAAGTGATCTTTGAATAAGTCTTTCATGAACTTGGTTCATTGGTAAGAAATAGATAAATAGTACAATTAGAAAAAGTATAAAAAAGCCTTCAAATAACATATTATCAAATAAAGGTTTATTAAACTAAGTAATCTTATATAAATATATAAATTAAACAAAAATAAATTTCTATTAAACTCATTTAATTGGCTATTTTGGGTGCTTGGAACTGAAGAAAACCTCAGTTTTGACCCCCTATTTAGAATTAAAGAGAGAAGAAATATTTGGACTATAAGGTGGATGAAATAGAGCTTCTCATTTAACATTCCAATGCTTTCTTTAAGTCTCTCATCGTAGTCTTGGGTTGTCATTGAAAAGCTGAACATCCTTTCTATTGCCTAAAAAAAATGATTTTTGAAGAAGTCTCATGAACTTGGTTCATTGGTAAGAAATAGATAAATAGTACAATTACAAAAAGTATAAAAAGCCTTCAAATAATATATTATCAAATAAAAGTTTATTAAATTAGGTTATCTTATATAAATATATAAATTAAACAGAAATAAATTTCTATTAAACTCATTTAATTGGTTATTCTGGGTGCTTGGCACTGAAGAAAACCTCAGTTTTGACCCCCTATTTAGAATTAATGAGAGGAGAAATATTTGGACTATAAGGTGGATGAGATAGAGCTTCTCATTTAACATTTCAATGTTCCCTTTAAGTCTCTCATCGTGGTCTTGGGTTGTCATTAAAAAGCTGAACATCCTTTCTATTGCCTAAAGAAAATGATCTTTGAATAAGTCTTTCATGAACTTGGTTCATTGGTAAGAAATAGATAAATAGTACAATTAGAAAAAGTATAAAAAGCCTTCAAATAATATATTATCAAATAAAGGTTTACTAAATTAGGTAATCTTATATAAATATATAAATTAAACAGAAATAAATTTCTATTAAACTCATTTAATTGGCTATTCTGGGTGCTTGGAACTGAAGAAAACCTCAGTTTTGACCCCCTATTTAGAATTAAAGAAAGGAGAAATATTTGGACTATAAGGTGGATGAGATAAAGCTTCTCATTTAATATTTCAATGTTCCCTTTAAGTGTCTCATCGTGGTCTTGGGTTGTCATTAAAAAGATGAACATCCTTTCTATTGCCTAAAGAAAATGATCTTTGAATAAGTCTTTCATGAACTTGGTTCATTGGTAAGAAATAGATAAATAGTACAATTAGAAAAAGTATAAAAAAGCCTTCAAATAATGTATTATCAAATAAAGGTTTATTAAACTTCGTCCTCTAGGCATGTTAAACTTTTAGTATAAATTACTAAATAAAAAAAATTGTGACAAAAACTAAGTGCACCCTTGTTTGAAATGCTTTAAAGATATGAAGAAAAAAAACAAAAAACTGACAATACGCCTCAAATTTTAATCATTTTTAATTTCTTTTTTTACAATTTGTATATTACTGGTCAAAATAATTATTTTATTTTTTTATTCAGTCTAAATTTCAAATATTTCAGGACAATATTAACACAACACAAGAGGGGGATGGTGTCTTTCAATGACCTCTCTATACACATAACAAAAAAAGCATTGAATGCACCACATTCAGCTGTACATCCACCATCGAAAATTAGGCAGAACCAAAAAAATCTAGACAACAAATTCGTATTGGAAAAACAGCTCGTGGCCAATATTCGATGGTCATTTTGTAATTCTGTATTTGGGACACGGGTAAGGATAACGTGTCCAACGACCTACTGACATGGAACAGCAGCAGTTTTCGATTGCGAGCCGCACACAACAACCATCCAACCTCTGTCATTGTCACTGTTAACATAACTACGGGGTGGGTGACGGTTTTGTTTAAATTTGCACCGCAATTAACTGCGGCCTGTTGCGGAAAAGAGACCGACGTCGACTTCGAATACGTGTGTCCTATTGTCTTTTGTTTCAGGTGTATGTAATAATTTTGCGAACGTTTTCCAAATTGTTGCTCTAATTGCACGGACGGCGAACGGGTTTTTGCCCTTACGAGGGCAGGTGGTGGGTGGAGGTGTGAAATATTGTAGTAAGGATTATCGACGACTTAGTTCATTTGTAGTACCAAAATAGAGAGGAATAATGATTTATTTGAAACATTTAAATGTAACAATATTTTGAGTATTATACATAACAAACATATAATTAATTAGATTTAATCATATTAAACATTGTTTATGAAAATTTACGTAACTGGTTTAAATCAGCTTATGCCTTAATTAAATATTTATAATGACCATTATCTACATACGAACTACCTAATTAATTTAATTAAACAGTCTTTGAAATTTACAATAATCAATTAATTTAATTGTACATTATATAAAAATAAAAGAAAACAAATGGAGAATTGGAGAACGTTTTTCTGATATTTCAAATTAGAAAAAATCATTATCACGAATTACCTACACACTTATAAATTATTTTTTACTTTAAATTTAAAACTATGTACAAATGAATAGAAATAAAGGACCTTAAAATTTAAATGATGGTAAAATCCAACTGTAAAAATTAATTAGGGGATGTTTCCAGAGGTTTATATTAAATATAATCAAATTGGCGAAATTAAATAATATAATTAATTTAATTAAAAAACTTGTATGTATTAATTTTTATATTAAATTTAAAACTGATAAAATATTATAAAAATTAATATTAACGAAACACCTAAATAATATGTCAATAACTAAAAAAAGTCAATAATTAAATAATTTTTAATTAAGCTTTAAAACAGAAAAAATAAATAAATACGATAAAATTAAAAAGTTCAGCAGGAATGTTGAAAAATTTAATTTAATATAAAGGTTAATTTAAAATCCAACTAGGGGATGATTTTTAATAATTAATTAGTAATAGTTAATTAGTAAACTTTGAGATCAGTTGAAACATAAATAAATACACCTGTAAAAATGAACCGGAGCAAGTTTGTTTTAAATATAAGCAAACTGACATAATTAAAAAAAGTGAACCAGATAACATTAATTTTTTAAAAATTATTATATACGAATTACCTAATTAGTTTAATTAAAAAACGTTAAAATTTACACTAATTAATTAACTAATTATTTTTTACATTAAATTTAAAACTATGAAAAATATAAATAGAAACGAATAAATAAAGACAAAAATCTTAAAATCTAAATTAGGGTAAAATCGAACAGTAAAAATTAATAAGGTATCGTTTATCAGAAGTTTATATTAAATATAATCAAATTGACAAAATTATAAAATATGTATTATAGTAATTTACATGTTTAAAACCTTTTAAACTGTAGTTTCATGAAAATATTTTCAAATTAGCAAATTTTCAAGTTATTATCCACGAATTACCTAATTAATTTAATTAAAAAACCCTTAAAAACTATTATTTATTTATTAAATTAATAAATTTAAAACTGATAAAAATTTCATTAACAAAATATAACAAATTTTTCAAATTAAAAATTATTATCCACGAATTATCTAATTAATTTAATTAAAAAACCCTTAAAATTGACACTAATTAATTAAATAATTATTTTTTTATATTAAGTACACACAAAATTCTTAAAATTTAAATTATGGTAAATTTATGTAAAAATAAATTAAATGGTGTTTTCCTAACACTTTACAACAAATATAACTGAACTTACAGTATTAAAAATATATATTGTCAATTACGATATTTAAAATTTTAACATTTTTCAAATTAAAAATTAATTAATTAATTATTTTTTACATTAAATTTAAAACTATGAAAAAAATGAATCAAATCAAAGACGAAATCTTAAAATTTAATTTATGGTAAAATTGTAAAAATTAAATAGATGACGTTTTCCAAAAGTTTATATTAAAACAAATTAAAAAATATATATTTATAGGAATATTATATTTTACACTAAAATATCAAGAAAAAAAATTCAAATTAAAGATTGTTATCCACAAACTCTTAATTAATTTAATAAAGAATCTATAATTTTTTACATCAAATTTAAAAGTGGATTTCATTATAAAAATAATAACAAAATACCTAAGTAATTTAAATAATTGGACTTAAAAATGTAAAATAATTAAACAATTTTAATTAAACTTTGAAACGAGGAAAATACGAAATAAATAAGAAAAAATAAAATAAATTTCAGCAGGAATGTTAAAATTTCAATTAATTTACACTAGTTAATTAGTAAAAGTTTATATTAACTTTAAAACGAAATAACAACTGGAGCCAGTTTGTATTGGATATGACAGGAAAGCTGGCAGGATTAAAAAATAAATATAACAATTTATTACATATCTGAAATATTTTAAACTGAAATTTCACCAAGTAAAAGTGAAATAGATAACGTGTTTTATAAATAAGCGATAGTAAACAGGATTTCTTTATTGGACATCTTGAAACCGGGGTGCAGAATAAAAGGTTTGTAGTAGTAGATAGTAGTTGGTCGTGTTAAGTATTAAAGGATTATCGAGTGACTTATTAAGTTCGGTCGTAAAAACAAAAAACAACATGTTTAAGGGGAAGTGACGGTGGTGGGGTGGAGGATGTTACCGGTGGTTAATAGTTAGAATTTGATAGATGCCGACGGAAGAAATTTAAAACTGTATAAACAATGAAACAAAAGAATACAAGAAATACAAAAATCTTAATATTTAAATTATGATAAAATCCAACTGTAAAAATAAACTATTAGAAGTTTTCCTGACAGCTTTTGTTAAATATAACCAAACTTAATTAAATAATATATATTAAATATGTATTAAGGTAAATTCCAACTGTAAAAATAAATTAAGGGGTATTTTCCTGACAGTTTACAATAAATATAATCAAACTTACGCAATTAAAAATATATATTATGTCTATTGCGATAATTAAAATTTTTTAAACCGAAATTTCTACATTAATTTTTCAAATTAAAAATGTCACAAATTAATTAAATAATTATTTTTTACATTAAATTTAAAATTATATAAAAATTAAATAGTAACAAATGAATAAAAACAAAAATTTTAAAATATAAATTATGGTAATTCCAATTGTAAAAATATACTAAGCAATGTTGAAAAATTAAAAATATTATTGCAGTTCAATATTTAAATTTTTTAAACTGAAATTTCAACATTAATTTTTCAAATTAAAAATTATTATCCACGAATTACCTAATTAATTTAATTAAAAAACATTAGTTTTTCAAATTAAAAATTATTATCCACGAATTACCTAATTAATTTAATTAAAAAACCCTTAAAATTGTCACTAATTAAAATAAATTAAATAATTATTTTATTATATTAAATTTAAAACTATGTAACCATGTCTTAAAATTTAAATTATGGTAAATTTCAATTGTAAAAATATACTAAGGGATGTTTTCCTGGCAGTTTATATTAAATAAAATAAAATTAAAGTTATATATTATGTCAATTACGATATTTAAAATTTTTTAGACTGAAATTTCAACATTAATTTTTCAAATTAAAAATTATTATCCACGAATTACCTAATTAATTTAATTAAAAAGCCCTTAAAATTGTCACTAATTAAAATAAATTAAATAATTATTTTATTATATTAAATTTAAAACTATGTAACAAAGTCTTAAAATTTAAATTGTGGTAAATTTCAGTTGTAAAAATATACTAAGGGATGTTTTCCTGGTAGTTTATATTATATAAAATAAAATTAAAATTATATATTATGTCAATTACGATATTAAAAATTTTTTAAACAGAAACTTTAAAATCAATATTTTCAAATTAAAAATTAATTAATTATTTTTTACATTAACTGTGATAAAAATTAAACGAATAAATAAAGACGAAAATCTTAAAATTTAAATTATGCAAAATCGAATTGTAAAAATTAATTAGGTAACGTTTTCCAGAAGTTTATATTAAATATAAAATTGACAAAATTGAAAAATATTATAGTAATTTAGATTTTTAAAATATGTTTAACCAAAATTTCAAAAAAAAAATCAAGTTAAAAATTATTATCAATATTAACAAAATAGGTAAATAATTGAAATAATTGGGCTTAAAATGTACAGTAATTAAACAATTTTTAATTAAAATTTAAAACCAGAAATATATGAATAAATACGAAAAAATAAAAAATTTCAGCAGGAACGTTAATATTTTAATTAATTTAAGGGATGATTTACACTAGTTAATTAGTAAAAGTTTATTTTGATTTTAAAACGAAATAACAACTGGAAAAATGAACTGGAGCCAGTTTGTATTGGATATGATAGGCAAGCTGGCAGGATTAAAAAAAAAAATATGACAATTTATTACATATCTGAAATATTTTAAAGTGAAGTTTCAGCAAGTAAAAGTGAAACAGATAACGTGTTTTATAAATAGGCGATAGTAAACAGGATTTCATCATTTGACATCTTGAAACCGGGGAGCCGAATAAAAGGTTTGTAGTAGTAGGTAGCAGTTGGTCGTGTTAAGTATTAAAGGATTATCGAGTGACTTATTAAGTTCGGTCGTAAAAACAAAAAACAACATGTTTAAGGGGAAGTGACGGTGGTGGGGTGGAGGATGTTACCGGTGGTTAATAGTTAGAATTTGATAGATGCCGACGGAAGAAATTTAAAACTGTATAAACAATGAAACAAAAGAATACAAGAAATACAAAAATCTTAATATTTAAATTATGATAAAATCCAACTGTAAAAATAAACTATTAGAAGTTTTCCTGACAGCTTTTGTTAAATATAACCAAACTTAATTAAATAATATATATTAAATATGTATTAAGGTAAATTCCAACTGTAAAAATAAATTAAGGGGTATTTTCCTGACAGTTTACAATAAATATAATCAAACTTACGCAATTAAAAATATATATTATGTCTATTGCGATAATTAAAATTTTTTAAACCGAAATTTCTACATTAATTTTTCAAATTAAAAATGTCACAAATTAATTAAATAATTATTTTTTACATTAAATTTAAAATTATATAAAAATTAAATAGTAACAAATGAATAAAAACAAAAATTTTAAAATATAAATTATGGTAATTCCAATTGTAAAAATATACTAAGCAATGTTGAAAAATTAAAAATATTATTGCAGTTCAATATTTAAATTTTTTAAACTGAAATTTCAACATTAATTTTTCAAATTAAAAATTATTATCCACGAATTACCTAATTAATTTAATTAAAAAACATTAGTTTTTCAAATTAAAAATTATTATCCACGAATTACCTAATTAATTTAATTAAAAAACCCTTAAAATTGTCACTAATTAAAATAAATTAAATAATTATTTTATTATATTAAATTTAAAACTATGTAACCATGTCTTAAAATTTAAATTATGGTAAATTTCAATTGTAAAAATATACTAAGGGATGTTTTCCTGGCAGTTTATATTAAATAAAATAAAATTAAAGTTATATATTATGTCAATTACGATATTTAAAATTTTTTAGACTGAAATTTCAACATTAATTTTTCAAATTAAAAATTATTATCCACGAATTACCTAATTAATTTAATTAAAAAGCCCTTAAAATTGTCACTAATTAAAATAAATTAAATAATTATTTTATTATATTAAATTTAAAACTATGTAACAAAGTCTTAAAATTTAAATTGTGGTAAATTTCAGTTGTAAAAATATACTAAGGGATGTTTTCCTGGTAGTTTATATTATATAAAATAAAATTAAAATTATATATTATGTCAATTACGATATTAAAAATTTTTTAAACAGAAACTTTAAAATCAATATTTTCAAATTAAAAATTAATTAATTATTTTTTACATTAACTGTGATAAAAATTAAACGAATAAATAAAGACGAAAATCTTAAAATTTAAATTATGCAAAATCGAATTGTAAAAATTAATTAGGTAACGTTTTCCAGAAGTTTATATTAAATATAAAATTGACAAAATTGAAAAATATTATAGTAATTTAGATATTTAAAATATTTTTAACCAAAATTTCAAAAAAAAAAAATCTAGTTAATTAGTAAAAGTTTATTTTGATTTTAAAACGAAATAACAACTGGAAAAATGAACTGGAGCCAGTTTGTATTGGATATGATAGGCAAGCTGGCAGGATTAAAAAAAAAATGACAATTTATTACATATCTGAAATATTTTAAAGTGAAGTTTCAGCAAGTAAAAGTGAAACAGATAACGTGTTTTATAAATAGGCGATAGTAAACAGGATTTCATCATTTGACATCTTGAAACCGGGGAGCCGAATAAAAGGTTTGTAGTAGTAGGTAGCAGTTGGTCGTGTTAAGTATTAAAGGATTATCGAGTGACTTATTGAGTTCGTTCGCAAAAACAAAAAACAACATGTTTAAGGGGAAGTGACGGTGGTGGGGCGGAGGAGTTTACCGGTGGTTAATAGTTACGTACACGTAAATATACCGTTTATAGTAGGGACATGTTGAATTTGATTGGTGCCGACGGAAGAAGTTTGAAAGTTAAAAGCGATCGGGCGTTTGTACGCTATTAAAGTTTTTGATGTAGCGCGCATTGACATTAGAGGTGCACTTAGCGGGAAATTTGTTATGAATATGGGATGTGATTGGTTTGAGATGTTGTGCGGAGACAAGAGACAGGAGACGGGAGAAGGCATGGGGCAGGTTTTAGAGGAACGGCTAGAGTGAGGCGAGCGATGTGAGTGCGCGAGCGTTGCCAACGATCAATAGAGGGTCCTTTGCCGAACACTCCTGCGTCTAACTGTGAGTTTACAAACTGTTCACGATTCCATCGAAACTCGCGAAACGTACCATTCGTTTGCCAGACATCGTGGAGTTCAGCTCGCAACCGGAAAGGCCTGCCCGATGTAGGAGGCGTACTTCATCAGACTGGTTGAATGGAACGTTCGCAACTAAATGGTTCACGTTAAAATTAAGGGCGCTCAGTGACGGCACAGCTACACAGAAACGATGTACCGCCACACGATTTTCGTCTTGATCCTCCACCTCATGCACATGTCCATGTAAGTTTGGTTTTAAGGTTAAGATTCGTTTGTCGTCGCCAGTCCGCAACGGGTTTCTCTCTGCAGGTGCACGAATGTGAAGATCAATTTCCGCGAGAAGGAGAAGGAGGTCCTCGACCAGATACTCGGACCGGGACGTTACGATGCCAGAATCCGACCATCGGGAGTCAATGGCACAGGTGAGTTTCGTTGTTAGACTTAGCATTTTTTTTTTTATAATATAGGCGAGTCCAGAGTCAACAATATGAGAAACCACTCACAACAGTCTTCTCTCTCTCTGCTCTAATACAAAAAGTCAAAAAGTTTTTGCTTGTTGTACATATTAATGTATATGTAACACGTTGTCCATCGCTTTAGATGGGCCGGCCATTGTACGAGTAAACCTGTTTGTCCGCAGCATTGCTACAATAAGTGACATCAAGATGGTAAGTGGAGTAGACTAGTCTTTAATAGGTGCTCCACGTGCTACCAACAATAAGCATGGGATGAACATAGATTTCGTTGATTTGGACCAGTAGCGAGCTCTAACATTATTATTACTATTATCATTGTTACTATTATTAATATAATATAATTATGGGACAACGTCTAATTAGTACAGGCACGATCACATTATTATTATTACTATAACATTATTTTCGGCCTGAAACACTGAAATTTTCTCAAAAAGTAAAATTCTTCCCTACTTACTTTCACTTATCCCGTATCATCGATTTGAAACAACATATTTGTATGTATATCAAGACGTAAACATTCGCTTTCGATTACGTTGTATTTATTGTTCAGCCAACTTTAAAAATATTTCTTTGCTCCGACTTGCGTCTTTATCGAAATAGGTCAGTTTTAAATTAAACGGCACGAATGCGTGTACTTTTTTTTTATTTGCTAGTTTTCAAATTACTTCTTCTTAGATTGGTAATTCCTTTGTGTGATTTTATTTCTCCCGGTTTTATTCCCGGGGGTGAATTGAAATATGTAACAGTTCAACTTGTGTAATATAGACGTTAGATGCATTAGATTATGTTACTATATTTTTCATAGTCGGTGCAAAATTTGACCATAATTTCATTCCCACAGAATGTGTCAATGTCCTTTGAATAATTTACTTATAAGTTTTATATTTAATTGATCACATTATGTTTCAATTAATTTAAATATTTTATTTATAAATCTATGAATTTTTTGTGTTATTGTTGTTAAAATATATATACCAACTTTTACTTAAATATTTAAAATGATTATTATCAACAAATTATCCAATTAAAACATTCTAACACTTTTAAATTTAAATTAAATTAAAAATATATAAAAAATTAATAACAAAAATGTTAAAATCTTAAATTATGGTAAAATTCATCTGAAAAAGAAATATGGAAAATGTTTTCCTAATAAAATTGTTATAATTACATTATGTTTTACAGTAATTTTAATGTTAAAATGTCTAAGTAATTTAAAAATGAAGTAGAAAAAATATTCTATCGCCTTTATATTGTTTCAATTGTAGAACGCAAAAATATGATTTTTTTTACATATATGTATTAAAATGAATTTAAAAATCCTTAATTTAATTAATTTTTTGAATAATTTGTAATTTAAAATAGTTATAAAAATATACAGAAATAATATAAAATATTTTTAAATACAATAGAAAAAAAATTTTAATGTCAATCTTATTTTCGACAAAAATAAAAACTGTAAAAAATGTTTTCCTGACAGAACTAACAAAATTAAGTTAAGCAGTAATTTAAATTTTTTAAGTATTTTACAATAAATGTCAAATTTTTTAAAGTGAAGGAGACAAAATATGGTATATCTTTATTTTTGTTTAATTGTAGAACGTAAAAATCATATTTTTTTGACAAAAATCAAAGTGTACTAAAATAAATTTATGATAAGAAAATAATTCTTAATTTAGTAAATTAATGTTTGTTTAAAAAAATCTAAATTATAATAAAATTCAGTCGTAAAAAGGTAGTAAAAATATTTTCCTGACAAAACTAACAAAATTAAATTATATCTTACAGTAATTTAGTTTTTGACACTAAAATGTCAAAATAATTTTTAAAGTGAAGTAGACAACATATTACGTCTATAATTTTTTTAATTGCACAACGTAAAAATCAGATTTTTTGTACAAATATCAAAGCGTACTAAAATAAATTTAAATAATAAGAAAATAATTCTTAATTTAGTTAATTAATTTGTTTAAAAAATCTAAGTTATAATAAAAAGAAAGTAAAAATGTTTTCCTGATAAAACTAACAAAATTAAATTTTATTTTACAGTAATTTTTGAGGTATTTTACACTAAAACGTCAATATATTTTTTAAAGTGAAGCAGACAAAATATTTCCTCTATATTTTTTTAATTGTAGAACGTAAAAATCACATTTTTTGGACAAAAATCAAAGTATTCTAAAATGAACTTAAATGATGAGAAAATACCTCCTAATTTAGTAAATTAAAATATGTTTTAAAAAATCTAGATATGATAAAATTCAACAGTACAAAGGAAGTAAAAATGTTTTCCTGGCTGAACTAATAAAATTAAATTATATGTTGCAGTAATTAAGTTTTTTAAAATGTCTAAATGTATATTTAAACAAAATAGTAAAAATGTATAATGTTAACCTTTTTTCGACTATAATTAGTTTGTATAATTAAAAATATAATATATTTTTATTTTATAAAAGAAATTTTTATAAACAACCCGGTCATTACATAAATGAAAAGAAAATAATTCGTAATTTAGTAAATTAATATTTGTTTTAAAAAATCTAAATTAAAATAAAATTCAGCCGCAAAAAGTGTTTTCCTGGCAAAACCAACAAACTTATTAACTTATTATATGTTGCAATAATTTAATTTTACATTATATTGTCAAAATAATTTTTAAAGTGGTGCAGTAATTGTACTAATTTAAAAATCCTTCTTTTAATAATATAGTTTTTAAATAAATTATATCTTAAAATCCAATTATAAAAGTAAACTAACATAACATATTTAAACAAAATAATGAAAAATAAACTATATTACTGATTTTTATATATATATATTTTGAACAATATATTTTTTCTAATATAAAAAAATATTTTAATTGCACATTTAAAAACAGTATAAATTGATAGATATTTTTGTATATTAATCGTATATGTGATTAAAAAAGTAATAATCGTATAATTTAATTAAATACAGTTTATTTAAACATCACTTGAAAATGCATATAAAGTTGAATATCAATTAATTTATTTAAACAGCCTTTAAAGCTTATTTAATAAATTCATGTTAAATTACCTAATACTTTTTTAAATTATAAATCATAAAAATATGTTTCTGAATAATTTATATTTTAAAATTCAATTGCGAATGTATTTTTAAACAAACATGAGGAAAAGAAGTAATTTTTAATATAAGAAAATAATATTTATATTAAAGATACCTTTTTTAATAATAATCTTCAATAGAATTTTGAATAATTTATTTTTCAGTCTATTATTTTATCTATTTATACATTGTAGATTGGAATTTTAATAAAAAAGTTAAGGTATGATAATATGATGAAAATTTTAATTAGAAAAAATAGTTATTTATGTATAACTGACATTTACAGAAAAAACTACAGAAAACGATGTAATTAATTAAAAGTAAAACTTGCCGGTCATTAATTATATAATTATAGATTAAACAAAACAATGTAAAATGTCAATCTCTAGTGAAAATAAAGATGTTATTCCATAATTGAGATAAAGGAGGAGGCACAAATTTAATTAACAAACAAAACACCAGTAAACAAAACATTTTAACACAATTTACTCCACAGCAAAAACATACATATTAATTACAACTTTTTGAGAACATTTCAGAAAAACTCGCGTATATATATAATTCTGTACGATCATTCCATCTGAAGCGAGTGGTATTCCACGTTGTTAATATATTCTCAAACAATCCGAGTATGAAATCGACACTCCTCCTCTTTGTACTTGTTTTGTCCACGTAATTCCGATATTTATTCTTCTGTCGCAATTATCCCACCGAAGAAAAAATAAAACGTTGGTATATGACTTGCTGTGGAATGGCCCCAAAAAAAACTAAAACCAAAAAGTAAACTAAATCGTTATGTTATGGCGTTAACATGTTAACTGGCTTAACGCTAAAGTGCTACTTGCATTCAATTTCGATTGCTTTACTCCAGTAAATTGCCCGAATTTCCACCAGGTGTAATTTAAATCATTGCACAGGGTGCAACCGTGACGGTTTCGTCGTGTCCGCGATGCGAAGCTGAAAAACCGCACGATTCATCGTAAGCGATGTTTGTGAATGTGGCGAGGCCCTTGTTCCGATTTTACTCCACGTCAACTTCCAATTTGCGCCTTTATTTAACCCCGACGATCAATCAATAAAAGTTATTCTTGGTAATTCCGTCCGTGCAAAATTTCAAAATTAAATTGTCTATTTATAGATTAACGCGGCGTATTATTGTCTTACGAGAGATAATCGTCCTTTCGGAACTGTTGTTTTGTTCGGCCGCTATCGTAAGGTTTCCCCACAGTTAAGCGTCTTATTGTTTAGTCGAGATGCAATTTTCCTAATGCTGTATCAAGGTTGAATGGCTCCTTTGATGTTTTTTCAATTGTGCATTAGATTCAAGTGATTCCACGATCCCAACAAAAATTACCATCCAATGGTCGCTCATCCGTTTATCCAAATGTAGCCCCCAGGTCGAAATGGCAACGGCCAAACTAACAACATCAACTCCTCTTGTTCAAATACGTGACGTATGTATATACAAACTGCATTTTATCTGAAATAAAAACGGTCCGGCGTAAATTTCCTCCGTTTTGAATTTATTCAACCGTCTCTAATTGCAATCTAAATAAGAAATCTACCGATTCAATGCTTCAACGTATTTTATTTACCATTTCAAATTACCCTTTCGGGCTTCACACGTTTCCCAGTTCAAATAAAGAGGTAAATGTTAACGAACGTTTCCTCAACCGACCTCCATCCACGTCCAATGTTACACACTGGGCGTTAAAAACGGCACTAAAACTGTTAATAAAATTATTTATAACCGCGATTTTTACTTTACTAACACCAAAAATGATGGGACAATATTGTTGGTCCAGTTTATGGCATCTAAATGCTTCTTCATTCAGTTGATTCGTTGGAGTTTTATGTTGTTTTCCATCAGCGATTTATTTGTGTGGTAATCCCGGGGGATCTGGAAACAATTTACGACAAATCAATGCAATCAAATTATGAATAAAACTAAAACTGGTTGGTATGTTTCATTAAATTCTTACATGAGGTTATTAAAGGCAAAGTTTTGCATCTATCTATTAATATTCTAATTAATATCTTTTGCTCAATCGATGACCAACTAACTCCGATAGTCACCATTCAGTTTAGATACGACCCTAAGTTAGAACCAAGCCCCCGTAAGTTGTTAACTCTTTTTACTGATCTAAATATGATGGGACATTATTGTCACTTTGTGACTTCTAAATTTTATGTTGTTTTCCATTAGCAATTTATTTGTGTAGTAATCCCAATGGATCTGGAAACAATTTGCAACAAATCAATGCAATTAAATTATAAATTAAACTTAAAACATGTTGATGTGTTTCATTAAATTCTCAAATCAATTTGTCCAATTTTCTAAACTACAAACACAAATTTTTGTGTCCATAAACGGTTATTATTATATTTTTATTCTAATTTATGTTGTTAGATTTTTGTCAATAACTTTATTAGTTATCATTAAGTTTAGACACATCCCCATAAGTTCTTTAGCCCTTTTACTAATCCAAAAATGGACCACTTTGTGACATTTTACAACGAGGTTTATTCTCTTTTTCTAACAATATTCTTATTTATATCTTTATTAGATTTTGCTCAAACGAAGTCCACATTCAACAGTCATCATTATAACACCAAGTTTGAAGAAACATTCTAACATCAAACCTCATAAGCCTTTCAGCCTTTTTACTAATCCAAAAATTATGGGACAATACTGTTGGTTTACTTTATAACATCTAAACCCTTTTTTATTTATCGGATCTTAAATCAATTTATCTGATTTTCAAAACTTCACAGACAATTTTAAATACTTAAATGAAGTTTATTCTCCTTTTTTAATAATATTCTAACTTATATCTTTATTAGATTTTGCTCAAATGAAGATCAAATTCAATAATCATCATTACAACACCAAGTTTGAAGTAACATTCTAACACCAAACCTCATAAGCCTTTCAGCCTTTTTAATATCCCAAAAATGATGGGACATTATTGTTGGTTCACTATATGACTTCTAAATCCTTCTTTACTCATTTACAAATTTCATGATGTTTTTGTCATCCATTTTTTTAAGTAGTAATCCCAAAGCATTTGAAAACAATGTGCAACAAATCAATGGTATTAAATTATGAATTCAAACTAAAACATTTTGATTCCTGTCATTAAACTCTCAAACAATTTATCTGATTTCCAAAATTTCACAGACAAAGATTTAAATACTTAAATGAAGTTATATATATTTGCTCAAACAATGACCAAATTCAATAGTCATCATTACAACCCCAAGTTTGAAGAAATATTCTAACATCAAACCTCATAAGCCTTTCAGCCTTTTTACTACCCCAAAAATGATAGGACAATATTGTTGGTTCATTTTATGACATATAAGCCCTTCTTCGTTAATTGGATCTTTGAAATTTCATGTTGTTTTCCATCATCCATTTCTTTGAGTAAGTAAAGGATTTGAAAACAGTTTGCGACAAATCAATGATATTAAATTATGAATTAACTTAAACATTTTGATGTCTCTCAAATCAATTTATTTGATTTTTAAAACTTCACGAATTTTTAAATACGTAAATAAGATTTATTCTTCTTTTCTAATAATATTCTAATTTATATCTTTATTAGATTTTGTTCAAACGAAGACAAAATTCAATAGTCATCAATTCAATAGTCATCAGCCTTTTTACTATCCCAAAAATGATGGGACAATATTGTTGACATTCATTCATTAGATTTTTGAAAATTCATGTTGTTCATCATTAATTTATTTGTATATTATTAATTCGAAAGGATTTGAAAACAGTTCTGAACAAACCGATGTTATTAAATTATAAATGAAAACTAAAACATGTCGATGCCTTTCATTAAATTCCCAAATCAATTTATTTGATTTCTAAAGCCTCAAAGACAAAGTTTTGAGTAGATAAACGGTGATTATTCTCTTTATCTATTAACATCCTAATTTCTATATTTATTAGGTATTTGCTCAAACGAACACCAAATCCAATAGTCACCATTAAGTTTAGATATAATTCAAAGTTTCAACAAGCGTACTTAACACAAAACCCCGCAAGTCTTCCAGCCATCCATTTTATGTTTATTACAAAACTTTGTTGCATCATTACCGACGGATTATTGGACATCAAATAAATTTATTCATAACAATTGTTGAAGCTGTAGTTAGGCAGCTTTTGCCAGGTGTTTTTGGTAGATAGAAAAAAATAAATAAATAATAAACAAGGTGAGTTTGGTTTGTTATTGCACACATAGATTAGGTTTAAGCCGTTCCCCGTGGGTAAATTTACTGGAGTACTAGTAGTATAGCCCATAGCATTTGAATTGCTGAATTGAATGCCTTTTTTTTAAGACGAGTTAGGGTGAAAGACATTAATTACTAAACGGTTCTTTAGAACACCCACGAATTCAACATTACGTATGTCTCTTTACTATAACATCACTACAATTACAAGACCACTAACTAACTAACTAACTAACTAACTAACTAACTAATTAAGAAACAATTTGTGACCAAATAACGAGATGAAATTTGGTGATGATTTTTGAGAGAGGAGACATACTGTTGTAGTAGGTAGTAATTTGAACTAATTCATCAAAATATTCATCAATACTGACCGTTAACGGTGATGATGATGATTAAATAAAATAGCGAGAGATGCCAATATAAAGAGAAAGATAATGAGGGAAAGGAAATGTTTGATATAATTGGAATTTGGAATCCGATATGGGCAGATGCAGTTGTGCAGTTTGCGGTGCAGGTGTAGGTGCCCCATTGCCAGACAAAATGCCAATGCTAAAAAGTGCATCGAAACTAGATTCCTAGACTAATTGAGCCGTTTTGTTTTAACCAATAGATGGTCCCGCTATTGTCAGGGTCAACATTTTTGTGAGAAGTATATCAAAGATAGATGACGTAACAATGGTAAGTGGATGTTGCAGAAGGGAATGAACCAATCAATCTGTTTGTGTAGTTTGGATGGTAATGGTAATTGGTAATGATAGTATAGTTCATCTTTTTCGAGGCCGATTTTTTTGGACCGGTTGCGGGGTGGGGCCAAAATGCTGGACTAAGCAAGGGTGGCTGCGGGCATAAAGGGCCGCGTGGCGATATTGCATGCGGTTTTTGCCAATGCGTGATGTGATTGGCACCGTGGCCCGCACCTCAGCCCACTCACGACTACTCAACTAAACTCAACTCAACTCAACTCGACTCAAATTCGATTTCCTTTTTAACCTATTTTATTTTTATCAACAACTACCTATCTTAAGCCTTCATAAGCCGTTTCATCCAATATGCATCTCAATCGCCAATCAGTCATCCAAGCCCCCGGAAATCTCTTTATTGGACATTCAACACCAAAAAAACAAAACATCAAAAACCATTAAGTAATAAAGCCATTGTGACATGTAAGTGACCTGTGTGTGTGTGCGTGTTTTTTGCCATTCACCTCCCGACGTGCTCAGAAATCCGATTGTCTTTCCTGCGCTTAGACTTTAAACAACTTACCTGACACAGTAATGCCAGACAATGATTCGAGATGCCTATTAAGCCGAAACGATCAAACCTTATGAAAACTTAAGACAAAAGCTCTACCAGACTCGACTCGGTGTTGGGCGTCAACCCAAGTGACATAAATTAAAACAATGCCAGTTTTTATTCATGGAATCGTTGTTTTCGATGCAACCAATTTTATGAATGGCAAACCAGTATTGTTTTATTTTTGTCTGCATCTCTCAACTTCCTTTTTGCAGAGACGGATCCTCAACGTGTATTGTTTGCCATCTCCTCTCAGGGGCCACCTTGGAAATTCAATAAGCGCCCGATTATGTTTTGGAAGTTGAGGATTTTTAATAGCGCCGAGACCAATTTACTTGATTCGTGCACCGCTGAGATTGACTGGTAAATGCGGGTAAATAAAAGTGCTTTAGACAAAAATATGGTCGCCTTAGCGAACTGGCTGTATCCAATATTGGAAGGAGCCCGCCGTGCAATTTTCCAAGTGAAACGAAACGAAATGTAATAACGAACAATTTCCGTAGTTTTACAAAGCGCAAAGTGCAAAAGCAAAAAGTCATTACACATGGTGCAATATTAAATATAATATTAAATTTCGTGCGCAACAACATTAAACAGTGCGACCGTGTAAAAGGTAATTCGGTTTTAAATAAAACTAGTTGAATTAAATGCACGAAATATTAAAAACCGTCGGTTTAATTATAATTTAAAACGTCCTTTCACATAAACCGACAATATTTCAGCGCACTCACTATTCGTCCTAGAATTTTTCAAATGTAATGAAATCAAGGGAGTGAAAAAAGGCTTTTGTGCCACGAAAATTAACCTTGACGTCTGAGCCGTCCCCTGCATTTCCACAAGGCTCAAAGACGGCAAAGGTAAAAACATATTTAGGAATTTTAAAAGCCGCATTTTAAAATTAATTAGGTGCTTTTCCTTGTCGCCGAACCCCGATGCTTCGGGTTCGTTTGCCCCGCGATGTGTAAATAGTAATTTGGTCTCAACGTATTGAATTTCTGCCGTCTGTTTTTTACGTGCACGGACGGCGGGGGAGCCCCTGAGGGTGGCGTCATTGTCGGGTTGACGGCGACTGTTAAAACGACTGGATCCGCCGCTGCTGCAAATTATTTATTGAAAGAAACTGACTTGTTCTTGTTGTTCTTTTCACTCGCAGTAGTAGGAGACGGGCCGACCATAGTTAATATCAACATCTTTCTCCGGTCTATCAGCAAAATAGACGATTATAAAATGGTGAGTCCGCGGTTTGCCAGTCATGTCCGGTATTGGATGATGGGTGTAACTGTATTAACTGTACCTGTCTGTACCTGATTGTTTTATACGCCTTCATCGGTCGTTGCCGTATTTTTTGTATTTATTGCACACGGCGCACCGACAGCAGCTGTAATACTGTATATTTGGTTATTTTGGTCGTAAATGGTTAATGGTCATGTTGCAATGGGGGTACCAGCACCAGCGCAAGCATGCTACTTAGCGCTGCAGCCCGGATTTATTCACGCAGTGTAGACCAACATCATTTTTTGTTGTTTTCTTTACCATCTCTTCTTCTTTTTCCTGTTTCTGTCATTGTTTTCTCATCATCCTTTTTTAGTTTGTACACTCAGAACACGACACGCACGCGCGGTCCGACCCCCCACCATGACGGATATTTGCACCCGCAGTGGAGGGGGCCCAAACAAGCACATGCGTACTACTAACAATCATTAACTGGAACTTACTTAACTACTTATGTTACTTACTTAAGTGATTAAACAATGTATGATAGTTTAGACCTTGCATTTGTAAATATGATTAGTTATTATTTATCACCCACTCTCTGTCTCTTCTCTGTCTTCACTCAACTCTTCTCTTTATTATTTCGCACAGAGAATTTGATATTGCCCTCTAATCCGGTATCAAATTATCTGGCTCCATTTGCTGATCTTGCAAGCTTATGTTTTCGTGCGTATACATACATATACATATCTCAATTGCAACAAAGACCATCAAAATGTAATCCTTGATATCTACTATAATTATTGTCTATTGTCGACGACGATCATATTTAATTAAGATCGTGCTTGTAGAATTAAACTTACAAAGGACGGATGATAGGCGGGCTTTCGAAATGTATTGATTACTGACATCAATAGGCAATTGGACAATGACGTAAATCTAAAAAGTTTTCAGAATTATGTAAGTTTAAGTTTACAAAGCCTTGTTTTGTTCCAGTGTTAATAATACGTGATACATGATCATTTGGTAATTATAGTAGAGGTATATAAACATGCAAGATCTGTCTTCAACTGTAAATATTATTGACTTATTGATTTCCTAATCTGAAACTTTATTAAGTGTATTTTTTCAAAAAAAAATAAATAGCGGCTAGGTAAGATTGATGTTTGTTCAATGAGGAGATTTTGGGCAGATGTTTGTTTTTGGGTATCCAATACTCTTAAATTACAACTCATATTTTATTAATAAAAAACAAGTATAAACCACCAACACATTTTTTTTATTTTATTTTTGGGGCCGTTTGAAACAACTGGAACCATTAAAAAATCAGCTTGTTTTATGAGTTTAATCTCAAAATAGCATTTTCAACGTGCATTACTTTAAACTATTTACAAAGATCGATTTTTACTTTATTGGTTATTGGCCTAATTTCGTTTTTTATAATTCTTTTATTAGAATTGAAAGGGAATTATTTATCGTCTTATAATGGTTTGAAATTGGAAACATTTTAAATCCTCGGTCTTTTTGTTCCATCATCCAACTTTCTTTTGGGCTCCTCCACCATTTTTATCAAAAGTTCTCACACCTTCCCCCCTACCACCACTCTTGAAAGCTGTGCAGTTAAAATGAGTTGTAAATTAAGAAGCCTCAAACGTTTTTTGTTATTGATGAGTAGCTATTATAATTTTAGTGTTTTCCAAATTTCTTCAGACTAAACCAATATAATCTTCACTAAAAACAGAAAACAAATTTAGGGACAATTTGTATTGAAAACCGTACCTTTATGTGTATGTACCGTTGTTGTTGTTGTTGTGATAAATCGCTTGTTGCATGAGGCATGTGGAATGAATAAATTGTAACACTGTAATTTATACCATATACAATTCGTGCGTGTTCAAGTCCCTAGTGCTTTGGTTTCAATTAATCCGGTAATGCAGGGATTAAACCGATCATTCCAGAAGCGGAAAAACTGAATAATACATTTGACGAGGGGGGCCAGATTAAATAACCGGCTTTTTTTGTGTAACCAGAGCATTAGTTTTTTGGGGACGTATTTTTCTTTGCTTTCGAACGGGCTTAGATTTAGGTGGACGATGACTTTTACAGGAATACAGTGTGCAGCTGACGTTTCGTGAGCAATGGCTCGACGAGAGATTGAAATTCAATGATTTCGGCGGCCGATTAAAGTATTTAACGTTGACGGAGGCGAATCGTGTATGGATGCCCGACTTGTTCTTCTCGAACGAGAAGGAGGGTCACTTTCACAATATTATCATGCCCAACGTTTACATTAGGATCTTCCCTTACGGCTCCGTTTTGTACAGTATTAGGTAAATTGGTCGCCAACTAATTTAAACCGTGTCTAATGTAGTGGTGTCCTCAGGATCTCGCTCACGCTTTCCTGTCCCATGAATCTGAAGCTCTATCCTTTGGACAGGCAGATTTGCTCGTTGAGGATGGCCAGCTGTGAGTATTAAGTCCCCAGGGACTCGGCTTAACTGTTAACAAACCCAACATTGTGTTGCAGACGGCTGGACGACTGATGATCTGGTCTTCCTGTGGAAGGAGGGCGATCCGGTGCAGGTGGTGAAGAACTTACACCTACCACGCTTCACGCTGGAGAAATTCCTGACTGACTACTGCAACAGTCGTACCAACACAGGTGGGTGCCCCAATTCACACAATAACGTAATTTATTGCCACAAAAGCCGTCCATTCACGTTGACCCTTTTTATGATTTTTGAAAAGCATTATTCAGCTTAATTGTCGTTATTTCTAACTACATTTCCTATTTTGCTCGTGCTGCCCCATCAACCGTTGTAAATGCCCCGAACATTTTCGGGTAACATCCATCATTTCAGTCGAATAATTCAAACGGACCTTGTTTCGTCCGGTGGACATTTTTAATAATAATCACCCCATCAATGTCCGCGTTTGATTTCAGGTGAATACAGCTGTTTGAAGGTCGACCTGCTTTTCAAAAGGGAGTTCTCGTACTACCTGATCCAGATCTACATTCCGTGCTGCATGTTGGTCATCGTGTCCTGGGTGTCCTTCTGGCTGGACCAAGGCGCCGTCCCGGCCCGGGTGTCCCTAGGTAAGTTCGGTGTGCATGATTTTATATCGGTGTGGTTCCATTCAAATGTCGATGCGAAATTGAAAAGCAAATCCCACAATTTGGCGAACGCTTGAGACGGATGGAATGTATATTTCTACACCGTTTCTTACGTTTTCCATAGGTTTGCAACTTGCAATTACCCTTTGATGTATGGAAATAGAGTTGGCGTGTTGATTTATCCAACAATCAGCATTCTGGAATATGGCATATCCGGTAATAAGGAGCACGAAACCTAATTGGCAACAATCAATTCGGGCATTTCCTTTCGTGGCCATAAATGACAATTTCCCCTTCAAACTAGGCATTTGTTGGAGGAAACATTTTTGATGGCACAATCGGAAAATAAATATCGAAACTTTTGTTTCTGGTGCATTGTTGCGTCGTGTGTTGGCAAGACATAAATTGGAAATGAGCGATTGGTCCAATTACTTGCAGGAATTACACGGATATCCTTTTAAATCCTTTAAGTCCCGGTTTTATTGCATCAAAATTCCACATGCATACGAATGTCGTGCACTTTTTTTCTTATTTATTATTTCCCCGGTGTTTTTGCGCAAAATGGCACACTTTTGTTCCGGTCCCTTTTTCATGTTCGACCTTTAAACTTTCCGAACGTTGCATACGGCACAAATCAAAAGCAGCTCGCCCTTTGTGCCACGCATATTTTTGATTTTTTTAGTTCGTATTTAACAGCAAAAAACATGGCTGGCGCAGAACTAGCTCACTCACAAAAACGAATTTATGAAATGTTTCAGTGGGAAAGTTTGTGCTTCAAAAAATAAAATTTTCGGCGACAAAAATTTTTTAGTCCAATTAAAATTTAAACGGTATTTTGTTTCAAACTTCCATTCGATTTGGGCACTGTTAGTTGCTTCGTAGAAAATCTGATGTTTTAATGATGTTACTGATGACTGAGCGTGAGTAAATTCAAAAAATTAAAATGGAAAAGTTGAAAATTGTTCAGTCCAGTTCAGTGTAAATATACTCGGTACACTGATTTTAACATTGCAAACTATGGAATAATTTAATTACACGTTAGAATGATGAAATAATTTGTACATAAGTTGCACAAGTGTGAAATTGTTTAGAGAAAATATGCATTTATATATTTTATTACTCAAAACTCTGTCGAATAAATAAATATATTCGCGTGGTTTTATTTCATTCAATTTACATTTCGCTGCTTACGTTAACACACTGGCAATCAACAATCGAATAATTGGTAACTATGGAATATTTTTATGGTTCTTGTCACTAATAATTATTATTGTCTGGGAAAATTGCAACGCTTGTGTTTTTAAATGTTCGTTTAATTGTTCTCTCGTGTGAAAACTTTAAATGACATATTATTTTAAATTTATTAAACCGTGATAGTGAAGACAGGAAAATAAAATGAAACAATTATTTATTGATTGATTTATTATGAGACCAAACATATTTTTAAGACACCTATCTTATAGTAAAGCGTTACCTAAACAAGTAAGTAAACTCCTTTACAAAACAAACTTACGTTCAAACGTTTTAAACGTTTTTAATAAATATTTCGTTTATTTAATATTATTTAATATAAAAAGTGTTGTTCACTAAATCCAATTAATAATTTGTTCATAATAATTAAAAAATTTCCACATTTTACTGCTCAAATAATGCTGCTTATCGAATAAATACATCCGAAAAAGTTTATTCCATTTAATTCACATTTTGCTACTTATGTAGCAACACAGTGGTAATCGGTAACTATCGAATTTTTCGATAGTCTTCATCACTAATAATTACTCTTTTGAATATTCAATTTCCTTATTGGAAAAAATAAACTAAACCCTTTTGAATATTTAATATCAAGAGTGCAGTACATTGAATCTAAATAATAACTTGTTAATAATGTATACAAGTTTGTAATTGGGCAGAGAAAATAAAAATTTAAACATTTTACTACACACATGATGCTGCTTGTCGAATAAATATATTCACATAGTTTTATTTTATTCAATTCACATTTCGCTACTTATGTAAACACAGTGGTAACCAATTATCGAATAATCGGTAACTATCGAATCTTTCGATAGTCTTTATCTCTAATAATTACTCGTTTGAATATTCAATTTCTTTATTGGAAAAAATAAACTAAACCCTTCTGAATATTTAATATCAAGAGTGCAGTACATTGAATCTAAATAATAACTTGCTAATAATGTATACAAGTTTGTAATTGGGCAGCGAAAATAAATATTTAAACATTTCACTACTCACATGATGCTACTTATCGAATAAATATATTCACATAGTTTTATTTTATTCAATTCACATTTCGCTACTTATGTGAACACAGTGGTAACCGATTATCGAATAATCGGTAACTATCGAATCTTTCGATAGTCTTGATCACTAATAATTATTCGTTTGAATATTCATTTTTTTATTGGAAAATATAAACTAAACCCTTCTGAATATTTAATATCAAGAGTGCAGTACATTGAATCTAAATAATAACTTGTTAATAATGTATACAAGTTTGTAATTGGGCTGAGAAAATAAATATTTAAGCATTTCACTACTCACATGATGCTGCTTATCGAATAAATATATTCACATAGTTTTATTTTATTCATTTCACATTTTGCTACTTATGTGAACACAGTGGTAACCGATTATCGAATAATCGGTAACTATCGAATTTTTCGATAGTCTTTATCACTAATAATTACTCGTTTGAATATTCAATTTCTTTATTGGAAAAAATAAACTAAACCCTTCTGAATATTTAATATCAAGAGTGCAGTACATTGAATCTAAATAATAACTTGTTAATAATGTATACAAGTTTGTAATTGGGCAGCGAAAATAAATATTTAAACATTTCACTACTCACATGATGCTACTTATCGAATAAATATATTCACATAGTTTTATTTTATTCAATTCACATTTCGCTACTTATGTGAACACAGTGGTAACCAATTATCGAATAATCGGTAACTATGGAATCTTTCGATAGTCTTGATCACTAATAATTATTCGTTTGAATATTCATTTTTTTATTGGAAAATATAAACTAAACCCTTCTGAATATTTAATATCAAGAGTGCAGTACATTGAATCTAAATAATAACTTGTTAATAATATATACAAGTTTGTAATTGGGCTGAGAAAATAAATATTTAAGCATTCCACTACTCACATGATGCTGCTTATCGAATAAATATATTCACATAGTTTTATTTTATTCAATTCACATTTTGCTACTTATGTGAACACAGTGGTAACCGATTATCGAGTAATCGGTAACTATCGAATCTTTCGATAGTCTTTATCACTAATAATTACTCGTTTGAATATTCATTTTTTTATTGGAAAATATAAACTAAACCCTTCTGAATATTTAATATCAAGAGTGCAGTACATTGAACCTAAATAATAACTTGTTAATAATGTATACAATTTTGTAATTGGGCTGAGAAAATAAATATTTAAGCATTTCACTACTCACATGATGCTGCTTATCGAATAAATATATTCACATAGTTTTATTTTATTCAATTCACATTTTGCTACTTATGTGAACACAGTGGTAACCGATTATCAAGTAATCGGTAACTATCGAATCTTTCGATAGTCTTTATCACTAGTAATTACTCGTTTGAATATTCAATTTCTTTATTGGAAAAAATAAACTAAACTCTTCTGAATATTTAATATCAAGAGTGCAGTACATTGAATCTAAATAATAACTTGTTAATAATGTATACAATTTTGTAATTGGGCTGAGAAAATAAATATTTAAGCATTTCACTACTCACATGATGCTGCTTATCGAATAAATATATTCACATAGTTTTATTTTATTCAATTCACATTTTGCTACTTATGTGAACACAGTGGTAACCGATTATCGAGTAATCGGTAACTATCGAATCTTTCGATAGTCTTTATCACTAATAATTACTCGTTTGAATATTCATTTTTTTATTGGAAAATATAAACTAAACCCTTCTGAATATTTAATATCAAGAGTGCAGTACATTGAACCTAAATAATAACTTGTTAATAATGTATACAATTTTGTAATTGGGCTGAGAAAATAAATATTTAAGCATTTCACTACTCACATGATGCTGCTTATCGAATAAATATATTCACATAGTTTTATTTTATTCAATTCACATTTTGCTACTTATGTGAACACAGTGGTAACCGATTATCGAGTAATCGGTAACTATCGAATCTTTCGATAGCCTTTATCACTAGTAATTACTCGTTTGAATATTCATTTTTTTATTGGAAAATATAAACTAAACCCTTCTGAATATTTAATATCAAGAGTGCAGTACATTGAACCTAAATAATAACTTGTTAATAATGTATACAATTTTGTAATTGGGCTGAGAAAATAAATATTTAAGCATTTCACTACTCACATGATGCTGCTTATCGAATAAATATATTCACATAGTTTTATTTTATTCAATTCACATTTTGCTACTTATGTGAACACAGTGGTAACCGATTATCGAGTAATCGGTAACTATCGAATCTTTCGATAGTCTTTATCACTAGTAATTACTCGTTTGAATATTCATTTTTTTATTGGAAAATATAAACTAAACCCTTCTGAATATTTAATATCAAGAGTGCAGTACATTGAACCTAAATAATAACTTGTTAATAATGTATACAATTTTGTAATTGGGCTGAGAAAATAAATATTTAAGCATTTCACTACTCACATGATGCTGCTTATCGAATAAATATATTCACATAGTTTTATTTTATTCAATTCACATTTTGCTACTTATGTGAACACAGTGGTAACCGATTATCGAGTAATCGGTAACTATCGAATCTTTCGATAGTCTTTATCACTAATAATTACTCGTTTGAATATTCATTTTTTATTGGAAAATATAAACTAAACCCTTCTGAATATTTAATATCAAGAGTGCAGTACATTGAACCTAAATAATAACTTGTTAATAATGTATACAATTTTGTAATTGGGCTGAGAAAATAAATATTTAAGCATTTCACTACTCACATGATGCTGCTTATCGAATAAATATATTCACATAGTTTTATTTTATTCAATTCACATTTTGCTACTTATGTGAACACAGTGGTAACCGATTATCGAGTAATCGGTAACTATCGAATCTTTCGATAGTCTTTATCACTAATAATTACTCGTTTGAATATTCATTTTTTTATTGGAAAATATAAACTAAACCCTTCTGAATATTTAATATCAAGAGTGCAGTACATTGAACCTAAATAATAACTTGTTAATAATATGTACAAGGTTGTAATTGGGCAGAGAGAATGAATATTTAAACATTTCACTACTCACATGATGCTACTTATCGAATAAATATATTCACATAGTTTTATTTTATTCAATTCACATTTCGCTACTTACGTGAACACAGTGGTAACCGATTATCAAATAATCGGTAACTATCGAATCTTTCGATAGTCTTCATCACTAATAATTACTCGTTTGAATATTCAATTTCTTTATTGGAAAAAATAAACTAAACCCTTCTGAATATTTAATATCAAGAGTGCAGTACATTGAATCTAAATAATAACTTGTTAATAATGTATACAAGTTTGTAATTGGGCAGAGAAAATAAATATTTAAGCATTTCACTACTCACATGATGCTGCTTATCGAATAAATATATTCACATAGTTTTATTTTATTCAATTCACATTTCGCTACTTATGTAAACACAGTGGTAACCAATTATCGAATAATCGGTAACTATCGAATCTTTCGATAGTCTTTATCTCTAATAATTACTCGTTTGAATATTCAATTTCTTTATTGGAAAAAATAAACTAAACTCTTCTGAATATTTAATATCAAGAGTGCAGTACATTGAATCTAAATAATAACTTGTTAATAATATGTACAAGGTTGTAATTGGGCAGAGAGAATGAATATTTAAACATTTCACTACTCACATGATGCTACTTATCGAATAAATATATTCACATAGTTTTATTTTATTCAATTCACATTTCGCTACTTACGTGAACACAGTGGTAACCGATTATCAAATAATCGGTAACTATCGAATCTTTCGATAGTCTTCATCACTAATAATTACTCGTTTGAATATTCAATTTCTTTATTGGAAAAAATAAACTAAACCCTTCTGAATATTTAATATCAAGAGTGCAGTACATTGAATCTAAATAATAACTTGTTAATAATGTATACAAGTTTGTAATTGGGCAGAGAAAATAAATATTTAAGCATTTCACTACTCACATGATGCTGCTTATCGAATAAATATATTCACATAGTTTTATTTTATTCAATTCACATTTCGCTACTTATGTAAACACAGTGGTAACCAATTATCGAATAATCGGTAACTATCGAATCTTTCGATAGTCTTTATCTCTAATAATTACTCGTTTGAATATTCAATTTCTTTATTGGAAAAAATAAACTAAACTCTTCTGAATATTTAATATCAAGAGTGCAGTACATTGAATCTAAATAATAACTTGTTAATAATATGTACAAGGTTGTAATTGGGCAGAGAGAATGAATATTTAAACATTTCACTACTCACATGATGCTACTTATCGAATAAATATATTCACATAGTTTTATTTTATTCAATTCACATTTCGCTACTTACGTGAACACAGTGGTAACCGATTATCAAATAATCGGTAACTATCGAATCTTTCGATAGTCTTCATCACTAATAATTACTCGTTTGAATATTCAATTTCTTTATTGGAAAAAATAAACTAAACCCTTCTGAATATTTAATATCAAGAGTGCAGTACATTGAATCTAAATAATAACTTGTTAATAATGTATACAAGTTTGTAATTGGGCTGAGAAAATAAATATTTAAGCATTTCACTACTCACATGATGCTGCTTATCGAATAAATATATTCACATAGTTTTATTTTATTCAATTCACATTTCGCTACTTATGTAAACACAGTGGTAACCAATTATCGAATAATCAGTAACTATCGAATCTTTCGATAGTCTTTATCTCTAATAATTACTCGTTTGAATATTCAATTTCTTTATTGGAAAAAATAAACTAAACTCTTCTGAATATTTAATATCAAGAGTGCAGTACATTGAATCTAAATAATAACTTGTTAATAATATGTACAAGGTTGTAATTGGGCAGAGAGAATGAATATTTAAACATTTCACTACTCACATGATGCTACTTATCGAATAAATATATTCACATAGTTTTATTTTATTCAATTCACATTTCGCTACTTACGTGAACACAGTGGTAACCGATTATCAAATAATCGGTAACTATCGAATCTTTCGATAGTCTTCATCACTAATAATTACTCGTTTGAATATTCAATTTCTTTATTGGAAAAAATAAACTAAACCCTTCTGAATATTTAATATCAAGAGTGCAGTACATTGAATCTAAATAATAACTTGTTAATAATGTATACAAGTTTGTAATTGGGCTGAGAAAATAAATATTTAAGCATTTCACTACTCACATGATGCTGCTTATCGAATAAATATATTCACATAGTTTTATTTTATTCAATTCACATTTCGCTACTTATGTAAACACAGTGGTAACCAATTATCGAATAATCAGTAACTATCGAATCTTTCGATAGTCTTTATCTCTAATAATTACTCGTTTGAATATTCAATTTCTTTATTGGAAAAAATAAACTAAACTCTTCTGAATATTTAATATCAAGAGTGCAGTACATTGAATCTAAATAATAACTTGTTAATAATATGTACAAGGTTGTAATTGGGCAGAGAGAATGAATATTTAAACATTTCACTACTCACATGATGCTACTTATCGAATAAATATATTCACATAGTTTTATTTTATTCAATTCACATTTCGCTACTTACGTGAACACAGTGGTAACCGATTATCAAATAATCGGTAACTATCGAATCTTTCGATAGTCTTCATCACTAATAATTACTCGTTTGAATATTCAATTTCTTTATTGGAAAAAATAAACTAAACCCTTCTGAATATTTAATATCAAGAGTGCAGTACATTGAATCTAAATAATAACTTGTTAATAATGTATACAAGTTTGTAATTGGGCAGAGAAAATAAATATTTAAGCATTTCACTACTCACATGATGCTGCTTATCGAATAAATATATTCACATAGTTTTATTTTATTCAATTCACATTTCGCTACTTATGTAAACACAGTGGTAACCAATTATCGAATAATCGGTAACTATCGAATCTTTCGATAGTCTTTATCTCTAATAATTACTCGTTTGAATATTCAATTTCTTTATTGGAAAAAATAAACTAAACTCTTCTGAATATTTAATATCAAGAGTGCAGTACATTGAATCTAAATAATAACTTGTTAATAATATGTACAAGGTTGTAATTGGGCAGAGAGAATGAATATTTAAACATTTCACTACTCACATGATGCTACTTATCGAATAAATATATTCACATAGTTTTATTTTATTCAATTCACATTTCGCTACTTACGTGAACACAGTGGTAACCGATTATCAAATAATCGGTAACTATCGAATCTTTCGATAGTCTTCATCACTAATAATTACTCGTTTGAATATTCAATTTCTTTATTGGAAAAAATAAACTAAACCCTTCTGAATATTTAATATCAAGAGTGCAGTACATTGAATCTAAATAATAACTTGTTAATAATGTATACAAGTTTGTAATTGGGCAGAGAAAATAAATATTTAAGCATTTCACTACTCACATGATGCTGCTTATCGAATAAATATATTCACATAGTTTTATTTTATTCAATTCACATTTCGCTACTTATGTAAACACAGTGGTAACCAATTATCGAATAATCGGTAACTATCGAATCTTTCGATAGTCTTTATCTCTAATAATTACTCGTTTGAATATTCAATTTCTTTATTGGAAAAAATAAACTAAACTCTTCTGAATATTTAATATCAAGAGTGCAGTACATTGAATCTAAATAATAACTTGTTAATAATATGTACAAGGTTGTAATTGGGCAGAGAGAATGAATATTTAAACATTTCACTACTCACATGATGCTACTTATCGAATAAATATATTCACATAGTTTTATTTTATTCAATTCACATTTCGCTACTTACGTGAACACAGTGGTAACCGATTATCAAATAATCGGTAACTATCGAATCTTTCGATAGTCTTCATCACTAATAATTACTCGTTTGAATATTCAATTTCTTTATTGGAAAAAATAAACTAAACCCTTCTGAATATTTAATATCAAGAGTGCAGTACATTGAATCTAAATAATAACTTGTTAATAATGTATACAAGTTTGTAATTGGGCTGAGAAAATAAATATTTAAGCATTTCACTACTCACATGATGCTGCTTATCGAATAAATATATTCACATAGTTTTATTTTATTCAATTCACATTTCGCTACTTATGTAAACACAGTGGTAACCAATTATCGAATAATCAGTAACTATCGAATCTTTCGATAGTCTTTATCTCTAATAATTACTCGTTTGAATATTCAATTTCTTTATTGGAAAAAATAAACTAAACTCTTCTGAATATTTAATATCAAGAGTGCAGTACATTGAATCTAAATAATAACTTGTTAATAATATGTACAAGGTTGTAATTGGGCAGAGAGAATGAATATTTAAACATTTCACTACTCACATGATGCTACTTATCGAATAAATATATTCACATAGTTTTATTTTATTCAATTCACATTTCGCTACTTACGTGAACACAGTGGTAACCGATTATCAAATAATCGGTAACTATCGAATCTTTCGATAGTCTTCATCACTAATAATTACTCGTTTGAATATTCAATTTCTTTATTGGAAAAAATAAACTAAACCCTTCTGAATATTTAATATCAAGAGTGCAGTACATTGAATCTAAATAATAACTTGTTAATAATGTATACAAGTTTGTAATTGGGCTGAGAAAATAAATATTTAAGCATTTCACTACTCACATGATGCTGCTTATCGAATAAATATATTCACATAGTTTTATTTTATTCAATTCACATTTCGCTACTTATGTAAACACAGTGGTAACCAATTATCGAATAATCAGTAACTATCGAATCTTTCGATAGTCTTTATCTCTAATAATTACTCGTTTGAATATTCAATTTCTTTATTGGAAAAAATAAACTAAACTCTTCTGAATATTTAATATCAAGAGTGCAGTACATTGAATCTAAATAATAACTTGTTAATAATATGTACAAGGTTGTAATTGGGCAGAGAGAATGAATATTTAAACATTTCACTACTCACATGATGCTACTTATCGAATAAATATATTCACATAGTTTTATTTTATTCAATTCACATTTCGCTACTTACGTGAACACAGTGGTAACCGATTATCAAATAATCGGTAACTATCGAATCTTTCGATAGTCTTCATCACTAATAATTACTCGTTTGAATATTCAATTTCTTTATTGGAAAAAATAAACTAAACCCTTCTGAATATTTAATATCAAGAGTGCAGTACATTGAATCTAAATAATAACTTGTTAATAATGTATACAAGTTTGTAATTGGGCAGAGAAAATAAATATTTAAGCATTTCACTACTCACATGATGCTGCTTATCGAATAAATATATTCACATAGTTTTATTTTATTCAATTCACATTTCGCTACTTATGTAAACACAGTGGTAACCAATTATCGAATAATCGGTAACTATCGAATCTTTCGATAGTCTTTATCTCTAATAATTACTCGTTTGAATATTCAATTTCTTTATTGGAAAAAATAAACTAAACTCTTCTGAATATTTAATATCAAGAGTGCAGTACATTGAATCTAAATAATAACTTGTTAATAATATGTACAAGGTTGTAATTGGGCAGAGAGAATGAATATTTAAACATTTCACTACTCACATGATGCTACTTATCGAATAAATATATTCACATAGTTTTATTTTATTCAATTCACATTTCGCTACTTACGTGAACACAGTGGTAACCGATTATCAAATAATCGGTAACTATCGAATCTTTCGATAGTCTTCATCACTAATAATTACTCGTTTGAATATTCAATTTCTTTATTGGAAAAAATAAACTAAACCCTTCTGAATATTTAATATCAAGAGTGCAGTACATTGAATCTAAATAATAACTTGTTAATAATGTATACAAGTTTGTAATTGGGCAGAGAAAATAAATATTTAAGCATTTCACTACTCACATGATGCTGCTTATCGAATAAATATATTCACATAGTTTTATTTTATTCAATTCACATTTCGCTACTTATGTAAACACAGTGGTAACCAATTATCGAATAATCGGTAACTATCGAATCTTTCGATAGTCTTTATCTCTAATAATTACTCGTTTGAATATTCAATTTCTTTATTGGAAAAAATAAACTAAACTCTTCTGAATATTTAATATCAAGAGTGCAGTACATTGAATCTAAATAATAACTTGTTAATAATGTATACAAGTTTGTAATTGGGCTGAGAAAATAAATATTTAAGCATTTCACTACTCACATGATGCTGCTTATCGAATAAATATATTCACATAGTTTTATTTTATTCATTCACATTTCGCTACTTATGTGAACACAGTGGTAACCGATTATCGAATAATCGGTAACTATCGAATCTTTCGATAGTCTTCATCACTAATAATTACTCGTTTGAATATTCAATTTCTTTATTGGAAAAAATAAACTAAACCCTTCTGAATATTTAATATCAAGAGTGCAGTACATTGAATCTAAATAATAACTTGTTAATAATGTATACAAGGTTGTAATTGGGCAGATAAAATAAATATTTAAACATTTCACTACTCACATGATGCTGCTTGTCGAATAAATATATTCACTTAGTTTTATTTTATTCAATTTACATTTCACTACTTATGTGAACATAGTGGTAATTAACTATCGAATAATTGGTAACTATCGAATATTTCGATAGTCTTCGTCACTAATAATTACATTTTGAATATTCAATATCATTCAAAATTATTCTATAAGCTCAGAATTAATCATCTTTTGAATAATTAATAACTATCGAATAATTTGTTAAAACGTTTAAATATCGTGTGTACATTGAGTTCAACCACTTAATCTAAAAAATGAAGTATGAAATTATGTAAGAAAAATAAAATTTTCAACACTTCACTACTCACAAAACTATTACAGGAAAAACATTGTAGTATGTATTAAACGAAGCGGCAAAGTTCATTATAGAACTGGTGTAAACTTAATTAAAATTCCGTAACTGAAGACGAAGCTTAATGCACAGCAAGACGCGATTTTCAATTCTTTCTAAAACAACAGAAACTTTCAGGATAATAATGTCGTTTAACAAACAAAACGTTTATACGCAGTGCCGACGCGAGACATTACTTGGCCCTTCACTTTATCGGTTTTTAAGCCGCAGAACTAAATGAATAATATTGTCGAGTTCCAATTGAAAGTTGTAATCTGGTACATTGTGGAGTTGCAGACAGCGAGAGTAACTAGTGTTTTGTAGGTGAAAGTGCAGTAACACGAAAGCTCCCTTTCATTAACCAATTAAGGACCATTTAAAGCGCCACATAATTAATTAGGAGTTGCGTTGAAGTGGAGGTGCATTAAACCGGACGCGTTGATAAATTCAACTAACAAGAATATGGAACGGTTAAACCGCAGTGTACCGGTAACTTGATTTCATTCTGTGACTAGATCACTGCTAATGAAGGTCGGGCCTCGTTGTTAAAATTGTCGGCAAATTGTTCTAAAATAAAATCACCGAGCCACACGACGCAAATATAGTTTGTGCCGGCAATAAAAAGTGAACAACACCATTTCGATTTGGTTAAATATTTGACCGATAAAGTGTGGTTAATTGTACATAAATTTAACGCTAATTAATCACGATCGCTAAACAAAGGGAGGATCGGTAAGGCTATAAGCCTGGCATTTCAATGCACCTCAATTGATTGTTGGCAACGAACAAAACAAACGGCCCCAAAAGCTACGGTTTCAGCCGGAATAACATCAAAAGTAGTAATAATAGTAGTCGTAAACGTTCTAATGGGCCCTTTTGAATGCAATCGCAATCGCTAAAATAAATATCGATTTTATTATTTGGACTCGATATTTTAAAAGCAACATACAGTTATCATTGTGTGCCTTATTCTAAAACAGCTATAAATAAACTCCGAACGGGTATTTGATGTTACACACCGTTATCAAATACAAATGGGGACTGACCATCGAATAATTAGTAAATGGATATATTCAACTGTCGAACGAATTTATTTGAATAGTTTTATTCAGAATTATTTTCAATGTGCGTTTGAAGTAATCACGACTGATCAAACATCTATTTGTTTAAAGAGTTTATCGGAAACTGTATCAATTTAAATTAATAATCTATTCATTTATTTATTATCTACTATCACAATGATAGTCAAATAAATAAATATAAACAAACATCGAATTATGGAATAAATGTTTTCCCTAATTGTACTCATTTCTTTGTCAATATATTACTGAATTATGAACTGAATTTATTAAATAATTAATTATTCAATTTATATTCATATTATGAGGTGATGGTAATTATCGAATAATTACTAAATATATACAATCAACTATCGAATGAATTACTCATTATTATTTTTGTCAGTTTGCTAATTATCGAATATTTACTGAATGAATACATCTAACTATAAATGTATTTATTAATTAATCAATTCATATTTATTCATACTAAAAATAATCGAATGATGAACTATCGAATAATTACTAAATGAGTACATCTCACTATCAAATCAATATAATTAATTTTTCCAGGAGTGAATTTAAACAAATTATATATTTTTTCATTTTTATATTATCAATCATCAGATGACTATTGAATGAATTTATTATTATTTTTGTTAATATATTAATTATCGAATAATTGAATGAATACATCTGATTTTGTAATAGATTTATTCAATAATTAATTGTTCAATTCATATTTATTCTTATTAAAAATAATCGACTGAAGCTTCAATGTTTAAAGGAGTGAATTTAAACAAATTATATATATATATATATATTTTTCTTATTCATATTATCAATCATCATTACTAAATGATTGTATCCCACTATCGAATCAATTTATTCAATTTTTGCAGGAGTGAATTTAAACAAATTATGTATTTTTTTATTTTCATATTATCAGTCATCATATGATGGTAACCATAAAAAAATTACTAAATAAATATAACCAACTATTGAATGAATTTATTATTATTTTTGTTAATATATTAATTACCGAATAATTGAATGAATACATCTGATTTTGTAATAGATTTATTCAATAATTAATTGTTCAATTCATATTTATTCTTATTAAAAATAATCGACTGAAGCTTCAATGTTTAAAGGAGTGAATTTAAACAAATTATATATATATATATATATATATATATATATATATATATATATATATATATATATATATATATTTTTCTTATTTATATTATCAATCATCATTACTAAATGATTGTATCCCACTATCGAATCAATTTATTCAATTTTTGCAGGAGTGAATTTAAACAAATTATGTATTTTTTTATTTTCATATTATCAGTCATCATATGATGGTAACCATATAAAAATTACTAAATAAATATAACCAACTATTGAATAAATTTATTATTATTTTTGTTAATATATTAATTACCGAATAATTGAATGAATACATCTGATTTTGTAATAGATTTATTCAATAATTAATTATTCAATTCATATTTATTCATATTAAAAATAATCGACTGATGTTAAAAATTGAATAATTACTAAATGAGTGTATCCCACTATCGAATCAATTTATTCAATTTTTGCAGGAGTGAATTTAAACAAATTGTATATTTTTTTAATTTCATATTATCAGTCATCATATAATGGTAACCATAAAAAAATTACTAAATAAATATAACCAACTATTGAATGAGTTTATTATTATTTTTGTTAATATATTAATTACCGAATAATTGAATGAATACATCTGATTTTGTAATAGATTTATTCAATAATTAATTATTCAATTCATATTTATTTATATTAAAAATAATCGACTGATGCTAAATATTGAATAATATCTAAATGAGTGTATCCCACTATCGAATCAATTTATTCAATATTTAAAGGAGTGAATTTAAACAAATTATATATATTTTCATATTATCAGTCATCATATGATGGTAACTATAAAAAAATTACTAAATAAAAATAACCAACTATTGAATGAATTTATTATTATTTTTGTTAATATATTAATTATCGAATAATTGAATAGATACATCTGATTTTGTAATAGATTTATTCAAGAATTAATTATTCAATTCATATTTATTCACATTAAAAATAATCGAATGATGCTAACCATCGAATAATTAGTAAATTAATACACTTAACTATCATTTTTTATTTATTTTGTGGTTTTATTCATTATTATTTTTGTTAATAGGTTAATTATCAAATTACTGAATGAATATGTATAATTTGTGACAGATTTGTTCAATAATTAATCAATTCATATTTATTCACTTTATGAATAATTAAATATTTATAACTATTGAATAATTATTAAATGAATGCATCACATTATGGAATAAATTTATTCAATTTTTTCGATAGTGAATTAAATATATATATATATATATATATATATATATTTAATTATTCGTATAATGGATCATAAGATGATCAAATAGTTATTAAATAAATATACTCAACTGTCGAATGAATTAATTAGTAGTTTATATTATTGTTATCAATATGTTAATTATTGAATACATCTAATTCTGTAAGAGATATATTCAATAATAATGATTCATTTATGTGATATATATTTATTATATTAAATAAATCAATATTGTATTTATTAGTTATGAATTTATTGTAATTTATTGGCATATTTAAATATTTAAAACAAAAATTTCAATTATAAATTTATTAATTCAAATAAATAAATTTATGTATTGAGTTATGAATTGATGCTAACTGTCGAATTGTTTTATTTCATTCATTCACATTTCACTATTTATGACAAAATTCCAATTATAATAAAGTAGGTACTATTTTAGTGGCTTATTGAATAATTCGAATATTCGACAGTCAAATAGTACGAATAGTTGGCAACTATCCAATATTTCGAAAGTATTCATACCTGTTGTATTAAGTATTAAAATCACTGGAAAAATGGTTAAACATCGAAAATAACGAGACACTTTTTATTTGTAATTTAGTAACCGATCGTGGGAGTGATTATAAAATTAAATTTCTACCTAAAATTTATTAAAACACGTCTACCTCTCTATTTAATGTGACCTTTGAATATTAAATTGCTCGATCTCGAAAATTATAGAAAGATCATAGGAGTATATTAAACTAAATCTCTTTGAAAACCCCTTTTATGAACCCGTTTATTTTAATTTAGTGCAGAAAGCGTAAACGCTTTGCTAAATCGATGGAGTTCCGATATAAATTAAAAATTTAATTTTACCAGAAAATAATGAAATATTTTCGTTTTATTGGCTCAAATTCTCTAAATATTAAATTACAGGGGTGTGGATTATGAAGAAATGCAGTAAATCAGTAACATTTTACTGTTTAAGTTGTTTATGTAATGTAAATAAAATGTTACACTTCACATGATTTATGTTTTTCAATAGTTCAATTCAATTCAATTGGCAAAAGCTGATTTACCTTAAATGTCCCAAAACTGTCTGGGTAATATAAAGTCATTAAAATTCAGTTACCTGAACGTGAATTACAAAAGCTCAATTTACAAACTATTCAATAACAGCACAGATATAATTAACATCGTGGTCTATTTTTAAATACTTGCCTGTACAAATACGCCCTGATAATGAAGGATGAAAAGGATTATTTTTAAAATAGCCCCATTACATGTCACGTGTAAGGTTTCAGGGTTCGATTCAATTTTCGCACTTTTATAATAAACTCGTCCGTTTCTGTGGCCCCGAAATGATAATGAAAATTTAATTAGACGATCCAAAAATACATTTTAAACGGATACCTCACCCACACCGTAATTCGACACCCCTTTCAGTTCTGTTTACCATTTAAATTAAGTTAATGTTCAAGTGAATAAATAACAAACCGAATTTAATCACTATCAAAACAACAAGTAATAACAAATAACACGATAGTTTAGCGTTGCCTACCCCCAGCAACGTCTGCGTAACAACCCCTTTCTCAAAACCTGGTTTCGTGTAATTCAATATACAAATTACTAAAACGGTGACTGAATCACGGCACCGCTTGGTAGTCGATAATTTAATTTTATATCGATTTCCAGGGCACGAGCAGTGAAACAATTTACGCAAAAAGTAACCGGAATATTTAATTGAATGGCGGGGGAGGGGGGGTGAAAACTATTGTAAATGTATGCTTCACTTCCATATCAACCCTCTCGTTAAATTAAATGTAACGTGCGTGTATTAATGAAAAGCCACATTCGGGTTTTAATCCTCGTGTCACTTGTTCCTTTGTGGTCGTCCCCCTTACTAATTTATTTTAAAAAAATAATTAAAAATGGGATGACAGATAAACAGAATTAAAGCTTTTTTGTCAGATGAATTGAACAGGTTGACTAATTAGCATATACGTATGGCGGTAATGAAGCTGCAGCTATATTTTATGCCTTTTCTATGACATATTCAAAATAAAATAAAATAAAAAGTAATATTGATTTGTTGCTAGGATACCCGACAACCTGATGAGACTTTTAGGGTGACTATATATTTTTCATTTATCTGAAGCTGCAGCTACAGTGATGGAAAAAAGTATGAAATATTTATTTACTTGTTACTTAAAGGGTTCCTTATTTCACATCCTTTATTATTTCAAATTTATCAGGGACCTAATATTAAAAAACAATGTATGACAAAATATTTAATTTATTGCAAATGAAATAATTATAACAACCAAGAGTAGTTTCAAATTGAACGTCTAAAATAAAGCCCCAATTTGTGCATTCGAATGCCAAATAATTTTAATTAAATTTCGTAAAATTTGCATAGTCAATTTGAACCTCGACGAAAAATTTAAGTTCCAATTCCATTGGAACCGTAACAACCCCCGTTTGTTGTGCTAAATCTGTTTTGTTTTCTGTCAAACAGAAAACAAAATTAACGTTTTATTAATTTTAAAGACGTAACATTCCGTGACAGAAACTCCGCCCGTTCAGAATCAATTGATTAGTGTAAAATTTAATTTTCCACGAAACGAGGTGAAACTGACAGACAATTAAACGCAACAGTTCGGTAATTTTCGATAAAACTTACCGGCGACATAATTGCGAACCGTGTTCCCGTCGTTCCGTCCGAACCAAAAAAAAATAAAATAAAGAAAATAATAACAAAACTTCGAACCGTAATCGGGCTGCGTCGATTTCCATTTTATCGTAATTTCATCTCCACAATATCGTAATTAAAATGGATGTGTACACGGAGGTTTTCCGTTGATAGGCGCCCACAATTTTATATAACCAACCCCCTGGCCATCTTCTAGGTGTCGATACACCGCATAAAACCAATTTAAATATTTAATGGTGCAACGCTAAACTGGATTTAACTTCGTCCAAATTAATTTTGTGTTTGTCGGTAAGTTCGCCGTCTCGATTTTATCAAGATTTTATATTTAGGGGCAACGTAGGAAGTGGGGGATTAAATGTGATTTAAAGTCTAAATTGCGGAAATGTGAAATTTTAATGTTACATAAAATTAAGCGGAATTACTTAATTGTTATTAAATTTTAACTGGGAAATCTTAAAATTAAAAATATTATGCGTTAGCAAAATTAAAATGGATAGAATAAATAAATTTAACATCAAACATTTATAATTAGATGGTTTAAACTCGATACCGATAAAAAAAGCTTTGAAAACTTTGCGTCTACAAATAATATAAAGTGGTTACAAATTTCACAATTTTTGTCGTTGGTTTTACAGTATTATTATTTTAAACTTATTATCAGATTAAAATATCAATTATAATGCATTTAATAAATAATGCAAACAATAAAATAAAGTTGAATTTGCCCAATTCCATTGAAAAAGATTACGTGCATCAGCCGCTTAAGTTTCATTAATTAAACAGGGCATGTAAAATTTATATTTCATTCAATTCGTAATGGAAAACACAATGGCTGAAAAACTTAATTTAATTTGAACATGAAATAAAATTTACCAACAAATATTCATAATAATTTAAGCTTAATCCGGATAAACTAAAACTAAAGTTTATGGTAAATACTAGATAATTATTTGCTTTTGAAAATGAAATTAAACAATCAGAAATTTTATAAATTCACATTTAATCCACTTCAATCGTCCAACAATGTTGGTATTTCAAAATTATTCCCAGTTAATCACTGTGAATGGGATTTACAGTCCATATAATTGAATTAAAATATTAATTATTATATAAACTTCACGAACTTACACAAACAATATAAATAATATTCAATTACATCTAATTTGATTGGAAATTACGTTTTATTAAAATCTGGACAAGCACCAGACACCAACTTTATTTAATAAACATTTTTAAATTTATTACGATTTTGTCAATAGGTCAGTACGTCAATAAAATTGTGGAAAAGTTTAATCTAACTATGAAATAAAATATGCCATCAAATAGCCATAATAATTTGAATAATGGATAAAATAAGTATTTGAAGAATTATACATAATTATTTGTTTTTGTGATTGATTTTAAATAAACAGAAATTATACTATAATTATTATCCATATATTATTTCTAATTAATTATGTTTCATATATAATTATATTAAAATATTAATAATAATATGCATTTACTAAATTATACAAACAATAAAAAATATATATCGAATTACATCCAATTTACATATTAAAATCTGGACATGACCAACTGGTTAATTTTCATTAATTAATATGAATCAAATTAAAACTAGCAATTTATTTATTTAAATTTGTCAATATGGTAACAAAATTCAGCTTTCATTTGTTTTGAAACCGGAAATAAAATTGTTGAAAGATTTAATCCTAAATAGGAAAAAATATGTCATCAAATAAATATGATAACTTAAAAAATTGATAAAATAATAAAAGTATTTGAGAAGTAATATATAATTATTTATTTTTTTTTATTGATATTAAATGAACAGAAATTATATAAATTATTATTCATTTCAGTTGATTCGTTCTACAATGTTATTATTTTACGTGATTTCTAGTTAATTATGTTTCATTGTGAATAGGACTCCCAGGAGATATAATTAAATTAAATTATTAATTATAATATAAATTCAATGATAAATTATACAAATAATAAAATTATATAAAATTACATCTAATTTAACTGAAATTTTCATTTTATTAACAACTGAACATGCACTTTCAATAATTAATTTTGATCAGATTGGAAAATATTGCATTTTTAAATTTATTAAGTAAAGTATTTGAGGAATTATACATAATTATTTGTTTTTGTGATTGATTTTAAATAAATAGAAATTATATAAATTATTATCCATTTCAATTGATTCATTCTATAATGTTATTTATTATTTCTAATTAATTATGTTTCATAATGGATAGGACTCCCTGGAAATATAATTAAAGTAAAATATTAATTATAATATAAATTTAATGTATTTATTAAATTATACAAACAATAAAAATATATCGAATTACATCCAATTTAATTGAAAATTACATTTTATTAAAATCTAGACTTGCACCAACTTTATTTAACTAATATTGATCTGTTTAAAAATAACAAGTTATATATTTAAATTATTAAAAGTCATTTCTGTATAATCATGTTTCATTGTGGGTAGGACTCCCTGGAGACATAATTAAATTAAAATATTAATTATAATATACATTGCATGCATTTTGTAAATTATACAAACAATAAAATTATATCGAATTACACTCAATTTAATTGAAAACTACATTTTATTAAAATCTGGACATGCACCGATCACGAACTTTATTTAATTAATAGTGATCAGATTAAAAAGTGCACGTTATTTATTTAAATTTATATAACAAATTTGTCAATATGGTAACAAAATTCAGCTTTCATTGACTATTTTGACGGAAATAAAATTGTTAAAATGTTTAATTTAGTATTGTATGTATTTGAAAAATAATATATAATTATTTTTGTTAGTGATTGTAAATAAACAGAAATTACATAATTTCTTATCCATTTTACTTAATTCGTTTTATAAGGTTATTATTTTAAGTTATTTCTAGTTGAAAATTTTAATATTAAAAACGAAGTAAAATATACAATCAAATAACTATGATACTTTAAACACTGGATAGAATAAGTATTTGAGAAATAATATATAATTATAATATTTGTTTTTGTGAATGATATAAAATAAACAGAAATTATATAAATTATTGTTCACTTCAGTTGATTCGTTCTATAATGTTATTTTAAGTTATTCCTAGTTAATCATGTTTGATTATGGATAGGACTCCCAGGAGATATTATAATGTTAACAACATTGAGATTTCATTCGCTTTGAGAAAGGTTTAATCAGAATATGAAATAAAATATGCCATCAAATATCTATAGTAATTTAAAGTTTGAGAAATAATATATAATTATTTGTTTATGTGATTCATATTAAATAAACAGAAAATATATGAATTATTAATAGAACTCCCAAGAGATATAATTAAATTAAAATATTAATTATAACACAAATTCAATGCATTTAGTAAATTATACAAATAATAAAATTATGTCAAATTACAACTAAAATAAATGTCAATATTTTAGTCGATTCGAACTATAATGTTAAGGTTATTTTCAGTTAATTATATTTGATTGTGAATGGCACTCACAGTATACATAATTAAATTAAATTATTAATTATAATATAAATTGTATACATTTAATAAATTATATAAACAATAAAATTATATCGAATTACACTCTATTTAATTGAAAATGAAATTTTATTAAAATCTGGCCAGGTATCAAACATAAACTTTATTTAATTAATGTTGATCAAATTAAAAATATCCAGTTATTTAAATTTATATAACAAATTTGTCAATATGGTAACAAAATTCAGTTTCCATACACTTTGAAACAGAAAATAATGTTATTGAAATATTAATCTAAATACGAAGTAAATAATGCCATCAAATATTTGTAACAATTTAATATGGATAAACTTAAAGTTAAAAAAGAAATAATATGATAATTTATTTTTTGATAAAATAAAATCAACAAAAAAACAATTAATATTTATTTCAGTTATATATCATGTATCACTGTGACTTACAGTATATATAATTAAATTAAAATACTTAAACTCAACATGAAATAAAATCATTTAACTACAATAATTTAAACTTCGTCTAAAATAAAAGTAAATTAATTGATCAATAACATATGAATGATATTAAATGACCAGAATTTATATAAATAAATAACCATCCCAGTTCATTCATTCTACATTATTGTAAGTTATTTCCAGTTAATCATGTTTCATTGAGAATGACACTCACAGCTGATATATTTAAACCACAATATTATTTATAATATAAATCCCACGCATTTACTAAAATGTACAGGCAATAATATATCGAATTACATCAATATTCATTGAATCAAAGTGAATCAAACACTTAAATTCTGTTAATTACTATTGATCGGATAAATGTAGCAAATTGTATGTTTATATATACGTGAATGTTGTATCAAAATTCAGTTTTCATTCAATTTGTAAAGGAAAACACTTCAAAGGCTTAACCTGTAAATGAAATAGTAATTAAATAATTTCAGCTTGATCCTGATAATTGTTGCTTCATTGAATAAAATCCAACATTCATAAATTCTATAAATTAATTAATTTGAAATAATAATTATAACATAAATAATTACTTAACATTTAGCATTTTGATGAAAATGGCTAGATACTAATAATTGCTTATTCTATAAACTATTTAAATTGAACTAATAATTATAATATAAAGAATTAAAGTAGTGTATAAAAAACTTACCATAAAACTTTTATTTAAAAATTTAAACTTAATAGTAAAGGTTTTGGGAAATAAATTCTTCCATTAAATTATGTAAAATAGAAATATTATGTATTAATTATTTATTGACTGTTAATCACATAATCATTGGCACCCACCGAAGATATAATAAAATATTATATTATTATTCAATTACAACAACAAAATTTATATTTGATTCGTTTTAAGAAAGGTAATAAAACGAACCATTTATGATAAATTAACAATTTAAGCTTACCTAATCTGGATAAACCTAAAGTAATGTTTATGAGAAATAATTATCTAAATATTTTGTAGAAAATATAATGTGTAACAGAATATAACAGAAATATTATGTATGTTTTTGTTACAGTTAATTCCTCAAACAATTAATCATGTTTTATTGGCGCCCAACGAAAACGTAATAAAATATTATGTTAATAATTTTTTAATCACAATCACAAGAAAATTCAGCTTTGATTCGTTTTAATAAAGGAAACAAAATTTGTTTAAGTATTAATTTGAATATGGAATAAAATTTACCATGGTACGTTTATAATAATATAACTAATTAAGCTTAATTTGGATGCACTGAAAGTTTTGAAATAATAATAAATAAATACTTTATTCTGTAAATAATGCAAATCAGGAATATAATGTATTGTTTCTGTTATAGTTTATTCGTCCAACAATATTTTTAAGTTATTAACAATTATTCAAGTTTCATTGGCGCCCAACGAAAACATAATAAAATAATATATTAATTAATCATTTAGTTACAATCACAAGAAAATTTAACTTTAACTCGTTTTTATATAGGAAACAGAATTTGTATAGTTTTTAATTTGAATATGGAATAAAATTTACCATATAACATTTATAATAATTTAACAAATTAAGCTTAATTGGATACACTGAAAGTTTTGACATAATAATCAATAAGTACTTTCTTCTGTAAATAATGTAAAATAGGAATATGATATATTGTTTCTGTTATAGTTTATTCATCCAACAATGTTTTAAAGTTATTAACAAATAATCATGTTTCATTGGCGCCCAACGAAAACGTATTAAAATAAAATATTAACTTAATTTAATAATTTAAGCTTAATCTGGATAAACTAAAATTGAAGTTTCGAGAAATAAACAAAAATACACTTCTGTGAATAAAGGAATATCTATTATTTGTTCGTTCTACAACCTAATTATTTTAAAGCTGATGCCAGTTAATTATTAATTACGTTTTGCTATGAATTTTGCAGTAAATGTAATTAAATTAAAATAATAGTTATAATTGCTACGTATTTACTGAACTACATAGATAATTACAATTAAAATTACAACAAATTACATCCAATTAAACTTTATTAATTAGTTAATCTGTTAATAATATAGTTTGCATTAAAGAAATGTATATATATATATATATATATATATACATACATTATATTATATATATTAATTTTAAATTTATTGATGTATCTATAATAATTATTATTTTTTTACCCCATCCCAATAAACTAAAGAGCCAAAATTGTCAGGAAAATATCATAATCAGTTGTTTCACCTCAACTTGAACTAGATTTATGACCGTAGCAGGCCTGGTAATCTAGCCTGACATATCGTAACCACATCATCAACTTTTGATTAATTAAAACATTTAAACATCATGATATTGTTGTGGCAAAACTGTGGTTGATTCAACTTAAAAGAAAAAAAAACATTTTGTTTGTAAATTATAAACAAATTTTCCAAAAAATAGCCTCCATTGTTTGATAGAAAACACATAACAGTAAATATTAACCAAATAACAGTTAAAATTCGGTATAATTGCAACATAAACATACATTTCAATCGCAAAACAAACAAATCGATCATCTGTTTAATTGAAAAAATATCACGAACAATTTATCGTTGCGCACTCCATCAAATGTTTAATTGTTTTTAATTATTTAATCGCCGGCTAATTAAATAATTCACCTGCTTACGTAAATCGTGAAAGATTAACGGATCGAGTTGGAAACGGTGATGATTCAAATGGAGGGGTGGATGCGAATTGTTAGTTACATGACATGCATATCAATCGGCGTATTATAAGACTGGCAAATTTTTATATTCGTTTCATCATCGTTTTTTCGGGATTTAAAATTTCAATATTCGGTTTATCGTCCGAATTCTGATGGATGCTCATTTTTAACGGTCGACTCTAATGAAATTTCATTATCCACCCTTGAACTGTAATGCTCATTTTATGTTGTAACTATAAAAATGTTAAAGCATTAAATGCGAAATTAATAGTGTATCACGAGAACAATTTGATTAACTTTTTGTGTTGTGAAATTTGCCTTTATTCCATCAATGTGATTAGTCTAGACGAGGGATTTTTAATGTTCATTTGGATAGTTTGGTCGATAGAATTTCGTTGACACTAACTATTAGCTCCGACAAAAACAAAATGTAATATCCACTGAAAAATGGAAAACAATTTAATATTAACTGATTTATAAAAACAGCTATATTTTTTACGTTAATAGATTAGGTACCTTTATAATGTCTCTTGGCCTACAAATTATTCACCATTATAATCAGCAAAGTCAAGCCACGACAAAAAAAATGGACTCCTGGATCTTAAGAAAAGATTAACCTCAGTCTTGACCTAGTATTCAGAATGAAACCATTTATTATTTTAAAAATTAGACAATTAAAAAAATAAATAAGAGTCACATGGATAAATATCAGGACTAACATATATGATAGTAGAGGTTACTATTTTTAGTCTCTGGATACGTTTTTCATGAACTTGGTTGTTCATCTATTGTTGCTTTAAGTTGAACTTTGAACTCGTAAAGTTTTCGAATGCAATTTAATACAATAAAGTTAAAATATAATATAGAAATTGATTTAAATTGAACATTTTCTTGAATTACTTTTTCTTGTAATATTTTCCTTCAATTTCAGTCTGTTAGTTTTTTTAATCTTTTAGTAATGGCCAATTTTCTTGGCTTACTTTATGTTCAAAAAGTATAGGAAGTTATTATTTAATTCTTATTTCCGATTGCTTTTAAAGAAAAATGATTGCACCTCTTGACTTTCTTTCATCCTTTACTGTTAGAAAAAAAAAATCAATTCTAAGATGTAAGTATCCTATTATTAAAATACAATATTCGTTTTCCACAGTCTAAAATAGCAAACAATGTTTGTTTCCTACGTAATAATATCTTGTAAAGAAACGTTATACATCTACCATAACTTTGTACACAACAAAGTGAAAATAAAACAAAATTCTTATAATATAATATTAAAAATAAGCGATTAAATTAATAAAATAAATAAAATTATTAATTAAAATATACAAAATTTAAAAAATTAAAATACCTGATTAAATAAAAAATAAATTAAATTATTATTTGAAACTTTAAATTTATAAAATTAAGAAATAAAATTTAATTTATTAATTGTTAATTTAATTATATGAAAGTTAAAAATTTAAACTTAAAAAATTAATAATAATTGAAATAACAATACTAAAATTTAAAAAAAATAAATGATAATAAAACTGTTAATTTATAAATTTCAAAATTAAGCTTAAAATACTAAAAAATACTACAAAATTAAAAAGCTTGAAAATTAAAATAATCAATTAAATTAAAAATAAAATTATTCACTTAAATTTAAAAAATTAGCAACAAAAATAAAACTTTTAATATAAATTTACAAAATTTAAAATTAAGGTTAAAAATTAATATATTACTGATTAAATAAAAAATACACAAAATTATTATAAAATATAAATTTATAAAATTTAAAAAAGATTTAAAATTAATAATATATTAATTAAATGTAAAGAATTAAAATGTATAATTTAATTTTGTGAAATTTGAAAATTTAAGCTTAAAATATTAAAAATAACTAATTAAATTAAATAAATAAATAAATTTATAAAATTAAAAAAATTAAATGGAATTTATTAAAATTTAAAATTTGTTTAAGATATTATAAATAAACAATTCAATAAAAAAAATTACAAATTTAAAAGTAATGAATTAAACATAAAAATATATGAAAATAAAACTATTAATTTAATTTTATCAAAATTTAACAATTAAACTCATAAAATTAAAAATAACCAATTAATAGAAATAATAATAAAATTTCAACAAATTAAAAAATATATCCTTAAAAAATTATAAATAAAAAGTTAAATAAAAAATAAATAAAATTAATAATTTTAAACTTAAATAAGCTTAATAAATTAAAAGGTTAAGGTAAAATATTAAAAATAACGAATTAAATTTAAAAATATTTAAATTGTTTACTTTAATTTATAAAACTAAAAAAATTAAGCATAAAATAATTTAAAATTAAAAATATTAAAAATAGGCAATAATTTTTTTTTTAATTTTATGTAAAATTTAAAAAGATGAGCTAAAAATTTAGAAATAAGTAATTGAATTAATGTAAAATATAAATAAAATGATTATTTTAAGTCTATAAATTTTAATAAATTAAATTTGAAAATTAAATATAATCAATTAAATCAAAAAATAAAATTAATAATTTAATTTTATAAAGCTTAAAAAATTAAAAATAACTAATTAAATTAAAAAAATAATAAAATTCTTTACTTAAATTTACAAAATTTAAAAAATCAACCATAAAATATATAAGTAAAAATAAAACTATTAACTTAATTTTATTAAATTTCAAAAATTTAGCATAAAAAATAACCAATTAATAGGGATAATAATAAAATTTAATAATTTAAATTCATCAAATAAAAAAATATCTTTAAAAAATGAGAAATAACAAATTAAATAAAAAAGAAATAAAATTATTATTTTAATCTTAAAAAAATAAGCTTAATAAATTAAATAAATAATAAAATTATCAATTTAATTTTATAAATAGGTATTCCATTATTAAAAGGCTATCTTTGTTCTCCACCATCTAAAAGGGTAAACGTAAATGTTTGTTTCCTACGTAATAATATCTCGTAAAGAAACATTATACATCCATCTTAACTTTGTACACAGCAAAGTGAAAATAAAACAAAATCCTTGTGTAGCGAGACTAGACAGCTTCAATGGGCATTTTAGTGCGGATAATATACACCAAATTCACTTAACAGTCTTTGTATGCTTTTTTTTTTTTTTTGTTATACCATGTTTGCTGATCTAATGAGACCCTTAAAGGACGTCACTCGTAGCAGACGTGTAAGTGGATTGATTGTGAGTGTCTGCAAGCGATTATTTTTGACAATTTCAGCAACAAACAAATAATTTTTACTCAACACGTTCCGCTTTCCCCACGATCCAATTAACCGGTGGCGGAAAAACGTTTGCAACGTACAACTGCGGATCAGCAAAAATGCTGATTGTCGTATTAAAAATAATTTCGTCCGACGACGAAAACACGCGGACGGAGAAAATGAAAATAATAAAAAAATAAAAAAAGAAAAACAAGATTTATTCGATGCCGAGTTCTTGAATACAATCCAAAGCGGCGGCTCTTAACGCTTTGGAGGTGAGAATTTGTCATACTATTTTTAGAGAAGCGTACACACAAAAATGTTTCGCTCTATTAATCTTTGCGACGCTTTATAATCAACTATTATGCGTTTTATGAACTGATAAATCGTGTCGATGTCACGGGAACTATAACAGTTTGGTTCATTCATACAGTTTTATGTAAAAACGTGGAACAAATCGATTTTGTTTTGGTTAATCACATCAGTTCACACCGAAAAGCTCTGCATGTGTAAATGAAATATTCCGTAGTGAAATTTTACGTAGAATTCGAATATGTTAATAATTTTTTTTTTTTAAGTTGAAGTTGGCCTTTTCTGAAATATAGCCACGAAGTCATATTCCTTAAAATTGGTGTATATGGTGACACATATATCTCTGTAATTCTTCATGATATTTTAGAATCATTTTCGTTTAAAGTGTAGACAAAAGACATGATTAACAACATTTTAAACCATCACATGGGTCCACAGCTATGGTACTTAGATAATGATGAGCAATTGATGAATGAAAGAAAAATTAGTTTCTCGTCTTCTCAATATTTTCTCACTTTTCAAGAATTGAGAATCACAGAAAACAACTTAAAGCCAATACTTTCATTACTTGATTTTATGGAGGGCTCTTTTACGACCATTTTGAGCCCATAGACATGCATCTACTACCTCGTCTAGAATAAATATGGCCATTTTACTGAAACTGAAACAGTGTCTTTTCGTACATTTTACTTACCTACTTTGTGCTGTAGCTGAAACTAAATTAGACAACAACTTTTTTTATACACGTCAGAATATTATATACGTTCAATTTGGTAAGAGAAGTAGTTCAAAGTAAGTTCATGAATGTTGCTAATCCAGCTCTTATCGAAGCAAGTTATGTTAAACCCTCTCCGTATAAAACTTGGTCTAATAAAAAACTTAAAACTTTACTATATCTTTCTAAAATATTAAAGAATGTTTGTTTAAAGATCCCTAAGAATAATATACGATATATTATATGTGAACTCTCATTTAGTTTACTTTCCTCGTAATTTAGAAGCTTAAAATGATAAATAGGGTAAACATTTTCAGGAAAATTTAATTATTATGACATAAGGTATCAGGATTATTGGAACTAGGTCATTTTTGATGTATAATTGTACGAAAAATTGGTTATAAACAGTACAAATAAATTAAAAATTTAATCGAAATAGTTCACTTAAATTTAAACCATTTAATTAATATATTAAGTTTCTAAAATTAATAATAATAAGTTAAATTTTAAAAGAATGCAATTAGTAATTTAATTTTATAGAACTTAATGTAATTTAATTAAAAATAACGAATATCAATCAAATATCAATTTAAATTTATAAAATTTAAGAATCTACACTAAATTAAATTAAAAATGAATAAGAAAGATTATTATTTTAAATTAATAAAATTTAAAAAATTAAGCTAAAAATATTAAAGATAAATAAAATTATTTAATTTTAAGAAATTTAAAAATTTAAATTGAAAAAATTATAAATAACTAATTAAATTTTAAAAACTGAACAATTAAACATTTATAAATTTTAAAAAATTAAATAAAAATATAACTGTTAATTTAAATTTAAAAAAATTCAAAAATTAAGCTTAAAAATTAAAAATAACCAATTAGTAGAATTTAATTTTAATTAAAATTTATAAAATTTAATATTTATTTATTTAAATTAATAACAATAAAAAATTTATATAAATTATAATAAAATTAATAAAAATTAAAAAAAATTAAGCTTAAGAAATTAAAAAGATCCAATTTATAGAAATAATAATAAAATTAGCAATTTAATTTCATCAAATTTAAAAAATTAACAATTACCAATTAAATTTTAAAATTATTAATTTAAATTCGTAAAATTTTAAAAAGTTAAGCTTAAAAATAATATTTTAATTAAAAAAAAAAATGAAATTATTAATTAAAGTTTAAAAAATTAAACTTAAAAATTGTTAATTTAATTTTATCAAATTTAAAAAATTAAAAGCAACCAATTAAATTTTATAAAAAATAGTATTATTAATTTAAATTTATAAAATTAAAAAACTAAGCTTAAAAAAATTAATATTAAATTAATGAAAAAATTATTATTTATAATTTATAATAATTAAAAATGTAAGCTGAAACAACAAAAAAACTCATTAAATTAAAAAATTGTATTAATAAATTTATAAAATTAAACTTAAAAAAATTAATAACAATTTAATGAAAAAAATATACACTAATAATAATAAAATTTAAAAAATTAAGATTAAGAAATTACAAATAACCAATCGATAGAAATAATAATAAAATTAATTTAATTTTATCAAATTTATATAATCAAGCATAAAAAATTAAAAATAACCAATTAAATTATTAATTTGAGTTTATACAATCTAAAAAAATTAAACTTAGAAATATTTTAATTAAAAAAATAAAATAAAATTGTTAATAAAAGTTTATGAAGTTTAAAAAATTAAACTTAAACATTATTAATTTAATTTTATCGAATTTAAAAAATGAACAACAACCAGTTTAATTAAAGCATTATAGAATTATTAATTTAAATTTATAAGATTTAAAAATTAAGCTTAAAAAATAAATATAATTATAATATAAATATAAATTGATATAATTAAAAGAGTAAGGGTAAAAAATATATTAAAGAAAAAAAGTTGAACATTTTTTAATATTTTAAAATAAAAATAAACACTGAAAATTTGTAAAATAGGAAAAATTTACGAAATGTAGTATAAAACACTTTTTAACTTAAGTTATCAATGGGCTCAAAATATAAGTAAAAGACCTGACATTTTCTGTGACTTGATGCTTGAAAGGTATAAAATATGAAAACGATCATTAAAAATTAGTTATTTACTCACTACTTTAATTAAGGAATTTGTATGACTGTGAAATATTCGAATATTATAAAATAAAATATTTAATAAATTTTACATCAATTATAATATTTGCTCGACTAAAAACGAATGTATTTACCTGAACAATTTCACGATGAATTTTAAAATAAATTTTAATTTTATTAAAACTAAAAGTTCACTGTGCCGTAATTTAAATAACTCAATTAAATTATTCTTTTTATATTAATTTATAAACTTTTTTAATTAGTGTTACGAACGTATAAATTTGAGACTATTTACATTCGTACAAATTGCACAAAAATCTTGCAACTCTGGAACAGATTTATAACTATTTTTTTTAATAAAGACAAGTAATGTAAAATTAATAATTTATAGTAACAGCTCGTAAATGTTTCAATGCATTAATTTATAAATAAAGTACATGCACAATAAAATAATTTATGGTAACAACTCGTAAATATTTGTATACATTAATGTCGCCAAAGAGTGCCCAAAATACTTGTAAAAATCGCAAATGTAGCAGACGGGACATCCATTTTTAAACCAGCCGAATTAATTTTAGCAACTGTCCGTTTCGTATGCAATTTACAGTCGCAATACACAATGAAAGCTAATTTAACGCAAGCTGGATTAATTCCAAAAATCACGCATCTAAATATAAAATAACGGGCCGCCCCGTACATTACATTACGATGCACTCACTGAAGTATTTTATTTGGGCGAAACACGTATGTGTATAATTCGTCGGTGGACCGGGAGGTGACAGCACTGCGTCCGGCCCAACAATACGCAACCCCATTAACATTACCCGGGCGCAATTTCGTTCGTCGAATAAGAAAAAATAATGAACCTGCCAAGGAAAGACGATTTCGTGAATTTCGTGAGCATTTGATGTTGCCGGAGACTGTATATTAATAAATAATTCCACGTGACCTAGTTAGAGTTCGTGTACTTTGGTAAACAAGTTTAAAATATGTCGACCTTTAATAAGTTCGAGGCGAGTCCACTCATGTAGTGCGAAATCAGCTTCAATAAGAAGAATATAGATTGCAACACGTCAATTTTTTTCACGCTCGGCTAAACAAACGCGAGGCGAAATGCGGAGATACATCGAATATTTGAAGCTTAATTTAGATGCGGGTTATTGAACTTCAAAAGCTCCGTGCCAATTTTTACAAATGGGTATCGATGATTCGCACTTAACAAGATGCTCATTCAACTCGTGCATTCTGATTTGATGTATTTGATTGCCAATCCTGAACGTTGCATGTACTTGTATTCTCATTAGCTTGTCAAAACTGGTATTTCTAGAATATCAACCAGCCAAATTCATATTGGTGGTGTATACCCTACTCGAGGTTATCCTGAGACAATACGAACATCAGATTGAACTCCAGGAAGAATGACGGGCAGTTTCCAGTTCACCAAGTTTCCCTCCCTCCTAGACTGGTTCCGGATTAAGCCGACTACACACCCTAACATTTTTATTATTCACTTTTCGTTTCCTGGGGAAGCTTTAGACAATACATCCATTTAAAGAAAATATACTTTCTTGTTCTAAACTCCAGGAAGAACGACAATCAGCTTCAAGTTTCTCTCCCAATGGAGTTCAACTACAGACACTGCCATATTCACTGCTTACTACTGGATTTGCTGAGGCATAATGGGATATGTCCATTAGAAGAAAGTATACTTTCTTGTTCCAAGCTCCAGGATGAACTACAAGCAGTTCTGTGTTTACCATTAGTATCACCCAAGCTACAGGATCAACGTTCAGCACCACACACTGCCACATTCACTGCCCACTACTCAGTCTTCTGGGAAGTATAATAAAATAGGTCCATTTGAAGAATATGTGTGGAATAACAGAATCTATGTCTATTTCATTTTGAATCAAACCTTTGTTATTTGATGTTTAATATGCAATTTTGTATAAAATTGTATAAATTTTACCTTTATTGTAACTGCTCCTGTTATAAATGGTATAAATAAATATGAATAGACCTCTTCTGGTTGTTTAGTATACAGAAAAAATCCCACTTTCTTCTACTTCTCTTCTCTTTTGCCCCTTCATGAAAATTAATTGACCTGTCTTCTTTAGAGGCACGTCCTAAATTCATGGCTTCATGGAAGCGGACGTTGATTGATTCTAACGCAACTAAAGGTCCAATTAGACACCAAGTTTCTCCTAATTGACCTTGACCTTGACCTTGAAGATAGAAATGCTAAATTCTCTTCAGCAGCACACGTGTAAACTATCGCTGCTGAGGGACGCCCGTTGACCTTGACCATGAAAAATGGTACCACCGCACGTTGCACAATTAAAGGATGCGCCTATAGTTGACCTTGACCTTGAAGCATTTTCCGCGGAAATAGCACCAGCTGGAAAAGCACGTGGACCAGTATGACCTAGCACGCCGTGTTCAATTCCAGGTGTGACCACACTCCTCACCATGGCAACGCAAACATCCGGCATCAACGCATCGCTCCCTCCCGTCTCCTACACCAAAGCCATCGACGTCTGGACCGGCGTCTGTTTGACGTTCGTGTTTGGTGCGCTGCTGGAGTTCGCGCTCGTCAACTACGCATCACGATCGGACATGCACAGGGAGAACATGAAGAAGCAACGGCGCCAATGCGAGCTGGAACATGCCGCCTCATTGGACGGAACATCCGACCTGATCGACTCCGACAGCAACGCCACCTTCGCCATGGTATGTTCGCTGTTTGCTTTTGTTTGTGTTTCGCTTTCGCTTTCGTTTCCCTACTCGTGAACGTTGAAGCTGCGTCGGAGCGCTGCCCCGCTGCGTTTCGATTTCGTTGCCGTTTGTTTACGTGTGTTGTGTGGGTGGACGTGCACAAAGGGGGACGCCCCTTCACAATCTTGCATTTGTTTTGTTTTTAGAAGCCCTTAGTACGACATCCAGGCGATCCGATGAACATGGACAAGGTCAGACAATGCGAGATCCACATGCAACCGGCGCCGCCGAACTGCTGCAAATCTTGGCTGTCCAAGTTCCCCACCAGGTCTAAACGCATTGATGTCATTTCTAGGATAACTTTCCCTTTGGTTTTCGCTTTGTTTAACGTAATTTACTGGAGCACGTACTTGTTTAGGGAGGAGACGGAGGAGTCTTAAATTAATTTGGTTGTAGTCTCAATGCGAGTGTTAGAATTTTTTACTTGATTTGGGACTTTAATCTGATTTGAAATGTGAATCAATTTAACAAGGTACTATACTTAATTGTAATTTTAAACTGTAGGTAAAGAGGAATTCATTTTATAATTTGTGAGAACCTAGGAGTTAGATTCAGAATATATATATATATACATAGTAAAACAGTTAAGATCATTGTCATGTTTCGACTTCGTTGTGTCGCATAACTGACACCTGGAATTTTGAGGTGGCAATTTTGAGGTGTTCATTGTAGAGTCTTGCCAACATACTATGACAGTTTAATGTCAATTATTGGTAAAAGTATACAGGGTTCTTTTGAAAGTGAACTTCTTTTTCTGATACAGCTTACATAAATGTTACTTGGCTACTTATAGAACATAATTATAGAAAACTTGTCCTTGGTTCTAAACCAAGGGTATAAAAGCAGAATTCTAAATACATACATTATATGTATATATAAGGTGAGAATAATTGTTCACTTATGTGTGCTTATATTAAGATCTAAATGTGCAACACCAAAACCAATATAATGTTCTTTAACCCAACCACCCACAAGCAATATTTCGTAGTCAACGTTTCGCAAATAAATGTTTTCATTTTATATAATTTTGACGGTACACCCCGTTCAAAACAATTCTGTATAGTCTCTCTTTGATGCACTCTTTACCAGGTAGATTGTACTGCGACATTTTAAACCTCATTCATTGTTTTAAAGCCGAGTGAAAGACGACGCATAAAATAAATTGTGATTGATTTTCGAGATGCACAGACGTTTTATTCAACAAAAAAATAATAATAATAATAATAATAATAATAACAAAAGCTGTAAGATGTATCAAATACTGTATATACTAAGGTTGTTCATCTTTGGCACGTTCGGCTGAAGGAATCTTTTAATTTGTGCAGCAAAAAGAAAAAAAAAGAGAAACTTGATCAAAAATTTGGAAACCGAAGTTTTCAAAGTTTTGGCCGTGCAATAGCTCAAAAATAGTCTTCCATTTATTGAATACTTCCAACATTCCGATTTGATAAATACTGCAGCTTTTACAGGTGCTCTATTATAAAGCGACCAAACGACAACCAACAAACAACCAGCTTGGTGATTTTTAATTATTAATTAATAGACACCATTGATATGTATGATTGAATTTGAGTGGTTTAAATAATTCTATGATTAACATGCAATGGCCTTAGATTTATAGATAAGGCCTAGATTAAAACTAAAACTGGGCGTTAGCAGTTATAAGTAGGTTCAGAGTGAGCAGGCCTTAGATTTAGGCATAAGGCCTAAAGTTACTGATAATAGAATAGACTAGTTCTTGAAGGTTTAGATTTACTAACCTGTCATTATCTTTCATAAGTCCTAAGAGTTTGAAGTACCTAAATTTAGGTGCACCGGTCCTATGCTTTCATTTGTTTACGCCAACAACATACTCCTACAGTTTATCGACGACCGATAACCGAATACCAATGAAATTTTAGTTCAAACAAACCCATGGAAAGAAAACTAGACCAAACCGCAAGGTACTTCTGTGGGATTGAATGAGGTTCAAAACTTATATACATACGTGTCCTGTTGCTAAATATCTTTATGTGGAGGCGGGGTTATGCTCAACACTAAAACCAAATCTACACGTCACTAATTAACGGTTGTTATCATTGCCCCCAATTTAAGTTAGCACTTTTGTAGTGCGTAATATTTGTGGGCTCAAATACGCATTGCAAAAACTAAGGCTTTGATTACGACTTCAGAAGCATCAAATTGATCTCATCACTAGTGGTAGAGTTTGGAGTAAGCATAGCCTCAGAATATATTTATTCTCTCAGTGTTTACTTAAAATTTCAATTATACAAATCTGTGGAATAAGTTGTAACTTAGAGTGTTTAACCAGGAAAGACCTTAAAACGATTTTTAAACTCGCATTTCGATTCTTGGGATCCTTTTTAAAAAGTTTAGGTCTTCAAATTGCTACTATACTTAAATGTTCCTTGATTATATATTTCCATATATTATAAACGTATTAGAATAAAAATGTATTGTTTCTACAGGGTGATGAAATTATGTATAATGTATGACATGGTCAATCTGATATTTTATAATGGAACAATGTAGCTGTAAGTCATACCGTATGACTCATACGTTATATTTGTTTTGTAAATAGTTCTACTAGATTTAGGTGATTTTTATTTCGAAATTCCGGGGCACACGGAAACAATTCCTCCAACGACTCGAGTCTATTACGGAACTAGTAGTTACCTGTTAGCATAGTTGTTTAGATATTTTATAAAATATAATAATTCAGTCGTTCGTGGAATCATTTCGGCAGCCTCTAGTATTAACCAAATCAAACGTCGAGACGACGGGGAGACACACCATCTTTTAAATGTAATAAATTGTAGAAATAATCATTTTTGTCTTATTCTTTAAATCCCCGACCGTTTCAGCTAAAGATTTCAGTGGTAAGTACATGATCTTTTTATTTTGTAAAATGGTGAATTAGTGAATCAAATAAAATCTCTATTAAGCAGATTAAAACCTCCAGTTACAATTTTATAAGAACCAGCAACCATGAAAAGGTAAGAGGATTTATCCAATTTAAGTTTTTTAGTTATTGCTCAAATATTTTATTTTTTACATGTACAAAATAATTTTGTTGATGATAATTATTAAGATAAAGAAATTTAGTTCATCAAACTAAGTACAAAAACACGATACTGGACTTACTTTATATCAAAATTAATAAAGTCAAATTTCAAGAAGACACTAAAAACAATTTAAAGTTTTAAATACCTATTTATATATATATACTATAAAACAATATAAATATTTAAATTTTATTATGAGATTTCCAACAAATATTATTCAATCATTTTTGTTAAAAAAATATTGTATGTAGATATTATTTAAATTACCCATAAACTGAAACATAAAGTAAATTTAAAAGTCAAGAAAACATAAAAACCAGTTAAATTGCTGACTAAATCTAGTTGAAAAAAACATAAATTGTAAAAAGTACTTTTATGAATAATTTATGAGCTATCAAATTATTAAATCATTCAAAAATGTTAAAGGAAAAAATCAATTAAAATTCTCAACTCAATATTCATAATAACTATTGTACTCAAAATAAATTATATACATATAAGAGATTCAACAATCAAAAAAATCTGTCACTACAAACATAACATCTCAGGAGTGACAAAAGAAATAAAACAAGCAAAAACTTAAAATTAATTTATTTGTACAAGAAATAAATACAAAAGTCCACAACAGTTGTAACCTGCAACAAAAATAAACAGTCACAACTAATCCATGGTTGGATTGGAATCACAAAAAACTCACTAACTATTTAATAGTAGTCGTCGTAGTGGTAAACGTGGTAGTGGTGGTGAGGATATCCGTATCCGTAGCCGCCGCCGTATCCGTAGCCGCCACCGTAGCCGCCTCCGTAGCCGCTGCAACGAACCAAATTATAATGAATGAATGAAATGCATGAATGACATTGATGACACACGTTGACATTGCACTTGAAACCGACCTTCTGGACAAAAACGAGATGATCGAGAGAAAGTCGATTCAGTGCAAAAAAACAGAAACACAGATGTTTGGGCCTTGAACCATCAAAAATTTATTCAATATTAATGTGTGTAAATTATCTTCGAATTCCTGAAAATGTCGCCTTATCGTCGTTTGTCATGTTTTCACATTTAATTTGTGAAAGAATTGATGGTGATAAAATCTTTTTTTTTATTAAATTAAGCTCTAGAAATAAGAAGGATATTAATTAGATAACTTATAATGTTCATGAAGTTCACTAAGCAATTTATGGGAATATTTTTAACAAGAACTAGTTGTCAAAAGACAGAACAAACTTCCTAACAAACTTGCATAATCTGAGAGTAACTTAAGTGACTTTTTATGTAAATATGTGATTCTGTCATAAACTTAACAATTTGACATCAACGCCTAATTATTGAAGCTTCTTAGTTTCAAGAGTTTTACTGTAGGAAGGAGAACATCGACTTTTGAGGCTTAAACTATCAAAGATTTATTCAGTATTGGGTGGTTCGTGTAAATGTCTTTCCATCGTTTGTCATCTCCTCATATTTAATTAATGAAAAAATTGATGGTAATAAAATTAATTAACTTATTAAATGTACTATAAAGTTAAAAAATAAAATGAATATTAATTAGGTAATGTAATTTTAAAGAACTGATACTGAAATTCAGTAACCAAGAGTTTCAGTTATTTAGTGCAAAAACAGGGACATCAATGTTTGAGGCTAAAATTATCAAAAATATTCAATATTTGGATTCATGAAAATGTCTTTCCATCGTTTGTCATCTCTTCACATTTAATTAATGAAAGAATTGATAGTAATAAAATTAATTAAATTATTAAATGTACTATAAAGTTAAAAAAATAAGAAGAATATTAATTAGGTGATGTAAATTTTAAAGAACTGATACTGAAATTCAGTAACCAATTATAAGAATAGTTTAAACAAAAACTGGTTCTCAAAAGAAACTCAAGTGACTTTTTAAGGAAATGTATGATTCTGTTATGAAATTAACAATTTGACTTCAACGTCTAGTTTTTGAAGCTTGTTACTTTCAAGAGTTTCAGTTCTTTAGTGCAAAAACAGGGACATCAACGTTTGAGGCTTAAATTATCAAAAATATTCAGTATTTGGATTCATGAAAATGTCTTTCCATCGTTTGTTTGAACTGATACTGAAATCCTGTAAACAATTATAAGAATATTTTAAACAAAAACTGGTTCTCAAAAGAAACTTAAGTGCCTTTTTAAAGAAATGTATGATTCTGTTATGAATTTAACAGTCATCTCATCACATTTAATTAATGAAAGAATTGATGGTCATAAAATTAATTAATAAGATGAATATTAATTAGGTAATGTAAATTTTAAAATACTGATACTTAAATTCAGTAACCAATTATAAGAATATTTTAAACAAAAACTGTTCAATATTTGGGTTCCTGAAATTGTGTTTCCAACATTTGTTACCTCCTCACATTTAATTAATGAAAGAATTGATGGTAATAAAATCAATTATTTTATTAAATACATTATAAAGTTAAAAAATAATAAGAATTAATTATGTGGTGTACATTTTAAAGAACTGATACTGAAATTCACTAATTAATTATAAGAATATTATTTCGAAAAACTGGTTGTCAAAAGAACTTCTTCAAGACAAACTTACATAACTCGAATGACTTTTCATAGAAATATGTGATCTGTTATCTGTTATCTTAACAATTTGGCTTCAACATTTGTTGAAGCTTTGGTACCTCCAAGAGTTTTAGTTTTTTTTAGTGCAAAAACAGGAACATCGACTTTTAAGCCTTGAACTATCAAACATTTATTCAACATTATTATGTGTTATAAATATGGTAATTTATCTTTGGATTTGCGAAAATGTCGTCTTCCCATCATTAGTTATATTCTCACATTAAATTAGTGAAGGAATTTATGGGAACAAAATTAATTATCTTATTAAACGTATCAAGAAGTTAAAAAATAAGAATATTGAATGTAAATAAGATAAGAATAACTGGTTGTTCAATAAAAAACACGGAAATGTAGACCGTATCAAGACAAACTTGCATATTCTATACGGAACTTAAGCGAATTCCCTTAGAAATATTTCAGTCTGTTATGAACAGAATAATTTAACTTCAGCACCTGTTTGTTCGAGCTTGTTACTTTCAAGCCTTTAAAATGAAAACTTCCAGGTATCGCTTTGTTCGATAAATACAATACAACATAATACTTGTTTATTTAAAGGTGATATGCTCTTGCAATCAATAAACAAAGGAATTTAATTACTACCTCTTGTCTATTTGCTGCGGAAAATAGTAAGATGATTAGCGTATTTGCAGTATTAATTAACCAGCTGCGAACAATTCCTCAATGATTTAGATCAGACGGCGTAGGTCAAAAACCTTACTAGAGGCAACGCAACAGCATGGATTGTTTTAATTTTAGAATCGAATTATGAAGAAATTTAAAGTTTAAACTTTGTTTAAAAGGAAAAGTTATTAAAGATTTTTCCTTTGTACGAGCGTTTGCACCTCCATGTATTTAAAGCTAAGCTCCTTGGAAAATTACGGAAAGGGTATTAAATTTTTTTATTGTATCTTACTTTTATCATTTTTATCGCATTAAGGAAATGGAAAATTCAATTTTCTATTTTCGGATATACTAAACATATTCATATTAAAATGTAGGCCTTCCTTAACAATGCCTTTATTTCACAGATTCATCTTTTCGTTGTAAGCCAAGATAAATTAAAATTTTCTATTGTATATTTTTTGTTATTATTATTGAATAAATTATGAATATTATAATTTATTAGATTGCCAATTTTTTATTGTGTCTTGTATTTATTATATATTCCATTAATTAATTAAAATAACTTAAAATTCCTTAAATATTATATAATTTTTTGGAATTACAAATTATATTTTAAGTTCACCATAATTTATTATATCACATTAAAAAATAAGAAATTTAATCTTTTTTGCACATATTTTCTATTTTTGTAAGTAAAATTTCTTTACTTTTATAATTAACAATAGAAGTATATTAAAATAAGAAAAAACTAAATTAATAACACCTATTTAGTGTCATTATTATATTGTTTCCATTAATACTATATTAAATTATCCTTTTTAATATTTGCATTAATTGTTATATTTTATTCTTACATATCATTTTTTTATAATTTTTTTTATATAATTTTCAATATATATTTTTATACTCATAGATATAATTATTATTATTAGAACAATTTATTTATTTTATAATATTTTTTATTATTATTATTTACTCATCTTTATATTTATATAAATAAATATTATTTGTGTTACTTTTTAATGAAAAAACTCCAGTAAATAGTTTAAAAACTTTATTATTAACTAAAATAATAATTAATAATCATCATATTATTTTTTCAACTAATTTTTATTAAAAAATAAAAATAAAATAACAGTTTAAATATCTATAGGACATTTATTTCCTATAATTATCAATCAACTGCCTAATTTACACTAATTTTAATATATATTTTTACATTGTCTGAGACTTTTGTGATAATTACTAAATTGATGCCAAATTGTTACTTTTTAATATAAAAAACTTCAACTGTTTTATTAATTAAAATGAAATAATCATCATAAAATTTTTTTTACTAATTTTATATTTCAGTAAAGAATAATTTATTGATTCCTAAAAGTTAAACTCCTTTTTTAATATTTGTTTTAATATTTAAATTTTATCTTTACTTTTCTGTAAGTTTTTTATACCTATGTAGATATAATGAACATTAATATATTAATTTATTTATTTTACTACAATAATTATTATTTGTTCTTTTTTATATTTCATATAATTATATAATTATTATTAGTTTAAATATCAGGACATTTATTTCCTATAAATTATCAATAAGTTGCCTAATTTATAATAATTTTAATATATATTTTTAAATTGTCTGAGACTTTTGTGAAAATTACTAAAACGATGCCTAAATTGTTACTTTTTAATGTAAAAAAACTTCAATAAATAGTGTGATAACTGTTTTATTATTTAATTTAATAATTAATAATTTTTTTTTTAAATAAAAAAATGATTGATTCCTAAAAGTTAAACTCTTGCTTAAATATTTGTTTTAATATTTATATTTTATCCTTACTTTTCTACATGTTTTTATACCTGTGTGGGTATAATGATCATTATTGTAATAATTTATTTATTTTACAACAATAATATCGTTTGTTCCTCTTTATATTTCATATGACTATATAATTATTATAAGTTTAAATTTCTATAGGACATTTTTTTCCTATAAATTATCAATGAACTGCTTAATTTACAATAATTTTAATACATATTTTTACATTGTCTGATACCTTTATACAAATTACTAAATTGATGTCAAAATTGTTACTTTTTAATGTAAAAAAAACTTCTGTAAATATTGTGATAACTATTTTATTAATTAAAACCAAATAATCAACATAATATTTTTCTAGTAATTTTATATTAAAATAGAAAATAATTTATTGATTCATAAATCTTAAACTCTTTTTTTAATATTTATATTTTATCCTTACTTTTCTATATGTTTTTTATACCTATCATTATTATACTAATTTATACTAATTTATTTATTTTACTACAATAATTACTGTTTGTTCTTCTTTATATTTCATATAATTATATAATTATTATATATTATATTAAGTTTAAATATCTGTAGGACATTTATTTTCTATAAATTATCAATAAATTGCATAATTTATAGTAATTTTAATATATATTTTTAAATTATCTGACACCTTGTTTTTGATATTTGTGTAGGTATAATGATCATTATTGTATTAAATTATTTATTTAACTACAATAATTACTGTTTGTTCTTTATATTTCATAAAATTATTTATTATTATTATATATTATATTAAGTTTAAATATCTATAGGACACTTCTTTACACTTCACAGTTATATAATTATTATAGATTCATAAAACTGCCTAATTTACATTAATTTTAATATTTCTTCCTAACATATGAATAAATTTTTATAAATATCCGTGATTATACCACCAGTTTATTTTATCAATATTTGTTAATTATTAAATGGATTTATAGTCTCCTCCTTAAGAAACACCAATCATTTCTTAATGTTCCTTTGTGCAACATAGAATACGAAAAGAAAAATAAAATATATGACAATTTACATACCCAATGGCACGTCCGGCGATTCCTCCAATAACGGCACCCTTAGCGATACCGGCACCCAAAACTCCGGCACCCAAAACACCGGCTCCCAATACACCGGCGCCGATGGCTCCGGCGCCCAAAGCTCCGGCACCCAGGATACCGGCTCCCAACAGAGCCTTGCCCAGGATCGGCGAACGTTTCGTCCTGACGTGCACGGCTTCCTCCTCCGGATAGACGTGGTAGGTGGCCGCGCTGGCCGCGATCACCGCACAGGCGAGTACCAACAGGGTGGACAGTTTCATTTTCGGCAAATTTTGACGAACGACTGAATTGGTCCTCGCACACGCACGACTATATATATATGTGCACAATTATGGAGGAACGGCTGTTTCCAGTCTGGCTTTTGCACCACGAAGGTGATAAATTTTCGGACAAGGTCGCCACGATTAACATAAGAATTTTTTTAGAAAAATCATTTCATCGAGATCCGTGTGGCCGATGCCGCGGCAATACGGATAGGTCATTGCACGGATGTCTGATCGATACGTCTTTCATATTGTGCGACTGCAAGTTATCAAACTACAAATTCCATAAAACCTATTCGAAAACCAGACGTCTCCAGCGTGGTGTTTAAAGTAAATTCGTTTTGTTGACTTTAATTGTTAGACGAAGCGACTTGTGGGATTTCCTTATGGGCATCATCCAGCAATGACATTGCAAATCTGCAAAATTTTTAAATTTAAAAATAAAATAAACATAAATCATCCAACGAACTGAAAAAAGTAATTGTCCTGTTTTTAAAAACTAGGTCAATTTCTTCCTTTGAAAAAAAAATAAATCCTGTCATAAATACCAATTCCTGCATAGCAGCAATTATTTTAAATAAAGCAGTAGTTTTATATAAAAAATCTTGAAGTATTTTTAGAGTGTTTAGGATAAGAGTAACGGATAGGAATATTTTATTTATTAATTTTCGTTTTTTATACTATTACGTAAGAATTTAATTGTTAAATTAAAAACTATTACGTAAATTATCTGTAGTACAAAAGAATAATTGTTATTTAATTTGTTGTTTTAATGTTTTTTTTTTTTTTTTTGGCCTGAATTTATATTTATTATTATTAAGTATATAATTAAATACATATATATATATTTTATTTAATTTTGACTCTAAACATTTTATATTTTTTTCAAGATTAATATTGTTTGTTTGCCATAAATACAACAGTTCAATTTATTTTTTATTTATTTGCTTTTATTTTTAATATACGTTTTGTTGTAAATAACGATATAATTATTTATTAAAATTACTGATCACCATCACTGCCATTATCACTGTCTCAATTTCCATTAATCAACCATTACTATTGGTAATTATTAAAAAATGTTTTAGGTAATCATAAAATGTCATCAATATCTCTACCATCTACCATCTATCACTACTTTTGGTACCATTACCTTTATATTTATTTATTTATTATCCATTACCTTAACTAATGTATTAGTGTGACATGAAATTTAGAAACATCCAACATCATTGTTGTTAGTACTGGTAACATTGCCATTACCGTTACCATTATCAACACTACCTTTACTATGATTACTCTAACTACCACTATTACTAGTACTGCTAACATGACCATTACCATTATTAAGTATTATTTAAATAAATTTATTAATTTGTCACGAAATTTATTAAAAACATTCACCATCACCATCATTACCATTATCATTATACTTTGCGACTAGTTTTGGTAACATTACCAACATAACTAATGTTTTAGTGTGTTTATTAAAAATATTATCATTATATCATTATCACTTACACTATAATTGTATTCATCAATGTCTCTGACACTAATACTGGTAACATTACCATTATATTTACCTTTATGATTACTATTATTATTACTTTTACTATTTCTATAAGTATTACTAATAAAAAATATTAAAAATCGTATTAGTTTGTCACAAAATTTATTTAAAACATTAACTATCACTATATTCTATTACTAGTACCTATACCATTACTATTACTATTGCTGTTATTATTACTATTAGTATGTTTTAGTTTGTCATGAAATCCATTAAAAACTTTCGATGATCATTATCATTTTTAAGTATTATAAAAAAAATTATATTGTTTGTCAAGAAATTTATTAAAAACATTCACTACCATCATCATTATAATTACCAATATCTGTCACTAGTTCTGGTAACATTACCATTAATATTTATCATTACTGTTACCATTACCACAAACATTACTATTGACATACTATAATTTATTAAAAATATTTGATATCATTATCACTACAACTATCACTATTACTAATATCTATTTCTATTGTTACTAATATTACCATTATAATTACCATTACCACTGCCATTGTCACTACCATTACCGTTACCATTACCACTACCATTACCATTACCACTACCATTACCATTACCATTATCATTACCATTACCATTACCACTACCATTACCACTATCATTACCACTACCATTACCACTATCATTACCACTACCATTACCACTACCATTACTATTACCACTACCATTACCAGTACCGTTACTATTACCATTAACACTACCATTACCACTACCATTAACACTACCATTATCACTACCATTACCACTACCATTACCACTACCATTAACACTACCATTACCACTACCATTGCCACTACCATTACCACTACCACTACCATTACCACTACCACAACACTACCATTACCACTACCATTGTTACAACCATTACCATTACCATTACTATTACCATTACCATTACCATTACTATTACCACTACCATTACTACTACCATTACCACTACCACTACCATTACCACTACCATTACCATTACCATTAACAGAACCATTACCATTACCATTACCATTACCATTACCATTCTCTTTACCATTCCCTTTACCATTACCCTTACCATTACCCTTACCATTACCCTTACCATTACCATTACCCTTACCATTACCATGACCATACTATTACCATTACCATTATCTATAATCATAACCAGTACCGCTACTATAACTATTATGAATACAAATTATTTAAAAAACATAAATTGTTTATTAAAAACATTCATTATCTCTATTGTTGGTAATAGTGACATTACCATTTCAATTACCATTAATTCAGTACCATTATCATTACTATTAATTATTATTATATTAGTTTGTCAAAAAATTTATTAAATGTTTTTGGCATCATTATCTAGTACTAGTACCATTACCATTACTATATGTTAAAAGCATATTTATAATTTTTAAATTTTTTAACTTCTCACATTTAAATAACTGATCTAATCATTTTCAAATCATGTACAATATAAAACAATTTTATTAAATCTTATTTTAATCATTTTCACATTTCACTCATTAAGTAAATAAAACACAATCAGTGTAAATATTTACACTGATTGTGTTTTATTTTATTACACTTATATAAAATAAAATTTGTGCAATAAGGTTAAAATTTAATCATATTCAAAAAAGTTTATTAGAACATGGGTCTTTATTAAGATTCTAAACTTCCATATTTTTTTAGAATTTAATAAATTTTAATGTATTTACAATTATTATAATTTAAATAAAAAATTCAATTTCCACAATTTTTGTTAACGTATGAAGTATTTTCTTTTTTTAATTAGTTTTTGCAACATATTGTTTACTTAATTATAATAATAAATTAATTAGTGAATTAAATTTTAATCAGAAAATCTTGTACTGATAAAATTACTCATCAAAATTCTGTTTTGCATCTTCACGGTCATCTTCCTAACATATCAAATGTTAAAGTTAAAAGTGGTTACCAAAAAAATGTTTACTCACTGTTAAGGTTCATGTGCTAATTATACAATAAAATTGCCTAATTATTTTTTTGTGTGTTATAGATTAGCCATAACACATAAATATGTATAATTCAAGAAAAATGTCTGAATGAAGACGCACCGACCAGCAATTAACATAAACACCTGTGCAAATTTTTTTATAGGCGTACCTAATATTAATTATAAATTAGCATATGCAAAGCTTAATCATTATTGTGTGCTTTATGTTTCGGGTTTTCCTGACAATTTTTTAAATACACAGCTAACATTCGTCAGCGTCTATAAATTTACTGCCTTCTATAAAAATCTGATGGACTACATAACTTTTACAAGGCTCGTGATTTTTATATAAAAGGATAAACAAATTATTAATTAATACCCAAACTGAAACGTATCATATGGTGCCACCTTGACAAAATCTTGAGAGAATCATTAGTTGGGCGACCCTGGACTATTTTTCATAGTGTTTTTAATATATTTTTAGAACCCGGAAGTTGGTTAATTATTAAAATCGTAAATAACATTGGTTATTAACCTTTTCAATTCAATATCAAACAACAGTTTACCCTTAAACTAATTAAAATTTTCAGGCGATTTAATACGAGAAGTACCATAGTTTAAATTGTCGCTCTCACATAAAGTGAATTTCAAGTGATGTTTAACCAAGCACATATCGCAATTAATATGGTTTTTTATTGTTTACTGTTTTGTGGTTTCGGTTTTTAATGACAATCGTTTAGTTTTTCAAGCATTACACAATTTCGCTATTAACCAGACGAAAAGGACAAATAATAAATCATTTCTTATTGAACATAAAAGACGGAATGACTACATACTTTTAATTTATATTTAAATGTTTTTAATTTAAACTCTGGACAAGGACGAATGTTAATTTACACTACGGATTGAATATAATTAGTCATATTCGACCATTATTTATGCAATAAAATTTAATGTTTTGCCTGAAAATTTTAGATAATGGCAACAATTAAATTTTCATATATTATATTATTTTACAGATTTTTTTAATATATTTCAAATTTTTGAAAAATAAAATTTTTATAATTTTTAAATTTTTCTTTTTAAATTTTTAAATTTTTTTAAATTTTTATTATTTATTGTTAAAATTTTTAAAATTTATTTTTAAAATTTTTTTAAATTTTTAAAATTTTTTTTCAAATTTTAAAATTTTTTTTCAATTTTTAGATATATTAATATTAATAAAATTTTTATATTTTTTTAAATTTTCTAATTTTTAAATTTTTGAAAAATAAAATTTTTAATTTTTTTTTTTAAATTTTTAATTTTTTAAATTTTATAATTCTTTTAAAATTTTTAACTTTTTTAAAATTTTTAAATTTTTGAAATTATTTTTTAAGTTTTTAATTTTTTTTTAAATTATTATTTTTAATTTTTTAAAATTTATAAAATAATTTTTAAAATTTTATAATTTTTTTAAAATTTCAAAAATTTTTTTTAAATTCTATAAAATATTTAAACTTTTAATTTTTAATTTTTTTTTTAAATTTTTTTTCAACTTTTAGTTTTTTTAATATTTCTAAAATTTTTAATTTTTTTTTTAATCTTTAAATTTTTTAAAATTATTTTTTTAATTTTTTAAATTTTTAAATTTTTATATTTTTAAAATTTTTAAAAAAAATTTTAAGAATTTTCTGATAATCAAAATTAATCAAGGATATCTTTTTCTTATCTATCTAGGATATCTGTGCAAAGAATGCAATAGAAAATAGAACGACAATAAGAGAAGAATCCTCCAGAATCATTATGGAAAAAACTAATTTATTTAAATTTTCTTCCCTATTGGACATGTTCTAGCTACCTTTATTACACTCAAACTAAAATAAATAAAAGTATATAGTTTTAATCGAATATTCAAGCTTCAAAATCTATGTTTAGTCTGTGTTAAACTGGTGTTTACATCGTATTACGAATATCGATGTTTTCAACTTTATTATGAAATTATAAACTAACTCCGAGATGTAGAATACGTTATCTCCGATATAACGAGCAATAACCGACTACATTGTTATGCTCTATTGCACATGCAGTTTAATTAGTTTAACTTACTTAAATATGGAAACATCATCGATTTCAACAATTTATTTTACATTTTCAGTAAACTGGACGCAATAACATAATTATAAAGTTAATTGGAGAACCAGATTATTTTCACGAAGTCAACCATTTAATTCATTTTACTAATTATGACTTGTTGGGATTGTTAAGTTTTCAAATAAAATAAAGACGTACAATTAAGGTGATTTTCTTAAATCGGCTTCCGGTTGGAAATTCTTTTTAAGGACACAACGGGAAGTGCAGTTGTACAATGGTAATTAGTGAAGAAAAACTTTGCCCTATCAATTATGTCGAATTTAATGCAGGCTTTTCAAGAATTGCGGAATCTTTAATTCGATTTTAATGATGCACCCGCCTAACTGAAACATTTATTTGCCATTATTATATACCTATTTATTATTGTACAAACAATCGGGGAAAGGTTCCAACAAAAGGAAAACATAAAGTTACAGTAGATGCTCAAACTGACCTCTTTTCATTTCTGAGGAGGCACAACATGTTTGTCTGTTTGTGGGATTTTCGAACTCTTTTTTAAAAAAATCTCTACGTTGGCTCGGGTTTCTTGTTATTTTCGTTTCGTTCGTAAATGCAGCTCATTAAGGCTATTACAGGCTGATATTTTTAAATAATCTCGAAATGCAGCCACAACTCTTTTATTTAATGAGAATATTAATTTACTATTGTTGTTTCATACATTATTATAAAAATTACTATATTCCTATTCTATAAAATCTCACATAATAGTTGTTTCAATTGAGATGAACATAATTTTGAGAGGAATTTTTAATGTATACTTTGTATAATTTCCTTTTTGTTTTATAATTTCGACCATTAAAAAAAAAGACAGAATTTTTTAAAGAATAAAATTAGAGGGACCAATTGTGTCGAATTTTATAAAATTTAATAAAATAATCATTGCTTATATGTACAAGAACAACTGAAGTGAACACTTTAACTCACAAAACAACCCTTAAAATAAAAAAATTAAAGACTATTATAAAAAAGAGGAAATAAAACACGTGACACCAAATATTTTATAAAGCAAGATCAATACTGCTTTAGTAATTATTATAATTTCTTGCTATAAACCACGTCTACAAAAACACATAATCAGATTCCACCTGGATCAACCCGTTTATCCAAGTATCTGATTTAAATATAAACTAGTAGTTATTTGAAAGCATATTTAAATGCCTGTCTAATACAGTAATTTTACCAGGATGTAGCTTATTATTCATACATAAGTTGTTTTGCAATATTATACTTAATATTTAAGGAAATTTAAGTGAAATAATATATTCATATCTGATTTTATGTTTAGTTAATATTTATTATTCTACATTATTCAAGACACACTTGTGCACGTGGGATCAAAAATGATTGACTTCTTGAAATACCATGATTTTACTGTCATGTTTCGCTTTGTACATTAAATATTACTAGTTCTGTTTGGTGTGTTTGATTTACATATAAATATTAATAATACATTACATAATAAAATCAAGATTTCTTCTTAAAAATTGAAAATGAAATAAATTTTCGATAAAACTTTACTTCCTTTCTGGTAGATAAATATATTAAAGTACACCAATTATGAACTAAATAAGTATAAACCTTGTACCTTGTGAAACCCCTTTCCAAGGCAAATCGTTCACAAGAAGTCGTCCTTATGAGTTTGGTTAATTACGTCCGCAACATATACGTGCACAATATTTCTTTGGTAGCTAGAATAATAAAATAAATATTTACCTAACTAGTTACGCACAAAATAAACAGCAAGGTTCATCACAGTAAATGATTTAAGAGGAACAGTTAATCACACTTAAATATATTAACTAATTAACAGCATTTCAAGGAGCGTTGTAAAAGTCAACATTTATTGCAATGATTAAACATAAGCTGGCTGTTAACTTTGATGTCCATAAACACGTTATTATATTTGTTCCTATTATTTATTATTACGACCGCATTTCTTATGCATTTATTTGGTCATTTAATTAATTTATCAAATTGTGGAAACCTGAATGTTGTTATATAATCCTGGGCGAAAAAAAATGTATAAAGGTTAATCTGTTTATGCAAATTTCGGTCTTCTTCAAGTTGTTCGATACGTTTTTATTTTCGGTAAAAGTTGTAATAATAAATTAATTATAATGTTTACCTAGTGGTGCCATCTATTAAAACCCGTTGACAAATTGTAACTTTAAATTATAGAGAAACTGCTAAAAGCTAACTTATAGAAAAAAGCTAAAAGATGGCACTGATAAAATCAATGAATAATTTGAACCAGATTTCAGAAGATTTCATTCGAAAAACATTACGTAATTCTATTTACATTATTTTATTAATATTCTAGGATGTTGTTGACGTTATTTACACACGGTCTCATTTACGGGAACTTGGCCTTGAACACACAAAGGTGAATGTCGTGCCAACAAATATAAATTTGAAAAAGATTCATTGACTTGAGATAATATTAGAAAAAGGAAAAATTTATGTGTCACGTTTTATATATATCGAAAAAATTAAATTTTCCGCTGCATTATTTTAACTTTTAAAACAAATTTTTAAACATTTTGTAAGGACAAAATTATTTTAAAATTTATTCTAATAATTACCTAACGCATCTGTAGGTACAGTAGTGGCCAAAAAAATAACACATATTACTATTTAATATTTAATTAGAAAATGATACCACTAATGAAATGGAATCAAAATATTTCACAATTTATTTAAAATAATTACACTAGAGTATTTCATTTTATACCTAAATCAAAATAACTCATATTTAAATTGAATATTTAATAAAATTAATGTGCAGCATGGTTGGTCACAGAAATATATTGAAAATATGAGCTGTACAACTTAAATTGGATGCCAGTACCTGTAATATTTATTGTTTTTTTCTGTTATTGTTGTGTCTACTATGCAACTGGTCAGTCTATTTTTATATTTAAAAAAATTGCGTACATTTTTATTTTTCAGTAAACAAAATTGTAGCAAGTTGTTACTATATACGGAAAATTATACCACGATAATGGATCAAAATTATAAAACAAAAAGTATATTATACAAAGTGTTAATAAGACAGATTTAATCATTAAAAATTCCCTTTAAAAGTAAAGTTACTATATTTATGTCCAGTAGTATAAAACAACAATAGTAAATTAATATTATTTTAATAGTTTACATTCAATAAAAGATATATATATATATATATATATATATATATATATATATATATATATATATATATAAAGGTTGCTATAATAATGTCCACCACTATATATTTTAATAAATTATAACTTTGGTTAACTAAATCAGAGTTAATATGTCCATATGTGTATGATAAAAAAGCAAAAGAACTTATAAAATATTGAAATATGTACTTTCTGGAAAAATTTTACCATAAATCTTTTTATGAAATATTTAAGAAAATTTAAATTTTGTTCTTTTTTTTGGCTACCATTTTATTTATTAAATTACACAAATATTATATAAATTATTCTTATAATTAAGGTTATATGAACAATAATACTTTTATAAAAATAAATATTGATGGTGTTCATCAAATATTTACAACATTTACAAATCCTAAGTAAACTCAATAACGCCATAAACAACGAGTTATGTAAATTGTTCTGCTGTCAGATTATTTTACGATTTTCAACTCGTAAATCGTAAAAACAATTCAAATGTAAAATTGTTTTTTACACAAGGATTTTCGTTTCAATGTCAAGTAGAATCTGTATCTTCGGCGAAATCAATAAAATGTCAAATACAAAGAACTGGATTCGGGACTTAACAGCATAACGGACATTGGAAGTTAATTTGTTGACTGTTTTTAGCAAATAAAAAACCTGTTAAGTTAAATAACAAAATGAGAAAACAGCAGTAAAATTATTTCACCACGCGACATAATAGAGAGGAAGTCGATAATTTATAAAAATTTGGTGTGATTCATTTATTTGGGTTTTTTAAAACCAGACTATTTTATTGTAATAAAATCTACTAAACAATATGTCCACTGAATAGCAATAAAAACAACAAACTGTAACTAATCAAATTTAATTTGTCACAAATTAACTTAAAACAAATAATTGATTAATTCATCACTAATTGTAAGATAATGCCCTACCTACAAAAATAAATTATATAACATAAGTAAGAAATTTGTCATCTTTGTTTTTGTATTGCAATAATCAGTCTGGATGTACAAATTAACATACAGACTAAACAAGTTCCTGTTATTTCAAGTTTTTCAAAAAGAGGGGACAATTTCATTTTATTTTTAAAGTAAATCATATATAAACTAAGAATACATCTGTAAAAATGTAGAAAATCATTACATCCACCATGAAACTTCTTCTTGTAGCCCTTGCCATCGTCGTCTGCGCAGAAGCAGCCGTCTACCAACGTAAGTCACCCATATTAGATAACATAAACATTTTTTCAATAAATATATAATTGACACTGTAATTGTTGCAGTCCCTTCCCGCCTTGTCAGAAGTGTCCCAAGTACAGTCCCCCCAATCCCAAAAGGCGAAGCCCACATTGTATACCGTATTATCAGAAATGCCCCACTTGCTAAAGCCGGAGGATCCGCAGGTAATTTCCGACAACGACAGTTGTCCAAGCAGTTAAAGTTATCGTACGTTTTTAGGAGCAACCGGAGCTGATGTGGTAGCCAACTCCGGATCGCAGAGCTCGTCCTTCGAAGGACACGGCGTCAGATTCAGCTCCTCCAGTTCCAACTCCAACGCCAGCAGCAGGGGTGGCGGATACCATGGCGGATCCTCCAGCGCTGCCGCCGAAAGTTCCTCCAGTGCTTAAACTTGTAAACGGTTTATTCGAATAAATGAAGGACATCTGAATTTTGTTTCGATTAATTTAAGAACCCTATGGTGTTGATTATCAAAACGTAGGTAGACTATGGGTGTTCTCTATTTCCGCCACTGAATAGCTTTTAAAACTATTAAGGTTTTCATATTCTTTGCATAATTTAGAAAAAATGTACTCCTGACTAATTTTGATTAACACAGGTGTGTCGAGATATTTCAATTATAATGTTTGTAGAAATTTAAAGTGATTTCCCTACCGTACACAATTTGGTATGATGTGATGAAATAACCTCGATTGTAATTGTGTTTGTATTACCTCTAAAACAATGTACACAAATTCTGATTGTGTTGATATTAATTTTAGGCAAATGCTGATGTAAAACGACAAGAAATATATCATACATGAAATTTACCCAATTACTAAACCGTTCTTTACACTGAGTGACGTTTATGTGAAACAGGCACATTAAGAACTAAAATTACAGGTAGAGGAAAACCAAGAACAGTTAAAATACTTCTCATAGATGAGGCAACAGAACAGAAATAGTTTTAATATGCACAACAATGTGGCTGATGGAATTCTTAAAACAAGAAAAACCACACACCACCAACAATCATTTAAAATAAATGCTTGGACCGCAACATAAAGAAATAAACTGGAAGGCTATAATTTTATTCCTGGTAATTTGAGTGGAAAAATGTATGTTCATTTTCTTGAAACACAACTGTACAAGATCCCCGAAGATGTCCCACTGGGAAGAATACGTGATCTTCGATGTATGACAGTGCCCTCCCCATTTTAGCCGACAATGAAAAGGAGTTTTCAATATATAAAATTGATAAATCATACTTAAAAATTTTTAATCTTGTAAAATGGTATATGTATTTAAAATATTTTTGTAGTATTTTAATATTCTATATCTTATTTTATTAAAATTTTATATTTCAATGTGATATTAGTTTGTTTCTTCCAAAATAATCTGGTAGAAAATAACTGTAACCCAACCATATACTTTAAGATAATATTAACTTCCTATATCGTATTGATACCGTTTCCAGATAACAGTTAACAAAACCGGTCAGACCAAATATTAATAAAATTTGACAACTATTTTTATAGATTTGTTATATAAATATGCAGTGGTGGCCATAATTGTAGCAACTTACATGTATTAAAAATATCAGCTGAACAACTTGACAACTCACTGAACAAAATTATAACAACTTTTTACTTTATGGTTTTACATTGCTCTCTGTGAATTTAAATCCATTATTTACTAGCGATATTTTGCTTATTATAATTATTTAATCATTGTTTAAGAGTTTATAAGTAAATAAGTCAATCGTTTCCTGTAATATTAAAAAATTTAGAGAAACTGGCCAAGTGGTAGCTACGAAAAAATTTGTTTGGTTTCTACCAAAAATGTGAAAGCTACACTTTGAGTTGTCTAGGATCACATTCACTGGACCACAGGTCAGTGAAGTTGGTGATGAGTCTAAATTAAATTTATAAAAAATGATGGTTCTATGTTAAACATCCTTCAGGGTCAAAATTACAAAAAAAGTTTGTTATGCCCACAGCAAAACATAGTGGCGGTTCAATTATGCTATGGAAATGCATTAATTCTTCTGGTGGAGGCCCCCTTAGACTAATTTATAAACAGGGATAGATTAAACAACAATTTGCTTCCACATATTGAAGAAATGATGCTCTTAATGTGTTTCAACATGAAAACGATGCCAAACAAATATAAAATTGTAACAGTGGTTAAAAGATCAAAGCATCGATCATTACCATTCCAATCTTCAGACATCAACCCTATAGAAAACATGGGGGAAAACGTTTATAAACAAATTCGACATAAAAATTTCACAAATTTAAAAGAGCTTATCACAGCAATTCAAGAAGCTTAAATGAACATAGACTTGTCGTATATTTGAAGATGAGACAAAATTATAAAAAAAAAGAATATTTTACAAAGTGTTAATGTTAAATTAAATAACACAAATTTAATCATTAAAAATTTTTTCAAAATTAAAGATGTTATATATTTATGTCCAGTTCAACAATAAATTAATATTGTTGTAACAACTCACATTAAAAAAAAAATGGCTGAAATATTTAACATTTTATAAAATTACTGTAATAATGATCACTACTATATATAAAAGAAAGGTAAATACTTTCCTATTGTTTTCATTTAATTTATTGCAAATAAAAATATAAGAGCAATATTTATAGAAATTTCCTACAGATATATAAACAAACTATTTTTACTGTTATATAAAACGTACAAAAATATAATGAAAACAAATCATGTCGAAAACAAAAGTTTTCACGGCTCACCAAGAAAATAAAATAGATTTGACGACATTAATTAATACATGGTTGTTTTTACCTATTTCGGAATATCCCGTATTTTTTAAACAAACATTATCCCATCGATGATTTCGATTAATTTTTATTTGCATAAATTTTAAACAAGTTTCAGTCATTGATATTAGGTAGTTCCCAAAGTTTTATTTGAGTAAATACGGAGTGGGGAGTCAATTTGTCTATATCCACATATAAATACTAAAACCGATTACTGAACAGTATAGACAATTAGTGTGTTTAATGCAAAAAATCATCATGAAGTTCGTTCTCATCTCCCTTGCTGTGATCGCCTGTGTTAATGCAGCAGTTGTTTATGAGTGTAAGTAATTATACAATTTTATCTGCATATATTTTCACATCTCACATCATGTTCAATAAAAATATTTATTAGTTTTCCCTGTATTTATTGCAACGAACGGTTATTATCATTATTTTTGGCTATAATAAAATTACAAACTATAATTAAATTAATTATGTTGAAGCCTTTGTTAACAATTTATATCTAGCAACTTAGCACAACCACAAGAATTGTCAATCAATTTTGAGCGTTGAAAATTCAGTTGGCCAACGCTCCACGCCAAGCAATATTTTCCTAACGTCCAACAAATGTTTTACAGACATCCCAGACTTATCCTTGGAAGGCGAAATCTTCGTGCCACTGTCCCAATTGACCAGAATAGCCAGAGCGGCCGATCCAAGACACCACCACCACGGTGGCGGATCCCAGGCGGCCGCCAGCTCCAACGCCGAAGCCGGCAGCTTCCAAAACCCCGGCTTCCCCGGCGGCGGCTTCCCCAACTTCCCATCCGGATTCCCCTCGTTACCCAACGGCGGCTTCAACGAACCACACGGAGCTGCCACGGGCAAAGCTGGTACGTTTAGTTAGTTATTGAAATCTATGCGAAACAAATTTTGTACGTATCGTTTTGCTTCAGGTGCGTCCGGAAGCCAGGCCTCCGCCAACTCCAACAGTCAGACGCAGTCGTTCACCGGAAACGGCTTTACCGGTGTAGCTTCCAGTTCTAGTTCGAGCTCCTCAAGCAGCGGCTTTGGAGGTGGAAACGCCGCCCATGCCAATGCTGAGAGCGCAGCACAATCTTAAATTATTTTTGTTACGTTTTTTAACTAATAAATTTTGATATTTTTCTAACAGTAGTGTTACTGACACTATCAGAGTTATGTGTTTTGACTTAATCATCTAATTTTCCCAAAATAATTCTCAGTTACTCAATTATATGTGAGTCAATATTATTTAATAATAGGTAAATATTTTTAATTAATTTTTTATATGTAAATTTTGATAAACGGTGACAAAACCGCAACTTGTATATTTAGTCAACATTTACGATACTTTTTATATTGTCAAGTAAAAGAGTTTCTCCGAAAATTTCATTAATACGTGTTAAAGATAATATAGATACCAGTAGCGACATCTGTTGTCGAATAATAGAACTTTGATAACCAAATGATAAAGATAATGAAAATATTAAATAAAAAGTACAGTCAATAGATATTAGGAAATAAGAATTATATAATTGACATTATTAAATAATTATTAAATATTTTTATAGATCTTGACTGTACTATTTGAAGATTTATTTGTGAAAGACTGTTAATTTATTATTGACTTAATTGACAAAAGGGAACAGACAGAAACACATGATTTTTTTTAGAAATTAAATATTTCACAAATACTTTAAATATTAAAAAATCTTTCAAATTTAAATCAATCCCTACAAAGAGAAGACTTTTTATGTTAGTATAAATTAACTAAATACATTTAATTAGATAATTTTTTTTTAAATAATTCTCAATCATTTACATACATTTACTTCAACTATGGTTCATAATTAGTTTACTTATTCAACTTGATATTTACATTGCAATGTGATGTGAAAATAACTACGTCAGAAATTATTATTTAATATTATATTAATATTATTAAATAATTTTTAGTCACCGTATAGGATATTTTTATCCGGCAAATAAGAGTTTGTCCAAAATTTCAAAAATAGGTATTAAAGATAATTGTGATGACACAGCGACATCTGTTGTCGAATAGTAAAACTTTGATAAACAAGTAATAAAGATAATGAACATATTAGTGCGACATCTATTGTTGAGTAGCAAAACTTTGATAAACAAATGATAAAGATAATGAAAATATTTGTGCGACATCTATTGCCGAGTAACAAAACTTTGATAAATATGTGATAAAGAGTTATTGTGTAATGCAAATTTTTGTTTAAGTTATACGTATATTAATTTAATAAAATAAATTACAAATCCTTAAATTCAAGCTTTAAAGATTATATCAAAATTTCAAATATATTGTAATCTTGGTTGCCTAGCAATTCAGTCGTAAATTTAAATTTTTATTTACAAAATGAAACGCAGAACAGACTGGAATAAACTTTCGAAGTATTTGGCATAAAACCATGCCAAAAAAATTGTTTTATAAGCTGTCCTTTTTTATTACAGAAGACAGTTGGACACACGTGTTCGATAAAAAAAAGTACATCGGCCTTTCAAACTGTCAAACTCCACGACAGCAGACGTTCTTTCCGATTTAAACAAAATTCACAGTGAAAACGTAAGAGAATTTCTTACACAAACTTACATTCCGTTTATTCATCTTGTTTAGTTTATTAGTCGAACCGTAATTACATAATTTGCGGTAAAACCGATTTTACACTTACTTAACCTTTACATTTTTTTTTTTTAGCCAAAATGAAGAACTTGACCACAAAAGACGTATGGATCAGCAAGCCAATCTACGACGATGCCGAAACAAGATACTATGAAGGCTTGGCCAAGGTATTCAATAAGTTTCAATAAAAAATTTGCAATAACACTTTTATTAACATATGCCATATTATAAGTCGATACATCATGTGTTTTCTATGGTGTAGGCCTCCTTAACTCCTTTGGCTAATGAAGTTGCAAAAACACGTCAACGGTTAATTGAAAGAAGGGATACTTGTGCAGTGAGTATCTTACATCCCTATGCATGCTAACACATAAAGGAGGTTCACCCATACAAGTTTGCCATTAAATCATTCACATTTTAGTTTAGTTGCTTGTATGGGGTTTTCATACGTGGTCAGTTCGTATAGGTGTAGTGTAGTTGTCATTGTGGAATACCATACATTGTATAGAATTTTTTCACATTTCATAAGTTGTAGACTGAAGAAATTCTAGTCAATTTATTGTGTAAATATATGTTACCGTTTGTGTTTAAACTGCTGAATTCTTCCTTAGTAGCCAGAGGATGGAAATTGAATTTTTAAGCTCAGCAATGCTTTTATTTAATACTAAAAAGCACCATTAATGCTTTATAAATTGGATTTTTTAATACTAAAATTTGTTTTCAAATTAACAGTTTTTATCATTTTATTTTTGGGTATGCAAAAAAAACTTGGAACGAAATCTAAAATGAGCTATAAAAGTCATGTTTACTGTTATTTATCAATTATTTCCTAACAACAAAATAAGTTTAAAAATAGTCAACTTATCATTTTATTTTAGAAATTAAAAAGTGAATCTTTTAATTTAAATATAATATGTTTAGTGTGCATTTTGGGCATTTAAAGAAAATTAATTCTAATATGGTAAAATTTATATTTTTTTTTTTCTTGTAAATTATAAATAATTACCTTCAATCAGAGAAGTATTAAACGTTATTTACCAATAATAATGATTAAATTTAGGTGAATCATTTTGTATTTGTATTATTAACATGATAAAAAGGGGTGCAATAAAATACAGTGGTGGAAAGAGGTATGGAATATTTATTTATTTGTTACAAATGTTATTTAATATTTTCTATTATCTGCTGCAAATGTGAACAGATCTAATTTACTGCAAGGTCAGTCCATTAATCAATTATCCTTATTTGTATCTTTTAGCAATAGAATTTATCAGTCTCTACAATGTGCCAACAGGAATTTGTTTCAATTGCTCCTGTATGGTTTGAAGAAATTCTTGTTTGCTTTTGATGTTCTTTATTCGAATACGACGGTTAATACTTCCCAGATGTGCTCAGTAGAATTTAGATCGAGGTACTGAGACGACAATTCAAGCACAGTTAAGTTTTTCATTAAAAAACACTATTTAGACGTGTATTTGGGATCGTTGTCTTGTTGATATATTCAACCAAGTTGTATATCTTCCTCAGCAGATAGAAACATGATGTTTTCCAGTATGTCCCTGTATTAAAAACAATCCATTTTAACCTCCACTTGAATCAAGGGCCCAACTTTGAATCGAGAAAAGAATCGTCAAACCATAAAACTTCCACTAACATGTTCAATTGTAGGCTTGATATTTGAAATGGTATTGTTGCCTCACTGGCCACCTCATAAATGTTCTACTATCCAACCCATACAAATTAATTTTACTTTCGTCACTCCAAAGGACAGTGTTCCATGACAAGTGGTATTTTGTAAATGCCAGGCTGAACGCTCTGTTTCCTTTGATAGCCACTACTAACATCTAGATTAAATTGTGTCGAATATTTCTCCATGATTTGTCTTGATCTTTTGCGAGGATCTTTGAGGGAGAGCCTTTTTATAATTGTGTCTATCTTGGGAGTGGTTTTTCGTGGATGTTCTGGCTTGCATCGATTTCACATTGCCTTCAGTCACTACATAAAGCTGAACTACTCTTCCTAAATCTCTTCCACCACTGTAAAAAAATTAAAGATAAAAAGACACATTATCTCATTACAAAACTAAAAAATACTAATATAATCATGCTAACATAATTACAATTTAATTAAAACACAATTTTCTAGGGACCTGAAAGCAACATTGATCTTGGAGCAGTGAAGTTCCTAGAAAAGAAAGTCGTAGAATACGAAAAAGGTGACGCAGCCCCTTCAGACTTCAACCTAAACTAAACTAACGAAACGATTTTATTTCAGTAATCAGTCAAATTTTGGAAAAACTCTCGTTATTAGAAAACAAGGTGGGCCAACTGGAGAAAGGTCTTCCTCAACCTGCCCCCACCAAAGCCATCAAAATCGAAAAACCGGAGGCCAAAGAAGAAGACGACGATGATGATGTCGACCTCTTTGGCTCGGACTCCGAAGGCGAGAACGACGCCGCCGCCAAACTGAGGGAAGAACGTCTCGCTGCGTACGCCGCCAAAAAAGCCAAAAGTAACACGTTGTTTAGGAATTAATTCCGAATTATTCATAACATTAAATTCCAGAGCCAGCCTTGATCGCCAAGTCCAACGTAATCTTCGACGTGAAACCTTGGGATGATGAAACTGACATGAAAGCAATGGAAGAGAACGTTAAGAAGATCGAACACGAGGGTCTTTTGTGGGGTGCCTCCAAATTGGTGCCATTGGCTTATGGTATCCACAAGCTTCAGATTTCTTGTGTCGTCGAAGACGACAAAGTCTCCATCGATTGGTTGCAAGAACAAATTGAAGCCAATGAAGATTATGTACAGAGTGTCGATATTGCGGCGTTTAATAAGATTTAAACTCTTAACCATTTCCTTTTTGTTTATTAATTGTCTTTTTAATTGATTCAATATACACATTATTTTTACTTCCACTTTGGTTTTATTATTGAACTGTTTCGTAATATAATAAACCGTTTAACGCAATTATGCAATAAAAACAATTATTGTAACAGTATGATTATTTTATTGAAATTTATTTTATTGACATTGACTTTCACCAGACTCACGGAGATCTGGATTAGGAAAGGCAAAACCGTGCTTAGTCTTTTGCAGCATCAAAGAAAACAAAATATTTCCAATAATTACGCCATATATGTACGTAAATCAAAATAATTTCTACTTAAATTAAATCTTAAACAAAATACATGCGCCACATACAAAACTGTTGTTGTTGGGTATGCTTTGATGGTACTAACTGCCTATGTGAGACATATTTAAGAAGATAAATTCATTTTACATTGATTATATTTTAACCAATTTTGAACTTTAGACGCATGATTCGGATCATTATCATGTATAAAAATTCATGTAACTAGTAAATTGTCATTAGCAAATGGTTCTACAATATATTTCAAGATGTTTCTATACTTAGAATGGTCCATATCATGCCCAAAAACGCCAAACCATAATGTGTGATTCAAAATTTCACTTGGGGGACGACGAACGTATTGTTTACCATCTGATCCTATTCTAATGAACTTGGATCCACTCCAAAGTACTCTTGCCAAAATTCGGGAGGATAATTAATATATTTTTATACAAACTTTAGTCTTGTTTAAATATTCTTTTTTTTATACCAATAGTTTCTTTACTGAAATACAAGTTTTGTTCATTCAATCGATGTCTGATTGTCTCTTCAAACATACTGATATTGTATGACTCAATAAATTCATTTTTATTTGTCTAGAAGACAAGAAAGAATTTCGTTTACTAATTCTTTCAATTGTCTGTCCATAAAAGGAGTTGTTAATTATTACTTCCCTTTTCTATAGAATGTATTGTTCCTTTTTTCCGTTGAATTCAATAAAATAACGCAAATCCCTCTAAGTATAAATTTTTACTTCTGAAATTATAATTCATTTATATATTTTATATTTTTAATATTAATATCTAAAATATGATTTTATCTTACATTTTTTAGAGTAAATAGTGTGACTAGATATATAAATATTTATTTACTTCCTAGATGAATTTTGAATTAATTCCATTTATGAAATATCTTGTATCATGTATCATTTTAAATTATGTACATTTTTTTAGCAGTCCTATATTTCGAAATTTATAATATAAGAAAAAAGCATTAAAAAAACTGTAAAAGAAGGAACATTTATTTTGATATATTAATTAAAATAATATATAAATATTAACGTTGTTTATTTATATATTTTACAAAAATTCTAAACAATTAATATTTAATTAAAAAGTACCAGTCTGTGATTATTCAATTATGTTACTGTTTCATGTTTCTGAGTAATCGTTTATTTTATAATTAATAATAAACTTTACTAATCAATTCAAGATTAAAAATCAAAATTAAACATTGTAATAAATACGTCAGCAGTCCCAAGTGTACCAACTGCAACAAATTAAAACTACGTTAACAAAACACTCAATATAAAATTTAACAAGTTATATTAATAATAATTAATAATTTATAATAAATAAAAGTGGCGGTTTATTTATATCCGGCGAGTTAAAGAATATTGTGTCACAATATAAATTTTATGACCACGTATGACAGAAAATACAGGTACCTGTAAAAACCTAACCTGTCATGTTAGAGTTACCACATGGTTTCGAACGATTTGAATTTGGCGCTTGGGTATGTTTATGTTGGCTAAATTGGGATAAAAATTCCCAAGAAGCAAAGAGAACCAAAGAGTTGTACAAAGCATGACTTCTCTGTGAGTGTTCAAAAGTAAACTTTTGCATTAGTTAGTTGTAGTTAGTTGATATAAACTATAGCTGAACAGCTGTCTGTGTTATATAACAAGGTGTTTTTGGATTAAATGTGTCGTGTTGTTGTGTGATGATCGTATAATAGGCAACAATCAGTGTGGACGAATACCATGCGTTTCTGAACAACATGGTTACACTCCATATTGTTCCCAGTAACATAAAATACTGTTAAATATTGTGAGTGTTGCATTTAATAGAGTAGCAGACCAGCAAGGATGGATAAACATGCCGCACCGTTGTCAAATAACCCTCAATCAGGGGATGACATTTGTACTAAAGCCGATAGCGGAGCATCTTACGCACATGCTGTTGCCAAGGCACAAACCGCTTTAAATGTAAACACCACAATTAAAGAAACGGCCCCATCCACGGAATGTGGCCTGTCACCCAAGCCCAAAAAATCACCGACCCAACCGGCCGTCGAAAAACCACAAGAAACGCCCGAAACCGACGACGACAGCTCGTTCACCCCCGTCGTCAGTCACAGTCGCAAGGAGCGCAAAAACGAGCGCCACAAGAAAGACAAGAAGCACCCGGTCAACGGTTTTCACGAGAAGCCCGAGAAGCATGACAAACACGAGCGCAAGGAGAAGGAGCCAAAGGAATCAAAGGAGCCGGCAGCTACCGCCACCTCTGCCACCGAAGAGTCCACTGGTGAAAACAAGAAGGTGTTCGTTGAAGCGCCCATACCCAAAGTCAACCCTTGGCAGTTGAAAAACGCCAACCCCAATGTGGCCCCAGTCGTTGCCAAAGAACCCCAAGCTGAGAAACCGCAGCCCAAGAAACAGGCGGCGGTGGCGGCGGCTCCGGCGCCGACCACCAATGGACCTCAGCTTCCGTCAGGAATTGTTAAGGCACCCAAAGACAAGCGAAGATATAATCAAAAGGTGAGTCCTGTGATTCTGTGCCTGCCTGCTCGGCTAATTCATTGGGATAAGTTTGTTTGCTCCATTGAATTAAGCTGTTGTTTTGCTGTTCCACTGATTTGTTTGTTGTTGCTTTTTGGCTTTGCACGTCGATTTTTCCTTAGCTAATGTCAATTGCATAATTAAACGCCATAATTATGAGTCGAAAAAATTATGTAAGGTCACCATAATTTCTCTCAGTTTTTTTGAATAAATTTTGAATAATTATAATCGTGTCAATGGAGACCTGTTGTATAGGTATCTTTCAACTTATATAATTTAATTTATTCGCTTGACCTCGATTTCTTAATATCGCCGAAATAGCCGATTTACAAAACGTTTCGATTCAGAGCTTTTATCAATTCCGTTTAAATGTTACTTTAACACGTCAAAACAACACTTTTATAATTTTTCGATGTGTTCGAAAATAAATCGCGAAACGAACACTGGCCAACAAAACAAAATCCACGCAATTACGTGTCTGGGCTGAATTATAGGCGATCCAAAATTTCACACTGTCAGTAACAGGGTACAGTTTTTAAACTTATTTTGTTTTACAATTTTTAGAATTTTGTTTGTGTTAAAATTCAACATTTTTATCTTTGAAAATTTATGCAATGTGGCATGCTTTGGTTTAAAATTATTGCATAATTAGAAAGATTTATAAATATTATCGTTTATATTTTTAATTTACAATTTTTCATATTTAGAAACATTCATAACTTAAATATAATTCACATTTTATGTTTTATATCTTTACTATAATTTGTAATTATTCTTAAATATACACTTTCTTATTATTATTCATTTATAACGTTAATATAATTCACATTTAAATATTTTATATATTTAATGTTAAAATTTAAAATTTAATTTTATTTTAAATTTACATTTTTTTTAATTTCAGAAACAGTTATAACTTCCATGTAATTCACATTTGTATATTTTATATCTTTAATATTAAAATTTAAAATATAATTTTATTTTAATTTATTAGAATTTTATTTGGGTTAATTATTTTATAATTTTTCTTAAATTTACATTTTTTATTTTCAGAAACATTTATAACTTAAATTTAATTCACATTTGTATATTTTATATCTTTAATATTAAAATTTAAAATATAATTTTATTTTAATTTATTTGAATTTTATATGGGTTAATTATTTTGTATTTTTTTTTTTTTTTTCTTAAATTTACATTTTTTATTTTCCGAAAACATTATGACTTAAATATAATTCACATTTGTATATTTTGTATCTTTAATATTAAAATTTTATTTTATTTTATTTTGTGATTACTCTTAAATTTATACTTTTTATATTCAGAAACTTTTATAAAATTTAAAATATAATTTTATTATAATTTTATTTGTGTTTATTATTTTGTAATTATTCTTAAATTTACATTTTTTTATCTTCAGAAACATTTATAACTTCAATATAATTCACATTTATATATTTTATATCTTTAATATTAAAATTTAAAATATAATTTTATTATAATTTTATTTGTGTTGATTATTTTGTAATTATTCTTAAATTTACATTTTTTTATCTTCAGAAACATTTATAACTTCAATATAATTCACATTTATATATTTTATATCTTTAATATTAAAATTTAATTTTATATTAAATTTTTTAGGAGTTTATTTGGGTTGATTATTCTTAAATTTACCCTTTTTTATCTTTAGAAACATCTATAACTTCCCTATATAATAAATTTTTGGCCTATTCAGCCGTTGAATTTACAATGTGTTATAATAAACATTTTTGATATTGTTGTTTGTTGCATGTTTGTTCCAGAAAATCAAAAAATGTTATAAATAACTTTCAATATAATTTATATTATAAAATATAAAAATATCGTAAACTACAGATTTTGTAGTTTATTACTATTTGTTTCAAACAATTTTTCGTGGCCTCCAAACGTAATTGATCCCATTTTTGTTTACCGTATAGTTTGCAGGTGCTTTCGTCCTTCATTCTTAATTGATTAATTGTAAAATACGTGTATCGTTAGAAATTTATTACATAAACAGAGTGTCCTTCATACATTTTTTGCATGTCGAAAACTCGAAATGAAACTTTTTCAAAATTCCACAGTCTTTAAAAAAATTAAATAAATACAATATGCTAATTAACCAGCTCATATTAAACAATTAAGTGACAATTTGTCCTTGCCTTACAATAAAACTGCTTAATTAACGTAGGTAGAGGCGGTTTAACAATCGGATTTGAGTTGAAACGTTGTATTTTCTGTCGGCATACCGATAGAGGAATATCGTTTCGCCTTAATTAGTTACATGCATGTCATTAAAGAGCGGCACGATCGAAAAACTCGGACCGTGACATTCAAAATTGTGCGCTCACGTCCCGATATCAATCGCAATATCTCAAACGTAACAATTACCCGTGTCGGCAATGGGCCAATTAAAATGCGATTGTCGCCGTGACCGTCGATTGTCTTCGGTCGTTTCAAAATTTTCGGCTTAATTGTGCGGCTCACCGGGAAATTCGCGTTTCGCAAACGCAGTTTTCAGGTAATTTCAGTTTAATTTTTTTTTTTTTTGCATGCGCTCGGTGGTCGACGGCCCAGGTGGACGTGTAACAAAAGCCGTTGACCCCACGGTTTACGGGATCGTCGGTATCCCTGATTATGTAAAGAAATGTTTTGCATTTTTGGGGTAAACGCACACCGGACGATTCGGGTAACGGTGACGAGATGTTGCCGAGCTATTGTGCTGCGTTTTGTACGGGTGCGCTTTGGGGTTTATGTTTTATAAGCCCCGATTGTGGCGATTATTTGCGTGTCCGAGATGTTCAGGAGATTAGCCTGAACTAGAGCTTTCATTGTGGCAAGAAACATGTTGAAAACATCGTTTTCTTATAAAAATATATATGGAAAAATATTTAAAACATGTTATTTACAATATTAAATTTAATTTTTGTCCATTCTTTTATGTTTAAAAATCAGTTTGAGATATCTTCTATCTGTAAAATTTGCCAGCGAAAATAAAGATATAAATTTTAATTTCTTATTAATTAATTAGAGTTAAAACTGGAATTTCCATAATAATAAAAAATGTCAAAAAATGTCCAGAAATTTGTTTTTTGATCAATTTCTGAAAGTATTTTTATGAAAATATTTTCATCAAACTCACTACTATTGTTAAATAGCAGCTAGTTTTGAAAAAAAAACGTATATAAATAAAAAAAAATTTTTTACAATAATAGAGTTAATTTTTGTTAATAATTTTGTTTAAAAATCAGTTTGTGATCTGTTCTACCCATAAAAAATCGTCTGCCATGGAAGAAAATGACTTGCTCAGACAATTTTAATTTTTTATTGATTAATTAGAGGTTGATCAAAACTGTTTCTTCCATAATAATAAGAAATATTTCAAAACCGTCAAGAAATCTATTCCTGGTTAATTTTTGAAAGTATTTTTATGAAAATAAATAAAAAAAATGTTTTTTTACAATAATAGAGTAAAATTTTTGTTAATAATTTTGTTTAAAAATCAGTTTGTGATCTGTTCTACCCATAAAAAATCATCTGTCAGGGAAGAAAATGACTTGCTCAGACAATTTTAATGTTTTATTAATTAATTAGAGGTTGGTCAAAACTGGTACTTCCATAATAATAAGAAATATATCAAAAAACAGCAATAAATTTCTAGTTCTGATTAATTTTTGAATGTATTTTTATGAAAATATATTTTTCAAACTCACTACTGTTGTTAAATAGTGCCTTGTTTGGGAAAAAAATTATATATAAATAAAAAAATGTTATTACAATAATAGAGTAAAATTTTTCCTAATAATTTTGTTTAAAAATCAGTTTGTGATCTTTTCTGCTCATAAAAAATCGTCTGCCAGGAAAGAAAATGATTTGCTCAGACAATTTTAATTTTTTATTCATTAATTAGAGGTTGGTCAAGACTGGTACTTCCTTAATAATAAGAAATATATCAAAAAACGGCAAAAAATCTCTATTCCTGATTAATTTTTGAAAGTATTTTTATGAAAATGTATTTTTCAAATTCATTGTTTATGGCTAATATACATAAAAACGAATTAGACTTAATTTTTGTTTTAGTTTAAATATCAGTTTGAAGTCTTTCCTACCTAGAAAAATTTGTCTGTCATGAAAAAAATGATTTTTATGCATTATTAATTAATGTTTCATTAGTATCACTCTGAATAGATTTTTCTGTTGTTGATATTCACAACGACAGTTTCTACATTAATCTGCCAGTGAAAAAAAATTATATATTTTTTTGATGTGGCAACTTTTACGTTAAAAAAACAATTTGAGAACTCTTCGTTCTAAAAACAAGTTGGTCTGCCAGCAAAAAAGCGTTTTCGCTAAGTCGGATGTAATTTAATAGAGTGGCAGTCACGTTTTCCTTTTTTTTATCCGTCTCTGCCTCCGTTCAAACACCTTTTTTCGTCTTTGATAAGATAAGGGCAGGTATCTCATGTGTCTCGTGTATCTAGTAAAGTTGCCACTGGAAATTATTTTTTAAGATGGTGATTCTGAATTTTTAAATGGCGTTAAATGATTTTGTAATAAAATAACGAGATATGAACTTTTATGAAACACAATTAAAATTAAAAAATTTTGCTGGCAGATAAATTTATATTTGTAACATATATGGCAAAATATTAATAAATAAAAAATAAGTATGTTATAGTAAAAACGGTTTTAAAACTGTTTAAAATAAAATTTAATATCAGGGAACTTACATATGCATGTTTTTGTTTGATTATCTATATATATGTTCATTCGTTTGTTATTTCGATTATATTTTCAAGTAATAAGCTACTTGCACATCAATTATGTATCGATTTCACTCAAATTTAACTCATTGCATTCCAAAATTGATAACGAAATTATCTTGGCATTGTATTACCTATTATAAAAGTAGAAAAAATATGAGTATATATTATTTTCAACAGTATAAAATAATTTATAATATTTAATTAAATAATTTAATTTAAAATATAAGTATAATTTTCCCCATTTTAATTAAGTATCAATTATGAAATCCAAATTTAGTCTATAATAAAATGGGAAAATGTAAATAATACATCATGAGTAGAAGTTAATTAAAATGAGATAAATTTAAACGGTGATTAAATATGTAGCACATGGTTACTATTTCTGTGTTTTTATCAAATTCAAATTAAAATTGTGTCAAATAAGTGAGTTTTAAAATAATTAATAGACTATTAATTCAATTTATTGCATAATTGTGAACAGTAAGATAATATTGTTAATATTACACATGTTTGTATTTACTTTTTCCTGACAATTTTATTTTCCTTTTTGCTTATAAATTCAGTCTGTTATATAAGTAGAAAATTAGACTTATAACAAATAAAAAGAAATATTAAATTGATTAAATAAATTTTTCTTTCTTTTCGTGGCAAATTCAACTTACTACATAATTTTAAAAATTAAAAAATATTTTTTAAATAAATTATTTTTTCTATCTTGTATATAAGTCAACTTTTTATATAAAAGAAAATATGTAAATGAACTTTTCAAAATATATACAACCTAAATTGAAAATTAGACTTTTATAATAAATAAAAAAAAAATTAAAACAATAAAATACTTTTTCTTGACAAATTCATCTTGTTACATAATTAAAAAAAATAAAATAAACATTTAAAATATGTAAAAAAATATTTTAAATAAGGAAGTTTTAAAATAAATTATTTTTTTCATTTTCTGTACAAAATTCAATTTGTAAAGTAAAGTAAAAATTAACATGATTTTTTTGAAATGTATACAAACTTTTAATAATAATAAGAATAATTATTATTATTTTTCAATATAAATAATTTAAATGTAATTTTAGATTAGTAAATTTTTCGTCGTTACATAACAATAAATTTTCGAACTCATCGAAATTCATTAAACAAAGTTTCTCCATTAGGACGAACGATTGGGTTATATTTAAATTTAATGTCACTTTCACAGCCGAAAAATTTTCCACGCACCGACCGATAAATACATTTAATTGATTAAAAATGACAAATTAAAAACCCCCCCAAAAACGTCGATCGTTATCAAAAATTTCGTACATCCCGAGATGAAATCGCTTATCTTTCTCTAATCTGCTGCTTAGTAGCGGTACATTTTTAGGACAGATGTTTAAAAACCTATAAATAGACCCATTGAAATAATATAATCCAAATATATGTATAGAAAAAAAAAAAAAACAATTTATAGGCCCAACACATGTAACAAATTGTAACGTCTCCACGTGGCCCGGTCGCCACCACCTGCACCCCAGAAAATCCGCCAGCAAAGGCCGGTCGGTCAATCGAAATCCTTAATTGCACGTAGTCCGCGGCAGTTGCAGCGGCCGGTTACGGTTTCGCAATCGATAACCCGGCCACCGGATCGCGGACGTGGTAACCGGACACCCTCTCGCATTCAGCGGAACGTGCGTTTTGTTGTTGTTTAGTCCCGTTCTGTTTTCAAACATCGTGAACGCGGAAAATTAATTTGCGCCCGTGCCAACGATGGTATGAAAAATCAACGTGATAACAATCAGGTAAAATTTTTAATCGTCGCATCGGGCTTGCGAGTGTGCGGCTTCCAAATGTGACTCCCGTCTATTTATAAAAGTCCAATTTGAGAGAGATTTCGGGTTATTTCGATTGCGAGAGCGGGGTGGATTCTGGACGTTCTGGCTTTACGGAATGCTTTTTATTTTTTACTTTTTACGTTGCATCAGATTATTGGGTCATTGTCGAAGCTAATTCGGTGGCTTGGACACACGTTTCCACATCACTTAGGCGATAATTAAATCCAGATCAAATATGAATTAATTCAGGCACCAGAAAATTACCTTTTAACTTATTAACTTATTAAATTATTGAAATTTGGTACGGTTGATTTCGAAAACACAGTAAAATTGTTGAGTCATACTTTATTGATTTTTGATACTGTTGAAAATTGGTTAATTTGATTTTAATTATCTCTTCACTAATGACGTCTTAATGTTACTTAAATATGTTATCTAAATGTTTACAAATTAAATATATTATGTTGTGTTGTATTTAAAAAAAATGTTTTTCAGTGTTAAAACTAATGAAAACTCACGTAAAGCTCATAAATATTAACATATATAATCAGGAACTTGGGTCACATGTCAGGAATATTGATTTAACGAGCTAATTCCATATAAATAATATTTGATAATCGTTTAAATTACTTTGTAGAATTTGAAATTTTTTTCCAAGTAAAGATAAATATTCCTGTATTTAAATAAATTATTATTAAAAATTGTTTAAGTTACTTTAGGTACATATAAAAATATGTTTTCATTGTTAAAGTTAATGAAAATTAACGTAAAATTCATAAATATTAACATAGATAATAAAAAATTTGGGTCACATGTCTGAAATATTTTTTCAGTGAAGTATAACTCCTATTAATAATCGTTTAAATTTTTTTATGTGACTGTAAAATTATTAATATCAAAGATACATATTTAAAAAATTGTTTTTCACTGTTAAAACTAATAAAAACTCACGTAAAATTAACATAGATAATGAGGAACTTGGGTCACGTGTCAGGAATATTGATTCACTGAACTAATTCCTAACAAATATTGTTTAATAATTTATAGAAGTTGAAATTATTAATATCAAAGATACACATTAAAAAAATTCCTTTTCAGTACAAAAACTAATGGAATTCACATGTCAGGAATATTAATTTAGCTCACTAATTCCGAATAAATCAATTTAATAATTGTCTAAATTTCTTCATAGAATGTGAAAATATTAATTATACAAAGATGCACACTAAAAAATTGTTTTTCAGTACAAAAACTAATGAAAATTCATTTAAAACTTATAAATATTAACATAGATAATAAGGGATTTTGGGTCACATGTCAGGGAATATTAATTCAGCGAAGGAATTTCAAATAAATCTTATTTAATTAATTGCCTAAATCTCTTCATAGAATTTGGAAATATTAGTTGTACAAAGATACACATAAAAAATTCTTTTTCATTACAAAAACCAATGAAAATTCAATTAAAACTTATAAATATTAACATAGATAATAAAGAATTTGGGTCACAAGTCAGGAATATTAAACTAGGTAACTAATTCCGAATAAATTAATTTAATAATTGTCTAAATTTTTTCATAGAATGTGGAAATATTATTTATACAAATATATACATAAAAAAATTCTTTTTCAGTACAAAATTTATAAATATCAACATAGATATAACGAATTTGGGTTACATGTCAGGAATATTGATTCAGTAAATTTATTTAGTAATAGTCTAAATCTTTATAGATTGTGAGGATATTAGTTATACAAAGATGCACATTAAAAAATTGATTTGAGTTTAAAAATTAAGGAAAATTCACTTAAAACTTTAGGTATTAACATAGATAATAAGGAATTTGGGTCACATGTCAGGAATATTAATTAAGTGAACTAATCCCAAATAAATCTTATTTAATAAGAGTCTAAATCTCTTCATAGAATGTGAAAATTTTAGTTATATAAAGATACACCTTAAAAAATTCTTTTCAATACTAAAATTAAAACGATTAATATAAAAGATACATATTAAAAAAAATTGTTTCAATGTTCAAGTAAATATTAACATAGATAATGAGGAACTTGAGTCACAAGTTAATCCTTTTTCATCGAACTAATCTTATTTAATAATTGCAACTTTTTTATATAAAGAGAAATTATTATTGTGAATATTTAAAAGAAAAATCAGTGAATGTTCATTATTTAACATAGATATTAGAGAACATGTCAAGAATAATCGATTCAACGAACCAATTCCAAATAACGCAGAAGGTGAATGAAAAATGTTGCAACCAACTCGTTTTATTTTATTTTTTCGAGTTGAAAACCGGAAAAATGTATGCAAAATAAATATTGCATTAGTGCGATTATAATACGCGACATAAACTTTCTCCACAAATTATTTTTTAATGAAACATAATAAAAGTTCCTCGTCCTTGACGGGTGACAAGTTTGAGTCGGAATTTTTGAATGCAACTTGCCTTTTTTTTGTATTAAAATGTACCACTTTTAAAACTTGATTAATGCGATAAATTTAATGACCTTTACGGAAATTAGCGTTCCACCGTTTTCGTTTCGACAAATTCGATATATCAAAGGTGAAATTGGTCGAAACTACGAGTTTGTAATGTACAGAAATTGGTTTTGAACCATTTCGTTTGGCCCGATAACGAACTGAAAATTATTCAAATAATGAGTGTTAATGGAAACGTGTCGGAACATCGAATACAATCACATTTTTTCCATTTAATATACACACATAAAGTTGTAAGTATGTGATAATTACCATAGTTAGAAAAAGCAGATGAATATTAATTAAGAGATAAAATGTAATAAAGTAGATGGTGCGATAAAACGTTATGTAAAACCCTGCTATTATTATATTTAACTTATTTTTATCATCAACAAACTCTATTTCGAATATCAGTAGGTTACTTTGGGTCAACTTTGCAATGTGCACTCAAACACATGTTATCTTGGTCAAATATGCAACGAAGTAATATTGTTAATTTTGTTTTCAGGCTAGTGATTTTAGTGATATATGTGATTGGCCGACATTAGGAGATCACACTGAGGTTAGTATTGTTTTCTATTTATTTTTAGTCCCGCGATTTTTATATCTTGGCAACGGCCATTGTTTATTTATATTTCCGCCATTATACGGGGCCATTCATTAACCATCATCAACATCTTGATTATATTTTTAAATGCACTCGAGTATCGGGCAAAATTAAAATCGTTTTGTGTGTTTAATCCGAAAAAAATTAGTCACTGTTTTACCAGGGTTGATTGAATGAAGAAGAACGACAACAGTCCATGGAGAATTCAACGATTCTTCATGCCGAACCGGACGTCAAGTCAACACCCAGTACATTTAAGATATTTTTGTTATGAATGTTTTTATTAATGTAATAAAATTATGAGTTGTTTTGATGGTTTTAATCGTTGTGCACATGTGAATTTAATTTTGTCCCGATACATAATTTGTTGCATCCGTCGAAACGGGTATTTATTCTTGAAATATGTTATCATTAAAATGCGATAAAGATTTAATTGCGTTCGAAATCTGGCTTTGGTGCCGGAATATGGGAAAATGATTTGAAAATGGGATTTAAAATATGTGACTAATTATGTTTTTTTTTTTTTTATTTTTTTCTGTTGCTTTTGCTGTTTGATGTGATTTTAATCTGGATTTTGACTGTTTGATTGGCATGTGATGTGGTGGTTTGAAAGGAGTTAAGGGCAAGAAGGTCTAAAATTATAATTTACTTTATTATAAAATGTTTCTTTCCAAAAAAACGAAGAAATACTATTGTATGTCGACATTTTATACAAAAAATTTTTACAACCATAATAGAAATTTGCGTTTAAAGTGTCCAAAAAATCAATGTTAAAAAATATATATTTTGCAGTGTGTTGAAATATTATTTTCATTGATTTTCCGTGTTATTTATTTAACAAAATTATTTTTATTACAATGCTTTTCCAAGAAATGTTTGGTTAATTGTTAATTTTAATGAACATCTGTTATAAATTTGTTTATAAGAAATTATCAAAATAATAAGGCAATTTTTCACAAGCAGTATTTAAATAAATTATTTAATAAAACAATTTAATAACTGTTTAAATTACTGATTTATTTCAGGTAATGTTTAAATTATGATAAACATTTGTATATTTAAATAAATTGTTTAATATAATTACTACTAAATCTGATTATTTAAATTACTTCATATATTATAAAATTATCAATGCAGAAGATATAAAAATTTTTTCAAGTAATGTGTAAATTATGATAAAAAATTCTATATTTAAATTATTTGATAAAATTATTGCTAAATCTTTATGAATTGATTAAATTTTATTACTGTATATAAGATATAACAATTTTCCTTCAAGTAATGGTTAAATTATTAATATAATTTAATAAAATTATTGTTTTAATTGCTTAAAAAAATGTTTACATTATAAATATTATTTAACAAAACTAATGTTAATTAATTAAATTACGTTATAGAAAAACAAATTATTATTATCAAATAAACAATTTTTATATGATTATTTTTTTTTTTCAAACAAATATTTATTTAATGTAAAATTATTAATATTAAAGATAGAAATTCTTTAGAGTAATGTTTAAATTATCAAAATCTCTATATTTAAATAAATTACTTAACTGAATTGTTTAATTTACATAAAATGTAAAATTATAAATATGAAAATTACGATTTTTTTTTGAAAAAATATTTAAATTTTGATGAAAATCATTATATTTAAATAAATTATTATTAAATTTTCATTAATAATTGCTTAATTAATTCATAGAATGAAAAATCATTGATATTAAAGATAGAAGTTTGTTTCAAGAAATGTTTAAATTATGATGAAAATCTTTATATTTAATTAAGTTATTTAATAAAATTATTATACAATTTTCATTAAAAGTTGTTTAACGTACTTTATATAATGTTTAAATTATTATGGAAAAAAATATATTTAAACAATTTTTTTTTTTTCAAAATTATTATTATTTTTTTTTTTTTCATTAAAATTGTTAAATTTTCTTTATAGAATTTAAAATTATTTATAAGAAATCAACCTTTTTGTGATAGATTATTTACTAAATTTATTGATAAATTTTCATTAATAATTTACTTACTTTACCACAAAAAATATAAAATTATTATTATGAAAAATTCAACATTTTTACTTCATTTAATGTAAAATTATTAATATGAAAGATACAACAATTTTTGTTCAAAAAAAGTTTAAATTATAATGAATGTCTTTATATTTAAATAAATTATTTAATAAAATTATTGTTAAAATTTCTTTAATAATTGTTTAATTTATTTCAAAGAAAGTAAAATTATTAATATAAAAAATACCATTTTTTCCAAATTTTAAATAAAGTATTTAATAAATTTATTCTTAAATCTTCATTAATAATTGTTTCAAGAGTTTAAAATTGTTAATAATTATACATTTAATTGAATTATTTAACCAAATTAATGTTAATTTTCTTTAATTATTGTTTAAATTAATTAATAATTAATTTTACTTTATAGAACGTAAAATATTAATATCAAATATATAAATAATATTACTTCTTTAAGACAATTTATAATATAATTTATAAAAGCATTACGATATAACAATTTTTTATTACTCAGAAATGTTATTAAACAAAAATACTTGTTAATTCTTTACTAAATATTTAATGAACATTTACGTAATTAAAATTACCAAAGCTAAAGATCAACAAATTCGCAACTTTTTAATTTATAGGAATATTTAATTATTTTTAGCGATATTGTCATTTAAAAAAATAAAATATTATTCCTGTTTTATTTTTAGTTGTTTTAATATAAAAAGGAATTTTAACATATTTTATACATTCTTAGTTTCTGTTGATTTGTTAATTAATTTGATTTAAATAAATCTAAAAAAATCGTTATAAATTGATATTTAAACAACAAGATATATATTGGAAACATTGATTTTAATTAAATATTGTTTTATTTAAAGTTATACATGAATTCTCTCAATTTATAAGTGATAATATTTGTTTGAAAGAAGTACATTACAAAGTTTTTTTTTATAAATATCCCACTCAATCCGAATCAATAAATTTAGGACACCATGAATGTATTTTAATTTTATTATTGTCTAACAAAACAAATTTATCAGACAATATTTTATGTCGAAGTGAATAAAATAAAAATTAAATTTAACTTTATCGGAACCCAATAAATTGGTATACGTTTCGCAAAAATTCAATCCTATCGCGGAACGATTTAGTTAGAACAATGCAACAGTAACAGTGCACACACCGCACTTACATAAAACCAAGGTGTGCGTGAAACCGACAGTGGAGTCGCGATTCGAAAAAAAATCACAACGAATTTAAATAATCGACGCCGTTAGTTGGTCGTTACGTACCGGATTAAATTTTTTAAAAAACGCCATGTGAAGGCCGCGTTATTATAATTTTAATTGTACAATTTTTCATTTGTCGTGCGACGTATTTTGTGTATGTGTGTGTGAGTCAGTTTACGGAATGGTAAATATGGCATTTTAGATTATGAAATTAAATGATGAAACACCCGTGTGCAGAGGTTCGACTCCTTTCGCACAAGTGTGCGTGTCGAAAAAATACTTTTTGTATCCCATAATTAACAACATTTAAGCAGACAATTACGCCCACTTGACGAAGCGTCGAGTGATTTATTAATAACAATAATAATAATATTAATTCGCGGTGCAGGGTGATGCGTTTCGCTCGTCGGTCGTTCAGAAAAGAGATGCGTCCGCGATCGTGTTCGTATTTTGCGTCGGATTCGAAATAAATGAAGGTAGAGAAACGTTTCCGATTGTTTGATGTGTTTGCATGTGTTCTGCGTTTTAAATCTGTTATAATGGAGTAATGAATAAGCAATTGGTTGAATTGATTGAGGCAAAATTACTGGAAGGATTGAATTAAAAGAACTCTGATGTACGACAAGGAAAACAATATTCACCGCACGTACTTCGACGGCCTCAGTTTGTAATCGGTTTTAAAATTCATTATGTCGATAAATATAAAATATGGTTGAAGCTGTTCGTAAATGTGTCAAATTACTAAGGCGTACGCGAGAAAATTATTTGGTGTGTATATGACATATTAATTAAATTCTTATAATTATAAAGTAAAACTAAAAAACATTTATGTATTCCCTTACACTGTTAAATATATAAAAGCTAAAGTTCCAGCTGCTTATTAAGGTCAAATTATTAGGAATATGTTTAATATAATAATAATTCTGGTGTAAAACTAATTAATATACAATTGTTTTTACTTATATTGGAAAATATCAAATTTAGTAATAAAGTTGAAGCTGCTTCTAGGAGTGCCAAATTATTAGGATACAGTAGTACATTAAATTCTCACAATTCTGCTATAAAAACTAATACATATGTATGTCTTTTTTATATATACTTATAAATATCATATAAAAAAGTTGAAGCTGCTTCTAGAGGTGCCAAATTATTAGGATATTATAATATAATAATAATTCTGGTGTAAAACTAATTAATATACAATTGTTTTTACTTATATTGGAAAATATCAAATTTAGTAATAAAGTTGAAGCTGCTTCTAGGAGTGCCAAATTATTAGGATACAGTAGTACATTAAATTCTCACAATTCTGCTATAAAAACTAATACATATGTATGTCTTTTTTACATATACTTATAAATATCATATAAAAAAGTTGAAGCTGCTTCTAGAGGTGCCAAATTATTAGGATATTCCTAAGAAAATTATTAGGAATATGCTTAATACATTAAATTCTCACAATTCTGCTATAACAACTAATAAATATATATTTCTGTTTTACATATACTGGTAACTATTAAATCTAGTAATTCAGAAAGTTGAAGCTGTTTCTAGAGGTGCCAAATTATTAGGGTATTCCTAAGAAAATTATTAGGAATATGCTTAATACATTACATTCTCACATTTCTGCTATAAAAACTAATAAATATATATTTCTTTTTTACATATACTGGTAAATATTAAATTTAGTAATTCAGAAAGTTGAAGCTGTTTCTAGAGGTGCCAAATTATTAGGGTATTCCTAAGAAAATTATTAGGAATATGCTTAATACATTACATTCTCACATTTCTGCTATAAAAACTAATAAATATATATTTCTTTTTTACATATACTGGTAAATATTAAATTTAGTAATTCAGAAAGTTGGAGCTGCTTCTAGAGGTGCCAAATTATTAGAGTATTCCTAAGGAAATTATTAGTAATATGCTTAATACATTAAATTCTCACATTTCTGCTATAAAAACTAATAAATATATATTTCTTTTTTACATATACTGGTAAATATTAAATCTAGTAATTCAGAAAGTTGAAGCTGTTTCTAGAGGTGCCTAATTATTAGAGTATTCCTAAGGAAATTATTAGGAATATGCTTAATACTTTAAATTCTCACAATTCTGCTATAAAAACTAATAAATATATATTTCTTTTTTACATATACTGGTAAATATTAAATTTAGTAATTCAGAAAGTTGGAGCTGCTTCTAGAGGTGCCAAATTATTAGAGTATTCCTAAGGAAATTATTAGTAATATGCTTAATACATTAAATTCTCACATTTCTGCTATAAAAACTAATAAATATATATTTCTTTTTTACATATACTGGTAAATATTAAATCTAGTAATTCAGAAAGTTAAAGCTGTTTCTAGAGGTGCCTAATTATTAGAGTATTCCTAAGGAAATTATTAGGAATATGCTTAATACTTTAAATTCTCACAATTCTGCTATAAAAACTAATAAATATATATTTCTTTTTTACATATACTGGTAAATATTAAATTTAGTAATTCAGAAAGTTTGGAGCTGCTTCTAGAGGTGCCAAATTGTTAGGGTATTCCTTGAAAATTATTAGGAATATGCTTAATACATTAAATTCTCACAATTCTGCTATAAAAACTAATAAATATATATTTCTTTTTTACATATACTGGTAAATATTAAATCTAGTAATTCAGAAAGTTGAAGCTGTTTCTAGAGGTGCCAAATTATTAGAGTATTCCTAAGGAAATTATTAGGAATATGCTTAATACATTAAATTCTCACAATTCTGGTATAAAAACTAATAAATATGTATTTCTTTTTGCATATACTGGTAAATATCAAATCTAGTAATTCAGAAAGTTGAAGCTGCTTCTAGAGGTGCCAAATTATTAGGGTATTCCTAAGAAAATTATTAGGAATATGCTTAATACATTAAATTATCACAATTCTGCTATAAAAACTAATAAATATATATTTCTTTTTTACATATACTGGTAAATATTAAATCTAGTAATCCAGAAAGTTGAAGCTGTTTCTAGAGGTGCCAAATTATTAGAGTATTCCTAAGGAAATTATTAGGAATGTGCTTAATACATTAAATTCTCACAATTCTGCTATAAAAATTAATAAATATATATTTCTTTTTTACATATACTGATAAATGTCACATTTAGTAATTCAGAAAGTTGAAGCTGCTTCTGGAGGTGCCAAAATATTAAGGTATTTATAAGAAAATTATTAGAAATATGCTTAATTACATTAAATTCTCACAATTCTGGTACAAAAACTAATATATATATTTCTTTCTTACATATACTGATAAATATTAAATCTAGTAATTCAGAAAGTTGAAGCTGCTTCTAGAGGTGCCAAAATAATAATGTTCCTAAGAAAATTATTAGCAATATGCTTAATACATTAAATTCTCACAATTCTGGTATAAAAACTAATAAATATATATTTCTTTTTTACAAATACTGGTAAATATCAAATCTAGTAATTTAGAAAGTTGAAGCTGCTTCTGGGGGTACCAAATTATTAGGTTATTTCTAAGAAAATTATTAGGAATATGCTTAATACATTAAATTCTCACAATTCTACTATAAAAACTAATAAATATATATTTCTTTTTTACATATACTGGTAAATATCAAATTTAGTAATTTAGAAAGTTGAAGCTGCTTCGAGAGGTTCCAAAATATTAGGGTATTCATAAGAAAATCATTAAGAATATGCTTAATATATTAAATCTTAAGTCTCACAATTTTGGCATCAACCTTAAAAAAATATCGTATATAAAAAATCTAATAAAATTGATTCTGTTTATAGAAAGACGTCTCTAAGACAAAATTATTAAGTAATTCATGAGAATTAGCAATCTACTGTAAACATTAAATTAAAAGAACACCGATGTACGAGAAGGAAAACGTTATTCACCACACGTACTTCAACGACCTCAGCCTGTAGTTGTTTTGAAAATTTATTTACGTATAATAATCACATCAAACACAAAAGGAATGTTCAATCTTAGATAAAGAATTGATTGCCCCGTCCCATAATCAATTGTCTGTCAATACGAATTGTTACTGAACGTGCGTCGTTTACGTTACAGCCGGCGACATCCCGAAGATCGAACAGCCCCACGGCGGCGTCGGTGGCGGCGCCCTCCAACTCCAAAACGGACAAGCCTCAGCCCGCGCAGGAGGACCATGACAACGACAAGGACAAGAAGCGCAACGCGAAGCACAAGTGGGTGCCGCTGGAGATCGACCTGAAGGCGAAGGGCGAGAACCATCGTCGCAGGAACGACAGGAGCCACGACGTGCAGTCGACGGTCAGCGACGGCGACAGGGACTGGCGGGCCGAGTCGCTGAACAGCTACAACCACAACAGCGGCCGGAACGGGAACCCGAGACCGGCGTCGGCGGCGCCCAGGGGCAGGGGGCGGGCGCGCGGCGGTCGCAGGGGACCGTTCTCGAGACAGCCGAGGACGCCGAACGACACCGACTTGGGCGACGGCCCGGACTTTGGGCAGGTAAGGATGCGAAGCCGGCGTGCGGCTTGTTGGGTTGGCCATTTCATTTTCTGTGTGTCCGCGTTTTCGACCCGGAACTCGACCGGCTCCTCGAGCCAGCCAGTGTGCCGTGAGCCCAGGTCGCTCGCTCAAGCAGCATATTGTGCCGGAACGGAGTGGAGTGGAGGAGAATGCCGCCGGAAATTTGACGTTGCCGATCGATTGGATTTTGTTTGTTCGTTTGCACACAGAGAGTTGTTGCGACCCGTTGTTCGTTTTAGGTAGTCGGCGGATCTTAAACGACAGCCGGAGGCAATCAACTTGTATTTTATTTTCAGAATCATCTTGATTATGAAGATTATGATGGACGGCTGGAATTTAATATATTCTCTCGGCCCTTTGGACCCGAGGTGTATCACGGTTTTCATCGATTTAACTTTGCTTTATTACAAAACAAGAGACAACAATTTACGAAACATGAAAATTATTTTCCTCGACATCACTGTCAACAGTTCTTGGATAACAATATATCCAATTGTGGACTTGGAAGCTTTCAGGTTCGATCAAATTAGAGCTCCACATTTTGGAAGTGTTGAACGCCAGAATAAAATGAGATACCATATTGTAGACTAGTTTTGAATGAATAGAACTTTCATTATGTAAATTATACAATCTTTTTTTTTCTAAATGGATTAAAGAAGAGTTAAAAAGAGACATGGTAATAATTGCATAATGGAAATTCATTTCATACCAAAATCAATTTTCAAAATTTTGAAGATAATTGTTGGAAATTAAGTTTTATTTAATGTATATTAAATTCTAAAATATTGTGGAATAAATCTAACGAATATGCATTTCTTTCTTAATATTTCTTTGAATTTGACTTTTGTTGAAGCTGTTTATAGACATGTCAAATTATTAAAGCATTCATAAGAATATACTTATAAATTTCAATTTTAAAATTAAGTATATATGTTTTTCTTACTTATACTGTTGTAAATAGGAATTGGAAAATTCTTATATTTTTGCCTAAAAAACTAGAATATACTTATATATTTTACTGTTCTACTCTGTTAAATAAAAAACTCTTAATAAAGTTGAAAATTCTTAAAATTCTTATAATTGTGATAGAAAACTAAATAATATATATTTTTTTTTCTTTATCTTATTCTATAATATGTAAAAACTTGTAGTGAAATTTAAACTGCTTATAAGATGCCACATTATTACATAATTCATGAAAAAATTATTTGAAGTATAGTTAATATATTAAATTCTTACATTTTATATTTACTTATCTTTTTTTATAATATGTAAAAACTGGTAATAAAGTTAAGTAAAGCTGTTTATAGAGATGTCACATTATTAGATTATTCATGAGAACATTATTTGAAGTGTAGTTAATAATATTAAATTCTTACAAATTAATAGAAAACTAAGTAATACACATTTTTTCTTTACTTATCTTATTTTGTAATATGTAAAAACTTGTAATAATGTTGAAACTGTTTATAGGGATCTCACATTATTAAATTATTCATGAGAAAATTATTTGAAGTATAGTTAATATATTAAATTCTTAAAAATGTGGTAAAAAACTAAATAATATACCTTTTTTCATTACTTCTCTTATTCTATAAAATGTAAAAACTTGTAATACTGTTGAAGCTGTTTATAGAGATATCACATTATTATATTATTCATCAGAACATTATTTGAAATATAGTTAATATATTAAATTCTTACAAATTAATAGAAAACTAAATAATACACATTTTTTCTTTACTTATCTTATTCTATAAAATGTAAAAACGTAATAAAGTTGAAGTTGTTAATACAGACATCAAATTATTAGGTTATTTTTCTGAAAATTATTTTTATGTATATAATAGTACAATCAATATACTAAATTCTTACAAATGTGGTAGAAAACTAAGTAACATACATTTCTCCTTACTTATCTTATTCTGTTATAAAAAACTGTTAATAAAGTTTACGGTTTTTATAGAGATGTCAAAATGTTAGGTTATTCACGTCAAAATTATATCTTCAAAATTTTGAAAATTGCAGTGTATATTAACAATTTACTAATGGTTTGTTTATTTTTCGTTTCAGCTAAAACATAATTCAAACCTAGAGAACCAGAAATTCGTTCTACCATACATGGGAACGTATTACTTTAACAGTTTGAATTACCTCAACTTAGACGTTCCAACCCTCAAGGAATACATCAGAAATCAAATGTAAGCAAAATCCACTTACTTGTTCGACGTCCAGGCTTCTTAACCCTCGATTTGTTTACAGCGAGTACTACTTCAGCGAAGACAACTTGTCCAGAGATTTCTTCTTGAGGAGAAAGATGGATCCCGACGGTTATCTTCCCGTCACGTTGATCGCGTCGTTCCACAGAGTGCAAGCTCTGACTGCCAACCTGCAGCTGATAGTGGAGGCGATAAGCACGTCAGACAAAATTGAACTTACGCCCGACTACAAGGTACGCCAGCGTTTCACAAATCATGTTCCCGATGTTAATTATTGTGTTATTCAGGTCAGAGCGAAGCACGAACCGAAAAAGTGGCCCATTCTAGACCACAGCTCGGACAAGGAACAGGAAATCATCTCTCACCTGGTACCACCACCACCGTTGCCGAGGCGACTACGCGAGCAAACAGTTGACAATCTCAACCCGGACGTAGCCGAGTTCGTGCCACTCGACATCGACCACAACAAGAACATCAACAACAACAAGGTGAACAGTTCGAATCCGAATGGCAACGTTGAAGTCGAAACCAAGAATGACAAAAAAGAGGCTGAGGAAAACTGGAAGGAGGTCAAGAGAAAAAACAAGGAGAACAAGGCCAAGAAGGAGGACAAGAAGAAAGACAGCTTCGAACGGGAGGATCTGGAGTTCCATTTCGACGAGGAACTGGACCAGGACGTTCCGACTGGAAGGCAGAACACCTTCTCCAATGATTGGTAAGTCTTAAAACACTTTAATTTAACCAATTCATGAATAGTACTGTAAATCGGCTAAAAAATCGTGTTCGGAAGTAAATACTGATCAATAATGATGTGTATCTTCTTTAAATTGTAGAGGAAAGTAGATATAAACCGTTACATGTTTTATTTCAGGCTTGAAGACGATTCTGACGAGCTAAGTGACAGAGACGTCAACAAGTTGCTTATTGTGACTCAGGCGCCCTCATTCCGTGTGCCAAAACACGAAGGTTACGATCGCACCGGCGACTGGACGACACGTGTCAAAATGACACAGGATCTCGAACAGGCTATTAATGACGGACTGTTCTACTACGAAGAGGACCTGTGGATCGAGTCTGATGACCACCGTTCTGGCTCCTACGGCAGCTACAAAACGGTGAACGTCATCAGTCAAGAAGATTTCCAGAAGATGGCACCGCCAGCGCCGAAAAAACAAAATCCTGAGGTGCCACCGGCGCCGCCACCGGTCATCGATACTGCCAACCAGAGGCTGCAGGATCAGCCCTCGGGCAGCAGAAACAGGAGGAACCAGCATCGCGATCAAATACACAGGAAGGTGCCTCGTTTCTACGCCGTGGTTAAGGATCAACAAGAGCCGGATCCTTTGACACCCAGGAAACGCAAGACTAAGCACTCGAGCAATCCTCCGGTTGAGCATCACGTTGGATGGATCATGGACGTCAGAGAGCATCGTACCAGGACAACGTCAGCCAAGTACGTTTACAAAACTTTTCGATTTTAACCTCTAAAACTGACGTTTTGTTTAACTTGCAGTAGCAGCTATGGAACTAGTCCTAGCGAGAATCATTTAGGCACCAGTTACGGAAGTGTTCCTCAGGCTTTGCCCACGTTCCAACATCCCTCACACGCACTGCTAAAGGACAACAACTTCACCCAACAGGCTTACCACAAATTCAGACAGAAATGCCTAAAGGGTATGATCTTATTACCAACCAATGTCGCTAGTTACTATTATAATTTGTTATGTTTGCAGAAAGGAAACGCTTCGGCATCGGTCAATCGAACGAAATGAACACGCTGTTCCGCTTCTGGTCGTTCTTCTTGCGTGAGAACTTCAACCGCACCATGTACAACGAATTCAAGAGCCTGGCCTTGGAAGATGCGGCGATCGGCTTCCGCTACGGTCTCGAATGCCTCTTCCGTTTCTACTCGTACGGCTTGGAGGTCAAGTTCAGGCCGCAGCTCTACGACGACTTCCAGGAGGAGACGATCAAGGACTACGAGAACGGACAGCTTTACGGCTTGGAGAAGTTCTGGGCCTTCCAGAAGTACTACAAGTTCAGCAGCAACCTACAGGTCAACGCTAAGCTCAAGCAGTACGTGAACAGATTCAAGACCATCGAGGACTTTAGGGTAGTGGAGCCGTGCATCAATAAGCAGAAGAGGAACCGCAGCTACTCCGAAAGTCAGACCGGCCGACACGATGAACCTCACAACAGGAGATCTTCGATAGTGCACCACAGGTATGGCGTCACTGGCTGAATGTAAGGTTGGATTTGATGTGTTGATTGATTACAGAAATAGTCATGCTGTTAGGCAATCTGACACGCCTCAGCCAGGCACAAGTGCACCTTCTGGCACCGGTTTCAAGTACGCAGGCGCACCAATCCAGTCCAGATCTAGGACTCAGTCATTTGGGTCTGGCAGGCCAAAGGCCAATCAGCGTTCCAGGAACGATTCATGGAGGGCAAAACCCGCCGAATCCAATGTCACAATCTCTATCACAACTGCAGGTAATTAAGAGAGAATTTCAAGTTGTAAATTTGTTTAAGTATTAATTTATAATAAAAATGATACTTGTATTTTATATATTTCCGTGCTGACATTCGAAATACGGTTCTGTAAGCATGTTAACAAGGATATTTTCGGTTACTGTTATGAATATTTCGAAAGCAGTGTTTAATTTTTAACCACACAAAAGTTTTAAATAAATATTAGGTAATTTACAAGAAAGCAATTAATTTATTTTTTAGGTAAAAGTGAATCTGGATCTGGAACAACAGTTTAAAATCCTCAATAATTCCACGTTATTGTGTTCTGAAACTTTTGTAAAGCAAAATAAAGCTTTCTCTCCCCCACAACAGACTGAAGGTTTTTGATTTACTAAAAAAACATAACTTTACGTCATCTGTGTTATTCACATTTTCTAATGAAAGATGTAAATGTAAAAAATGTATAAATTTGTAAGTAGTTGCAGTTATTGTTATATATTCGGTGCCATTGCCTTAAATATTTACATAGTTTTTCATATTTTTCTAGATAAACGTATGAATAGTGACAGAAAAAACAGGCTACAGACCGTATCGGTTTGCAGATCATTTTTCTTTTGTTAATTTGTTTTTTAGTCATGACTATTTTGTTTTTTAAACAGCAATTATTTGTGTTGGTTGTTGATGAAGTCTAAATTGTACATAAGAAAATCGCTCACTATCATAATACTCGCATATATCAAACAGGCTGTTTTTTTTTTGTTTTGCTTTGGCATCATATTTTTAGTTGTATTTTTAGATTTATATTAAAAATTCTTGAAGGAACGTGGATTAAGCATTTCTTTGTAACGTCATACATTCGTGGTTAATGTGCATAACTGTTAACTGCACTGAAGCATTTATAAATAGGGCACCGAAAATATTTACACCGACAGTTCCGACTATCCAGTTTCTTCATTAGTTTTTTTTTTTGCATAATAATTAGGTTAAATTTGTCATGATATTTCGAGTAATAACCTAGTGGGCAATCATTATATTTTTTAGGATATGTAATAGTGTATGTCCTATTGCTAATTTTATGATATACTTAATCAGTCAGCTGTATTTATCGCGTTTTTTTTTTTTTTGAGAACTAAGAACCTTAATTTTATGACTTTTTGTTTTATAGTTTTATTATAATAGTTGAAGATTTTTCCCCACAAAATGTAGGACCTAGCAAGGAGTTCTCTAGAATAACATATTAGGTGTGTTCATAATTTTTTTAACTAATGACACCAAACAATATTGTGCAATTTCGGCGATTACGACACTCCGGCAGTCATTAGCTAAAAAATACTATAAAATTGTGATAATGAGTGGTTTTTTCAAATACGTTGCTCAACTCCTTGCATTTACTTATTCGTTTATATATAAAATCATATAATATAAGTTAGTTGTAAATGTGTGTTGTGGAAGTGTGGTCAGGACTGCTATATGTCTTCCAATGACACTAAAAAAAACAATAAAATACTAAAACCGCACAAACCTGAGTTTTATTTAACATATTTATTGTCCTAGGTATTATATTACAAGTAAGGTAAGTCCTTAAATCATCCATCATCATATTTTTATAACAATGGAAGTTGTTTGAAAGGCTAGAAAACTTAACTTGGATTATTTTTAGCTTAGCTGATAATTTCACATGGTTAAACACGCAGTAACTTTAATTTTCAATTTAAAATTAAAACAGTTAAATAATTAAGCAAATGTTTAGATTTCTTTGATAGTGGGGTCCCAATTGAATCATTTAATTCTCTAACTTTCTTATTAGCACAACTCATTCTGAATTTATATAATTAACTACAATTGTTACTATAATAAAATCAATTAATGTTTTCATAGCAGTATTTTATATCCAAAAAAGACAAGAACTCTTATAATATTACCCTCAGCTAATAATAATTAAATTGGACTAGTCTAATTACATATTATATACACAAAAGTATAAAAAAGAATTAATTCTGCAAGTGTTAAGTTTTCAATTGAAAGTGGTGTGGGTTCTAATATCCGATCTCGATCCTCCTTGGAAAATGATTGAAGCATTTGCAATTCATCTTTTAAATATCCACAATAGAGGGATTGTCTAAAAATACAGTTATTATATACTTAAAATAGAAAATATAATAAAAATATATTACTTGAGTATCTCTTTCAATGTTTTCTTGGCATATCCTACGTCCTCAGGACGACGTGTTATAAAACATAGCTTAGATAATTTTCTATTGTCCCAAATCTTAAATTACTATCGATCCTGCTTGAAAAATGATTGAAGCATTTGCAATTCATCTTTTAAATATCCACGACAGAGGAATTGCCTAAAAATACAGTTATTATATACTTAAAATAGAAAATATAATAAAAACAAATTACTTGGGTATCTTTTTCATTGTTTTCTTCGCATATCTTACGTCCTCACGATTTCTAAAACATAGCTTAGGTAGTTTCCTATTGTCCCAAATCTTAAATTACTCTCGATCCTGCTTGGAAAATGATTGAAGCATTTGCAATTCATCTTTTAAATATCAACAACAGAGGGATTGACTAAAAATACAGTTATTATATACTTAAAATAGAAAATATAATAAAAATATATTACTTGAGTATCTCTTTCAATGTTTTCTTGGCATATCCTACGTCCTCACGATTTCTAAAACATAGCTTAGGTAATTTCCTATTGTCCCAAATCTTAAGTTATTATCGATCCTGCTTGAAAAATGATTGAAGCATTTGCAATTCATCTTTTAAATATCCACGACAGAGGAATTGCCTAAAAATACGGTTATTATATACTTAAAATTGAAAATATAATAAAAACAAATTACTTGAATATCTCTTTCAATGTTTTATTCGCATATCTTACGTCCTCACAATTTCTAAAACATAGCTTAGGTAATTTCCTATTGTCCCAAATCTTAAGTTATTATCGATTCTGCTTGAAAAATGATTGAAGCACTTGCAATTCATCTTTTAAATATCCACAACAGAGGGAAGGCCTAAAAATACAGTTATTATATATTTAAAATAGAAAATATAATAAAAACAAATTACTTGCGTATCTCTTTCATTGTATTCTTCGCATATTTTACGTTTTCACGATCTCTAAAACATAGTTTATGTAATTTTCTATTGAAACTATTCACACGCTAATTGTTCAAATATTATTCCAATTCTGGCTTCACCATGAACGTGTACGCCACAAAATACCCCTTTGGTAATCCTCGATGATTAACGTTTGAAATTACATTCTCAAAGTGAAGGAGATGTTTTAAGAGAATCTACCTTTGATCGGAAATTGAGTGATGGAACAATGAGGGTGACATCAAAAGATTACTCCCCTTCCTGGTAGTATTAATCCATTCCCATATTATTTTGTTGGTGATGATGCATTTCCTCTAAAAACATATATAATGAACATAATCATACATCATATACATATTTACGATGTCAATATCAATGTTAGCAACATCCAATTTTGTGTCATAATCACCACACTCAGTGTTTGAGTGATTGAAATAGTGTCCAGAGTTCGATCGTCGTTTGTATGGCTTGCCTGAAGTTCCTCCTTAACTTCTGTCTCTTGATTATTAAACATTAAAACAACTAATTCAAATATAAACTCATATTAAAAAGAATTTAATTGGATCCTCTTTAATAGTACCAAGATAAGTAAACTTGTGAGACATGTGAAGTTTTGGAGCACAGTTCTTGCTCAGACGATGCCATTACAGTAGAACCTGCTAAAATTGATTCATGAAAGTTCAAATTAGCAAAATACTTCGTGGAAGGATAGCTTAGAATAACGTAAGATAAAATCCTAAAATTGAAACCAAAAATGATACCAACTCATCAGTCAGTTGCAACTTTGGATTACGCAGCGTGTTTATAAAAGTGAATTCACTTCGTATTTCGCTGTCACTCAAGACGACAGGTAAAGCAAATAAACTATAAAACTTGTATAGGACTATAAGTGGTATTAAAAGTACAAACAAATCAAGTTAGGTGCTCAATTCATCTTTATTTTTGACGAAGAACAAACAAACAAATTAGGTGCTCAATTCATCTTTTTTGACGCAGAACAACAAACAACTTTTAGGCTGCTCTAAACGAAACCAAGTTGAAGGGCACATTGAAAACGTTGAAACTCCTCATTAATTTAATCACTCGATCCACTGGAGGATTTGGGAGTAGAAGCCTCATCGATAGCAGCACGGCGCCCATACACTTCAGTACTCCTGTTCACTTGACTCAGTTGAAGTTTCCTGAGAATCTGACCCCTCTTCACTGGAAGTATCTGAGGGTGGTCTTGCGGAAGAATAACTTAAAATGAACAAAACTTGAATGTTTAACTACAAAATTACTTACTCATCATCGATGGGATCTAAGAGGACTCCCCGCATAGAATACCATTTTCCGGATTGATCACTAAAAAAATCATAAGTCACATACTAAACAATCCTTAGTTCAGAACTACCTACATTTTTTTTATCAAAAATACGTTTGAATTCATGTCCAGATAGCTTGGTGGCCTCCCGTTCTCGTGAATCAGCAGACATTCTGAAGGTTCGCCGTCATAAACAAATTCTTCGGAAACCCCGGGCTGGCACGTTTGTGGAATTACAGGAGGTTTTTTGGGCTCCATTTCGAGTCCACCTGCCTGTGGGGCCGAAGAATCCGAAGCGTTGCCTTCCCCACTTCCTTGTGGTTTTCCACTGTCTTGTGGTTTTCCACTGTCTTGTGGTTTTCCACTGTCTTGTGGTTTTCCACTGTCTTGTGGTTTTCCACTGTCTTGTGGTTTACCACTGTCTTGTGGTTTTCCACTGTCTTGTGGTTTTCCACTGTCTTGTGGTTTTCCACTGTCTTGTGGTTTTCCACTGTCTTGTGGTTTTCCACTGTCTTGTGGTTTTCCACTGTCTTGTGGTTTTCCACTGCCTTCCGAGGCACCATTGCGTCTAGGACAAGACGCCAATGCGCAAGAATCCGGGACGTAGGTCTCCACTCTTTTTAGTGGAATTCCACAACAAGGCGTGTACCTTAGATATTCGCAGCATCTTGCGATATCATGACATAGCGTGCACTTTCGATATCCGCAACAGTCCCCACGGCGGTGCGGAGGGATTGAATAGGGCTTGTATCTGGATGATTTTGAACTAACCTGGTGATCACGATATTCCACGCAGACGCTACGAGGAGAAATTTGCCGGTCGCGATGTACTTTGTGGTCACCCGAGCCCGAATGAGAATGAGATTCGTGAGAATCCCCCGAGTTAATGACACTTCCCAAATTGTTGTTGTCATGTGTGATCTTTGATGGACAACACTTCGGGCATGCGCCATTGCATACAGTTCCTCGTGGACCCGGATGGGGTGGAAGAGGTTTTTGCAACGGGGTTTTCTGTGCCCCACGAATTTGTTTTTGTGGGGTTGTTGCGGATGTTTTCATAGGGGTTGACTCTTGTAACAAGCCAGTAGGTCTAACTGATGGCAATTTGCTTCCCTGTTGACCAGATCCAGTTGCAATTTGAACAGATGTTCCAGAAACTTCTCGATATTTTGAACGGAAGGGTCTAAAGAGTGTTGGACGACTATTTTTCGGGATTATAATTTTCAAACGCTCTGGTGTCTTGCGAGCAGGCTCAACTGGTGTCAATACACGTTTTTGCTCCGGAACTTTCGGTTCTCCCTTAGGTGAATCAACTAGTATAAATGATAGAGCTTCAGGAATTGAATTACTTTTATCCACACGTCCAGTTTCTGCATTTGAATTTGGAAATGGTTTCAAAGAGGTTTCCGATTCCTTTCCTTGTGGAATTATACTTTCATCTGACGGAGATGGAGTTTCAGGAATACGTGATTTGTTCTGAACAACCAAACTTTGGACATCGCTAGAGCTAAACAACAATTATTGATATCTAAAACATACAGATACTAGAATACTTACGGTGCATCCTCTGAACTGCTGAAACAATATTTAATGTCAAAATACGTACATATTTATTGTTGTAAACTATATTTGAATTACTGAACTGGCGACACAGTTGTGAAGTTTACTTACAGATTAGTGGATTCCTCAGCAGGGTTCAACTGATCCTCCTTATTTTCCATCTCCCGGTTACTGTCAGAGGAACTCGGTCTCGTTGAGTTGTTACTAGAACAAAATATGTTTATTCTGTGGATGTCTGATTTTTTAAATTATTATATCGAAGATTGTCTTGTAACAGTTAGGGTCTTATTCTAATATCAACAAACGTCTTATATAGCTGTTAATTTCTGGGGGGATGCACGATTTTGCCCCCATTTAATTTTTCTATTTTCTTTACTATTCAGTTTTCCCCTTCACTCATTCCAGTGCCAGTAAATATCAAAAATTTAATTTTAAATAATTAAATTTTAAAAATTTAAATATTAAAAATTTAAATTTTAAATTTTAAAAATTGAAATATTGAAAATTAAAATTTTAAATAATTAAATTTTAAAAATTTAAATATTAAAATGTAAATTTTAAATATTAAAAATTCCAGATAAAACTCATATTACAACAAATTGACATTAACAAATTATTTTGGTAAGGCGCCATGTTTTACATAATAACAGAAGTGCCCCTTCAAGAATACAACGAGTAAATAACCCCAAAAATGATAAGTAATTTTAAAATAATATTTACTTACTCATCTTCAGTGTTTTCCATATTCCTTGTCCACGATTGCTCTAATGCACACAAGGACGGGGGTTAGACGAATATTTTACAGATCACCTCCACTCCAACTACTCCTCCCTAGGCGGAAGAGAAGATTCTGGAATAAAAAACTTAAGTTATTTATTAATTTACAGGATTCACCTGCATACTCTTAAATTTCATGCTATAATCTTCATCAAAAAACATATTTTGAATTTCCAGTACAATATGTAAGACGAAAAACTGAAAATTATTTGCATGGGCATTTGGCACATTGAGCCGCCATTACTTATATTCTCAACGAATTGTTTAAATCGATTAAATTATCGAACAAATAAACATTTGTACAAATAATACATAATAAATAATAAATATTAATAAACAATAATAAATAATAATAAATAATAAATAATAAATACAAATAAACTTTACTTACATATAGAGAAATATTATTTTGCACGGCTGCTCCAACGTCTGCCAAACGACACAGCGACAGAGTGACGGGATGAAATTTAAAATGGTTTCTTTCACAGTAGCTACCAATTTCTAGTGTAAACAGAATGTTTCCTACAAAAACAAAACATCACTAATTAAATTACCAGAAACCTGCATAAAATCCAAAGCCTACTAGATGTATTTTTTACAGTTTTCTTCGGTACCAACTAGCACACCTATATTAAAAAGCAGATTTCTGTATTGAAATTTTATTTTTGACTTTTGACAGTTTAGTACTTTAATAAGCAAATAATTTTATTTTATAATGCATTTAAATTATTTGCCGCAATATTTCTAACAATACGTGGTAAATTTTTTGTTGTTCCAACAGTTTGTCAATTTCTTGTTTGTTTTGTTATATCTAAATCTGTTTTGTCATGAATCAATGGTAAGTACTGTAAATAATAAGGTTTTTGTTGCAAATATTATATTTTATTTAAATGCGGCCATACAGTGAGGATCCACAGTTACCACAATGCGGAAATTTCACGAGCGATTTCTGCGGTAAAGGAGTAAACCCAGAGTAAATGTTGCTCCATTCGAACATACCTTAATGATTTTATGATCACCCCCCAACAACTACTATCCCTTTAACCTTTTCCAACAATCAACCTCTGCACACATACACCCTTTGGAGCAGGAAACTGCTTGCAACAAGCCCTAGAAGCTTCTGTTACGTCGCATAAACACCCGGATGTGTGGTCTAGAACCGACTTTGTTATACTATTATTGTTTCAGGACAGCATTTCACCTATTCCAGGATAAGACCTACCGTGAATGGAATCATGAAAATTATTTAATTTTTAAAGCACATTCTTTGAAAGGTAAGAAACATGTTTAAAACAAGTCGATATTTTATTTATACTTCTAGAACGAGAGGAGGTGGGCTACGGAAACTCCAACAACATGAAATTACTCTACCGCATATGGAACTTTTTTCTTCGCTTCGATTTCAGCGACGAAACGTACAAGGAATTTAAGACGCTGGCTTGGGAGGACGCCGAACACGACGCGTACTTCAGTCTGAAACACTTGTTCAGGTTTTTCTGCTTTTCTCTGCTTATAACGTTCAGGCCCAATGTGTTGGAAGACTTTCAAGAGTTTACGATTCTGGACTGCAGAAAGGGCAGAATTTACGGCCTCTACATGTTCTGGACATTTTTGAAAATTCACGAGGGCGCTCATTTGCTCCGCATAAGGCCCGAATTGCAAGAGTATTTGGATGAGTTTAAGAGCTATCGGGACTTTAGAGAGGCGAGACATAGGGAATTTAGTGAACTGGACTTGAAAAATATTGAATACTCAAAAATAATTATGCAGGAACATAGAAGGTAATTACTATAATACCCATTTTTATCTTTCGATGAATATTTGTTATAAATATTGTTTCTTAAATAACACATTCAAGAAAATTTGAAAAAATCAACTTAATATACTCCAGTGACAATAGAACGCCCAGAACCATTAGTCATATTTCATTGACTTTTGATTGATTTATAACAAAAAGTAGTAAATTATCAAAATTTTAAATATAATGATCATTATCATTCGTAAAAAACTAACAATGGGTTAAGTCTACACAGTGATCCACACACTCACTCGGGAGTCCTTAAGTACCACCTCTACTTGAAGAATAAGGTCCGTCAAAGACTTAGAAGGGAGGGCTGTATTTCTAAGTCTTCAGTCTATGATGTACCTCAAGTGTTTAATTGGTGATGAGCCCGGAGATTTTGCTGACCATGACAACAAATTTACATCAGAATATTGGAAGCCAAAGCCATCCTTGAAATTTGAGTCCAGCATTATGATGTTAGAAACCTTGATCTTGAAAGGTTCTAATGTAAGGCAACTAATGGGGTTCCACAATTTCCTGGATGTATTGCTGACTACCCAGAGGCACCTCAAACCATAACTCTAGCTGCTTGATGTACAGACCACTCTACAAAAAATTGTAGTCTCAATACTATTCATAAGATTAATATTATTTTATTGATTTGGAAAAATAGAGAAAAGTAAATGATTAAAAATTCAGTCAAAATATTGAATATATTTATCATTATTATTCTTTTAAAACAAACAATCAGTTGGATTTGCACAATAACCCACACATTCACTCAGGAGTCCTGAAGAACCACCTCTACTTGAAGAATAAGGTCCGTCAAAGACTTAGAATTGAGGGCTGTATTTCTAAGTCTTCAGTCTATGATGTACCACAAGAATGTTGTAAACACTCCAAAGTAATCCTCGAAATTTGAGATCCAGTATTATGCTGTTGGAAAACTTAATCTTGAAGGGTTCTAATGTAAGGCAACACAATTTCCTGGATGTATCGCTGGCTACCTAGTGGCACATCAAACCATAACTCCAGCTGTTTGATGTACAGACCTCTCTACAAAAAATTGTAGTCTCAACAGTATTCATAATAAGATTAATATTATTTTATGGATATTTTATTGGTTTGGAATAATAGAGAAGAGTAAATGATTAAAAATCAAAATATTGAATATATTGATCATTATCATTCTTTTAAAACCAACAATGAGTTGGATCTGTACAATGACCCACACATTCACTCAGGAGTCCTGAAATACCACCTCTACTTGAAGAATAAGGACCTTCAAAGACTGAGGAAGGGAGGGCTGTCTTCTGTCTATGATGTACCAAAAATTTCTGGATGTATCGCTGGCTACTCAGAGGCAAACCATAAATCCAGCTGTTTGATGTTCCTAATTAACAATAAATAAAAATGTGCGTTATTTCTCTGGCTACTCTTGTATTTTACTGATGTTTTACTAGGTGAAATAACATTGAACAAAAACTGGAGCCTTAAGAAGACTATAAAGATGCCTTAATTGACTGATGACTCTTTGTGACATCATCAAACTAATCAGTGAACGCCAGAGTTTAATTTAATTTTCATATTTAGGAATTAATATATACTTATTGATATTTTAATATTTGTTACTTCAGGAAAACTTGTTGTGACCACACTGAACCATTGGATTCACATAAGTAGCATGTTCAAAGAAAATCTGAAGAACAGAAGAATTCTGTTATGTCTAATTTAGAATAAAGATACGTTTCTTCTAATCGAGTCATTTTTTTTAACCATACTCTTACACTGAATTTCATATAATTTTTGAGACATTTGTTATTAAAACTCATGTTTAAAGACGAATATATTTATTATAAAGACAACTCTTAGAATTGAGTAAAGTTTTGATAAAAATAAATAACTACAAAAAAATATTAGCAGTTTATTATAAGTGACCAATCTCGAAAACATTACGTATTTTTCCAATAAATTATTAAATTGGTTATAACAATACTTAGAACAGTATTTACTTAAATGAAAAACACGCAACATTTTTGATAAAATAAGACAGAAAAAATACGATAAGTTTCTTTAATACTAATTACATTTGAAATGTTTCACCAAAGAGACAATAATACTGAAACTGATTAAAATTGTTTAAAAATTCGAATAAATATTTTAAAAATTGCCAATCCCTAGAGAAAGTAACTGCATACCAACATATTTGTAATAAATACCTATACTATAACAATCACATTTGTGCATGTCTTCAATAAAAAAACATTACCCTTTCTTTCCCTTAACATCACAATTACCCTAAACAGTATTGTCAATGTCAACATTGTCAACGGTCATTTAAGGGTTTAAGTCCAGTCAAACCATCAATAAACTGTTGCCAATGCCCCTACTCAATAACATCAATTCTATAAATACATTTAAACAATATAAAACCTCATTCAAGAGTAATATTCGTGTGAAAAATAAAATTTAGAAACAAAACATGGAAACAGGATAAAAACTAATTATCACAAGCAGTCTTGTACTACTTTAAATCCGCATGTTGGCATTTTTTAGTTCAACTAAAGCCATAGCACCTTGGATTTCATCACTAGATATCTCCTTCCTTTTGCCACCCTGCACACAAACCAAAACTGAAGGCCTCTTCTGGTTCTCATCGTTCTCCTCCTTGGGCTTCACCAAAGGCAAGGGCTGCTCCTCCAGACAGACCGCAATCTGCACCTCACCGTTGCCCTTGCCCCTCTCCAGTTCACCGTTGGAGCAAAGCTCCTCGCCCCAGTTCAGCGGATGCGCCAAATCGTTGCCGTTGTCCCAGATATGCTGGTCCTGGACCGCCTCCCTCAGCCACCGTTTCTTGGGGAACTTCAGAGACGACGAGTTCCTCAAGGGCGTCAGGTCGTACGACGTGTTGCTGGCGTCCGACTGCGGCGAGTTCTCGTTGTCGTCGGTCAGGTTCGCCGACGAACAGTTCGAAAAGTACGCCGAACTGCCGCTGCTGCACACCGTCTCCTCCTCGCGTCCGAAGATCGACTTCTTCGGCGTCGTGTCCAGGTTTTCTGCATTGCTCTTGTTCCGCCTACAAACAATATCGGTCATTACTACACATACGTCCGGTGTTGCCGTTTAAATGGTCAATTACTTTTCGTAGTTCCTGAGCCATTCCCTCACGCGGGCGTTGTGCGAGTCGTAGTCGACGCTGGAGCCGTCGTCGGAGCCGCCGTCGGACGTCCTCTCGATCTTGACGACCTGCCTCTTGACCTGCGAGTCTGGGTGGTCGGAGCAGTGTCGGTTCGCGTGTTTGAACCGCCTCTTACAATTGGGTGCCGCACACACGAACGGCTTCTCGCCTGTGTGGATTCTTTGGTGTGTCTTCAGCTGGCCCGATTGGGCGAACTGTCTTGTACATTCGGGGAAGTCGCATGCGTAGGGTTTTTCACCTAAAAAATGAAAATATTGTTTGGTACAGTTTAAGAAGTAAGAAAAGCAATTTATATGCAATTCAAACTATAAGTTGCTACAAATATTTTGATACAGAAGTGTGACAGTCTAATTTTATTTATAAAAATGGTGTTACTTATTATAATTATTTGACCACATTGGTCGAAGTGAAACTATAAGTAAGCCAAAATGTCCAGCTAAATTCCGAAAAATATAAGTAACATTTTATAGAATAATATAATAGTTTTTATGATACTGTAAAGAACAACAATAGTAAATTAACATTTTTTTAACAGTTCACATTAAATAAAAAAGAGTAACTATATAACTAAATAAAAGTTTTCAAAATTTTTTTTAACAAATCAAATTCTTTCACGTTAATTATATAAATTTCTTTGGTTTTGAAAATAACTTTATGGTTACGATAAGTATTGTAGGCCAATTAGATATTTATATAACTAAGAAAAATTAGGTCATTTCTATTTACAAACAAAAAAATCTTTTACAAATAGTCATATACAAATCATGTACTTGAATATAAATTTTGTGATAAAAATTAACCATTTCAAGGATAAGGATTTGGTAGCAAAATGCATATTTTCTTATCCATGTTGTGCTGAAACAATAGTTAATATAACATTATATAATAAAATATTCAAAACCATTAATTTCTATTCTCTTGAAATATTTTTTATTACATCCAATAGGAAAAATAACTGAACAATTAAATAGAAATGTTGAAAATTTATAATAATTTTTATAAATCAAACTCTCTCACACTAATTATATGAATTTCATTGGCTTTAAAAATGAAATGATGTAACTTTAAAGTTACGATAAGGATTGTGGACCAATTAAGTCTCAAATAACTGAGACAAAATAAGTCATATCTATTTACAATTAAAAAACAAATAATTTATAAATATTCAGTACAATCATGTACATAAATATAAACTTTATATGATAAAAAGATTATCCATTTTAAGAGTATAGAAGTTGTAAATTACAAATTAACCAATTACGATTTATCAAAAAGTATAAATCAGTTATTTTCCATTTCATGTTATTTTAAAACAATAATTTAATAGACAAAAATTAATATTTTACTGTATATCATTAAGTATTCACAATTATTAATTTCCAGATATAAATTTACTGAAATTATTGTCTTGGAACACTTTTTATTACTGTGTTACCTAAACATAAGTTTTCAAAAGTAAAGTAAGTAAATGTTATCATATTAATTATTTGAATTCCTTTGGTTTTAAAAATGAAATGGTGTAACTTTAAAACTACGATAAGCACTGTGGACCAATTAGATCTCTATATAACTGAGAAAAATTAAATCATATCAATTTACATTAAAAAAGAAAGTATTTTACAAATAATCAGTATAACCATTTAGTTAAATATAAACTTTATATGATAAATATTGTCCACTTTAAAAGCATATTAGTAGTAAATTAGTGACCTTTTTGATTTATCAGGAAGTATAAATCAGTTATTTTCTATTTCATGCTATTTCAAAACAATAATTTAATGGACAGAAATTAAAATTTTGCTTTATGTCACAAAACATTCAAAACTATTAATTTCTAGACATAAGTTTATTAAAAATATTACCTTGAAACATTTTTTATTACATCCAATATAAAGAATTATTAACCAAATGTATTCAGAATATATAATAATTTTCAGAATCAAATTTTATCATATTAATTATAAGAATTTCTTTGGTTTTAAAATAACTATGAAGCCAATTAGATTTCTATGTAACTGGGAAATATTATGTATTTTATTTAATATTTTCTGATTAGAAATAAGTGAAGATTTTTATACATTTATACACTTATTATTATACATATTCCACTTATGTGTGTATGTACTTTATGGAATATAATTTATCCATTCCCAAGTATGAGGTAGCTATAACAAACCAGCCATTTCTGATTCATTAGAAGGTATTTTTAATAGTCAATTTATAAAAAATGATATTTTACCTTACACCACAAAATATTCATAAAAAATTATATTATAATTTTAACAAGACAAATTATGTGTTATGTTATGTTATAATAATTTCATGAATCCTATTGGTTTTAAAAATAGAGTGGGTGTTGCTCGAAAGTATAAGCATTTTTGACCAAATAAATATTTATATAACTGAAGATTGACCAATTATTATTATTATTCAGTAGTATGTATTATGGAGCAATACCTGACCTATTAGAATCTGGCCCTCTCTGACTCTTAAATCAGTAAATATACCTTTTAATTATTTATTATATAATACAAAGTTTTGTGCTGAATCAACAGATAACAACAAAGAAGTCCTAATTTACAATTTTTCATTAGAGGATTTATATTAATGAAAAGTGGTGAGCTAATAAAATAAAATGTAAATACACAATTATATTTTTATCTGCAATTTACTGTGATGGCAAAATTTGAAATTCTCGTTTCATTATTCTTTGAATTAACTATTGAAAAATGACAACATGATACCTGTTGATTCAGTCAATTATAACGTGTATCCAAAACTTATTAGATAACACAAAACTGGTAAATTAAAGCTATTGGTGACTAAACGTCGGGACCAACGCACAATTAACGAAATCGTGATACTGAAACGTCCCACTTAAACGTAACATAGAATTTAAATACCAACCCGTGTGCGTTCTCAAGTGAGCCTGCAGCGACTTGTCCCTGGGGAACACTCTCTGGCAAAACGAACATTTTATCGAGCTGGGGGACGTGGACCCCATCAATATCAAACTGTTCAACGACTCGGCCCTCGGTCTGCCCCTTTTCGTTTCCGATGGCGAAGTTAAATGTCCAACACTATCATTCCGTTCCGTTCCTGGCGATCTTCCGTTAACCGGTTCTTTGTCTGCACCGTTTTCACTTTTTACCTTTAAAACTCGGCCGTTGGGCGTCACATTTCTATTGCCCGGCACCTTGGTCGATAACTTTCGACGTTTGGGCGTTTGAAACATGTTAGAAAATCACACTTTTCGACGATTGTTCCACTACAATTTCTTCACGCAACGCCAAACAAAACAAATGTACATTTTGGCCAGATGGCGTCCGTTTTGGAGGGAAAACATACAGTTCACTGTTATACCGACTTATATGAAAGCATTTAAATGTCCGGCGTGGGTGCGAACGCACGAATTTTAATCGCTCGTTGAAGTCACCACCAAAAATTGCCAAAAAAGTTACCCCACACTGAACAATTAATAAAAAATTACGGCAAAACTAAAACTAATTTATAAATACGGCGGCGCGCGCCATCTCTAGTCAAGACCTCAAGCGACCCAAAGGTTCATGAACTGGGTTTACGTTGGATGGAAATTAAATAACATGCGGATATTCACGGTTTAAATGGTCATTGTTATCTCGCTACCCATCTCGCGTGAACCAAACGCCGATTCGACGTTCGAATTTCGACAACTAACTAACGCACACGCACCACACGATTTTCTTGATCGAGACGCAACAATCGGTCGGACACAGAAGGTAAAATAAACAATTTGCGCAAAACGAGTTTTAAATGCTCACGTTTCGGGATATTTAATTTTTATCGCCGGAAACCTGTATTCTTTAAACAGGTAAAATGTCAAACCTATTTTAATGCACTCGAATATGAAGTTTATGCAATTTTAGTGGACGTGGTACATATTTGTAAACAACTTTCACGGCAAAGATGAATGAACTACTATTGTTGCGTATTGATTTTTAAAATTTAAATCCGCAAGTTAGATACACTGCCCAACACATTTGTACAACTTTCACAATTAGAAAGATTAAACTTTCTACTTTGATATCTCCTTTGTTGAAGTAAGGTAAGTAATTATTATTAGTAATTAGGGAAGTTTATTATTTACTTTGTAATTGTAAAAAATTAAAGCCATGTTTTAAGTAGATTTATCGGTGCCAACTCTAATAAGAAATATTAATTCAAAAATAAAATTGTAGTAAAACATATTACCTTCGAAATATAAAAACAATTAATGACTGTCCCCAATCTTTCATTTAATAAAATAATCATATATTCAACAATTTTTTGTCGACATTCTACAATCACAAAAAAAAAATGGGTTCTTGGCACTGAAGGAGAGACTAACCTTAGTTTGGACTTAATTTTCATAATTAAACTGTGTATTCCATAAAAAATTGTATAATGACTAAAATAATTAATAGTCACATGGAGACATATCTGGACTATATTGTGGAGGAGTAGCTTTCTTTGAATTTGTAATACATCATGTGGTTTTGAGATGTCCTAAAGAAACAAAACGTTTATTATGATGGTTAAACATCATTGCCTACATTGAAATATGGTGGTGGTTCAATTATACTATGAGGAAGATTCAATTCTTCTGGTGTAGTCCCTCTTCCTTCCATATATTGAAGAAATGATGCTCTTAATATGTTTCAATATGAAAACGATTCCAAACGGAAATCCAAAATTGATTAAAAGACCAAAGGTTCCACGGAGGTTCCATTAAGATATGGGGAGGAATTTGTATATAGGTCCAGACACGATGACATTATTAATGGTATATCTCCAAAATTTCAAGTTACTAACAGCGAGAACATTTTTGTTAACAATAATACTCGTCCACATCACTGATGAATTGTACTCAAACGACTTGAAACGGCTATAGAAACCTTACGACTTCCTCCTAGGTCACCTGAGCTGAACCCTATTGAGCATATATGGGATATGCTTAAACGGTGGCTTTCGAACCATCAATCTCGCCCTAGTACTCTTCTAGAGCTTCTAACTTCGCAAATATGGGTCAATATATCCCAATAAAAATTGAGTAACTTCATAGAAGGTCTACGAAGGAGGACATACAATGTACTAAATTGTATGTATAAATAAATTTGACCAAAAATATGTTAAATTTACTTTAGTTGTGTATTATTTTATTTTTCAAGTAAACTTACTTTTAATTTTAAAATATAAAATAACAAAAAGGTAACGGCAACGTGATTTGTAGATACTTTTTTCAATATTCCTAACTATTAAATGAGTTTGTTTCAGGGTCAGAAAATGAAAAATAAAAAAAAATACAACATAAAAAGTTTTATATTTGTTTCATGCAAAGAATAAAACTCATGCTTCAATGATGTGAATAGTATATTTTATGTTGTACGATATTTGATATTGTTTATTAATAATATCTAGTTAAAGATTCCTCTAACAACCTGTTTTTAAAACAATTATTTAAACAAATTAAAAAGTAAAATGTTTATATTATAGAATCTCTTACCTTCCAATTAGGAAAACTTCCAAGTATACAAACAAAATTTTGATCAAAAGTTAAAAAGTAAATCATACATTTAATCGCCTTAGTTAGTTGACATAAAAATAAATAATATTTCCCAAGGCCTTTATTTAAAGTTAAATAATGGTTAGAAACAATAAAAAATGCACTTAGGTTGTAAAAATTGTTATTGCAAAAATATTTAGAATTTACAGTCGACGACTAGGTATGCTTTAGAATCAGAGACAGATAGATATAAAAAATAATACAACATAAAAATTTGGTACATAATGTAGTCAATATAAGTATATACATATAAAAATATAAAATTCTTAGATCACGCAAAAATTACATTATTATACACAGATATGAACATAAAACACACACATACATTCATTAGTACAAATTTATTTAACTACATTTCGTAACCAGGTGAATATGTCCTCCTCGTTCTGCGAAACCCAGTTAATGTTCAACTTGATGATCTCCAAACTTTGTTCCAATGATCTGGCGGCCGATCCAACATTCATTCCATTAAAGTAAGATGATACCTGCAAATAATAAACCCCATCAACACCTCAATTAACCCATAGAAAGTGACACTTACTTCGAAATAGTCATAAGGAGTCGATAAATGTGCAGTAACTGCTGATATGAGTTCGCCCATCATGAACGTGGCGTTGCCGAAAAGCGAGTACATAGTCGGCCAGTACGCCTTCAGGTGTCTCCAAGCCAACAACCTCCCCTCCGGATTAGCTGCCACGACAGCCAGTACAATTTTAACGTCTTGCGGCTTCACCATGTTCCTGTCCAATGTCTCCAGCAGGTACCTCTGCAACAACCACGGATCGGACGCAACGCCAAGAGCTTTCAGCAGCAATTTCCTTTCGCTGGGTATCTTGGTGGTGTTGTAAACGTTCCAGCAGTGCTGCCACTCGATCATTCCACCATATTTTATGCCCGCTGAGTAAACAACTTCTTTAAGATTCGGGTTTATTGATTTGTTGTTGTGCATCCAATCATAAAACTGTCGTTTGGCCTGTGATATGGTGTCGTTCAACTCACACAGCACGGCGGCTGATAAAATTTTCGTCCTCATAAGTCTGAAAACAAAACCAAATTATTTTGTTTGCCACAAAATTAATTAACAGTAGTGGTACTTCTCCAAGTGAGTGCCTTCGTTCTTCCATCCCACGTAGTTGACGACGGGAGTGAGGATCTGTCGCATATACTTCAAAAACTTTTTGTAAGACAAAGACTCGGATAATCTCCTGGCCCAGGTTTGAAAATGTTCGATGGCAGTGGCCCATGGGATGTAATCCCTCTCCTTAGAAAGGTACAAACTCATTTCTAAAGGAATGCTGGCGTTCAACATTCCAGCTCTGCACAAGGTGAAGGCATCATCAAGAAGACTGGCTCGATCAGCCGCATTTAAAACGGTGTGGTTGGTCTTGAGGAGGTGGATAAGGTTCTGCCAGGTCTCTTCATCATACATCACTCGGTAGAATCCAGACTGGTTTACGTTGGCCTTTATCCATTTTATGTCTGGGCTAACTTCGAACCTCACTGGAAATAATGATGTTGTTAATTTTATTGTGATAACTAACTTGAGAGGTGGTACCATCAGTCATGTTCATCCACACGGTGTTGACTGTTTCAGTGTCATTGCTGGTGATGAAGGTTAACGGCACGTACCACTTGTAGTCGAATTTACTTTTGGGTCTGCTTCTTACAGAGCTGTTGACGTTTTCAATGGTCAGAAGGAATCGTTCTTGACTTGCCACTATTTCATTGCCCTCTCTCGTGATGGTGATTAAAGGGAAACCCATTTGGTGTGTCCAGGTCTCCATTATGGTCTTAAGAAGAAAATAATTATCGACCTACTCCAATAAATATCGAGATAACTCACCTTGACTTCTAAAGTTTGGTTGGAGTTCCTGCTGAACACGTTCCATAAATCCTTAGTTTCAGCTATGCTGTACTTGTAGCTAGATAAGTAATCCGAAATTCCGTTAGATAAAGTTTCTTGTTGTAAAAATTTACTTAACATATGTAAGATGGCAGCACCCTAGACATAGACACAATGTTACTTCCAGTTTTGTTTTTATTAATTTAATGCTTTACCTTGCTGTAAGAGATAGTATCAAAAATAGCTTCAATTTCGGCCGGATCGTGAACAGAGACCGAAATTGGATGACTACTACTTAGAGCATCTAGAGCTAGGGCAGGTTGTGTTTTATCTTTTATAAATTGATCCATCATTTTCCACTCAGGGAACAGACTATCCACACCTATGTATTCTAAGAAGCTGGCGAACCCTTCGTTCAACCACAAATCGTTCCACCATTTCATCGTCACCAAGTTGCCAAACCACTACAAAAAAACCTTGGAAACATGTTCTAGTAAGTAGGAGATAACTTACTTGATGAGCTAATTCATGGGCAATAACAGTTGCAACCCACTGATGAGCAGTGATGGAAGTCTCATGTGGGTCATACAAAATAGCTGTTTCTCTGTAAGTAATCAAGCCCCAGTTTTCCATAGCACCAGTGGCGAAATCAGGAATAGCTACTAAATCTACAACAAACGAATACTAACCAGTTTCTAGCAAATTATCTATACCTTACCTAATTTTGGAAGAGGATAAGAAATTCCGAAAAAGTCTTCGAAGAAGTTCAAAATGTGCGTGGCAGTTTTCAATGCGAAGGAAGCCTGAGAAATGAACGGTGGCGGTGTGTAAACCGACACGGAAACACCACGCTCCGTCTGATTGTTAATATATTTGTAATCGCAAATAATGAAAGCAACTAAATAAGTACTCATTTCAACCGTTTCGTGGAAGTCATCGACCAGAAGACCTGTACCCATGTAAAACCCAACGTCGCCGGTGTTGGCGACGGGAGTGTTGAACAAGGCTATGTGGAACCGATCCCTGAATATTGTCATTTTGAATTTAGCCTTGAAGTGGGGCTCGTCGAAGCACGGAAAGGCAGACCTCGCGTGAGTCGGTTCGAAATGCGTGGTGGCCAAGTATCGCCTCTCGCCCTCTTTGTTCACGTAACTGGAGATGTAAAAACCTTCGAAGTCCGTGTTCAGCTTGTACCTGAACATCATCTTCAAGGTGTAGTTGTGCCTTTTCCTGAACTTCTCCTTGATTTCTATGTAGAGTTGTTGGGCCCCTACGTACTCTAACATTCTACTGATGGTCAAATTGTGGCCTCTTTTGTCCTGGACTATTTTTTCTGTTATGGTTATGTTTTTACTGTGCAAGAGTACGAAGTGGGTGTCCCGTTCGGCGTGGAATTCTATCATTATTTGTCCTTAAAGATGCACAATTGGGTTTATGTGACCGTCTTAAGTGTTTGGCAACTTACCTCTAACATCTAAAGTGGTAAGGTTTGGATGAATGGTAATATTATATCGGATTGGTTTAATGGCATTGGGAAGACGTAGGTTATTCCAAGGGAAGACCTGTCCGTTTGTCGCCCGTGGGATGAACATTCTAGTCATGTTCCAGTCATCATCCACATAGTTTGGAGGTTTCTCGCCAGCGCAGGTACAATCTAAGATAAAAAGTGCGACGTAGATAATCTAAGGACAATGATGTCCGAAGCTTACCACTTTGGGGTCCGGTGAAGGCGATGATGAGGGCGATGGTGAATAGCAGGGCGAAAACAATGGTGGCAATGCACAGTGCCCGATTGTGGGAACAGGCAGCGACGCCATTATTCTCGTATAAGGTTTTTTTGGTGGTGGTCTGGCTGTTCCGGTGTCCGTGGCCATGTCCGGTTGGGCTCTCTGTTCCTACAACACCACCTGAGTCACAGGGTTGGTTAATGAACGATGATGAATTGCGGATTGATGATTGGGTGAATTGTGCTGAAGCACTATGAGTTTGATCTGTACCTGTAAGAAATGCAACATCGTCAACATCTTGATCGTTCATAACTCTCTGGTGATCGCGTCTCCACACTACTGCCTCGATGCTTTGGTCTCCGGTTACTAGAGAGACCTTTACCAGGTTTTCTCGATATCTCCCCTCCACACTAACTCTTATTTAGACTAAACCTGGATGGATTTTAGTTTCAATTACCGCTGTCCGGAAAACAAACAACACTTTATAATTAGATAATAAGAATTATGTGCATTGCAGTTTTATCTAGCTTAATCTATGTAGTTTTCATGTATGCTTATACTGGAACATTCCTTTTGGAGCTTTTTATCTAGATTTTAATACTCTAAGTCCAGACTTGAGTAACTTTACTATTCTGCAGAAATATTTTGAAGCTAATTACTTAAGCTAAGTACTGATTACTTACCAACATGTAGGTTTATGTTTTTACTTATTAATTCTAGAGATAAAACTTAGAACTACACCAAATTATATGGTCTTTTTAAAGAGAAAATGGGTTTGAAGCTGAAACTTAAGATACTTAACTATACTGTGATTTAAATGTAAAGTTAAAGAATCATTTACTAAGAAAAATAAGGTATTATTGGTAATATAAAACAAATAAATTAAATTTGTGAGATACTAAAAAAATGGGGGTCAAAATGTGGACTTTGGTGAAAATATGAGTGGATATTTTACTCAAAAACTGTACCGGTACACACGTGTGACTTGATTCAAACATATGCGGATAAAATGACCGTATTGCAGCGCATGATTTGTAGTAACCTTTGAACAATAACACGAACCACCCCGTCCACAACCCCCCAACAGTACAGGCCAAAAAAAGCATACATGCCGCATCACCAATGCACATAATTCTCACCTCTACTTATAACACACATCGAACAACCGCTAGATCAGATTCAAATCGGTACAATCCATCTTAAGTGATATGTTTTAAGCGTCCAGCACGTACCGGACCACGATAAACGACCCAGCGTAAAATTCACACCCTCCCCTCTCTCTCTCTCACACACTCTCTGTAACAAAAAAAAAGCGACCCGAATAGTTTCACAGACTGATGCGACTGAACACGGACTCCCCGAAAACGTAGGACGAAACTCGTTCGTGGAAAATTGCCCACCGGCAAAGAGGCAACATGTACCGAAATCGACGCGCTCACACCATCATGCGCGTGAACGATGGTCCGAGGGGCGCAAGTCACCCCGTGTCCGTCCCGTTCCCGGTCCGCATCCCTCACGATGTCGGGCCTCTACCATCCCTAAAACGGCCCCGGCACCTGACCCCTCGCCGATTTCATTAATCTCGCCGCCGAAGGAGTTTTCTCGCACCATTGCCGCCCCCCATTGCGGATGAGGGGGTGGTTTTTTTTTTTTAATTTAAGTCGGTTTTCGACGTTTATAGATTGGATCATGTACGATTGGATTGGATTGAACCGTTTCACGTCGAATTGATGCGTTTACTTGAAGTGTTGGGTCAAATTTTTCAACAATTTATTGGTTTTAATCAGTTTTAAGAGGTTTTGTTAATTTTATAGTTATGGTTTAAATTTTTTGTTTAAAAGTTTAGAACAAGGTTTTAATTAGGATTTATATTAATTAGTTTAGTAAATTTCAGGAGGCTTTAAATAATTGTTAAGTTTTGTAACAATACGAGGTACTTTAAAATAAAATTTTGGTATTTAAAATTACACGTTAAACACAGTCAACCACCTTCTTTTTATTTTTATTATCATATCACTTGATCAATTTGCATTCAATTACAGACAGATCTAAAATTTCTAAATATGTCTAACCTAGTATTAGTAATATACTATTATAATATAATAGTTAAGGTCACTAAAACTATCTATTAGTATAAAAAAAATACTACAATTTTATTTATTTAAAAATTATAAGGAAATATTTATGTAATGATTTAATGAGTTCTTTAAACTACACTATATGGAAATTTTAAGTGGTAATTTTGCATCATTGAACAATAACTACTTAACCAGACAACTAGATAGTCAAAAAGAAGGAAAAGGAAAGATCCCCTAAAAATAAATGCTGATTCATTAGAGATTTATGAAGAACTAAAAGAGATAGAAAAGATACAATCTAAAATTGAGATTGAAGTACACTATTTTTTATCAAATAAAACCTATAAATATTATTGAATTTTGGAATTTTAAGGAAACTTTTGAGTTTATTGAATTTCTAATCGTTTCACTACATTTATTTGCTTTTAAAATATACAGAGTGTCCTAAGATAGTTATCTTCAGGGAATGACTCTTGTGTAATGTATATCAAAAATTAATTGATTTGATCGTAAACAGCCTTTTTATTAGTTCACTTTTTATTTGTTTATAATGAAATTTTGAATTTTGGTACCAAATTTGAGGAATATAATTTTAATTTCATAATTTTATTATTGATCTGTTTTTTGTTTCTCTTTTATTCGGTAAATTTAATAAAATTATACAAATAAATATTATATTCCAACTAAAATTCAAAATTTCATTACAAAAAATTACAAGTAAATAAAAAATAAGATAATAATTTTCAAATCATGATCAATTTATTTATTTATTTATGATTAAAATTATAAAAATAAAAATTATATTCCAACCAAAATATAAAGTTCCATTATAAACAAGTAAAAAATTTAAATGTAAATAAAAAGTTAGACAATATTTCTTCTCGTCTTTTTATTTGTCTATTTTATTTTTATTTGTTTATTTTAATAAAATAATAAAATTATATTCCAACCGAAATTAAATTTCCATAATAAACAAGTAAAAAAATGAACAAGTAAATAAAACATATTTTCTTATTTTATTTTTACTTTTATAATGGAATTTTGTATTTTGGCACCAAATTTCAGGAATAAAATTTTTGTGTTTGTTTTAATAAAATAATAAAATTATAAATAAAAGTTATATTCCAACCAAAATACAAAATTCCATAATAAACAAGTAAAATATTAATGGTAATTAATATTATTATTTTATAATTTATAGTAATTTTTACTTGTTTATTTTGTATTTTGGTTCTAAATTTCGGGAATATAATATTTATTTTGAATATTTCATTATTGATCTGTTTTATCTTTGTCTATTTTATTCGGTTAATAAAATAATAAAGATAAAAATTATATTCCTACCAAAATACAAATTTTTGGTAGATAAATTAATAAAATTAAAATAAAAATTATATTCAAAACAACAAAAATTTCGTTATAAACAAATAAAAAAATTAACAAACAAATAAAAAATAAGAGAATATTTTTATGTTCTGATTTATAAAATTAAAAAAAAAAAAAAATAAAAATAAAATATATTTGCGACCAAATTAATTAATATTTGATATATGTTAGTTGTCCCCTGAAGACAATTCTAAATTTTTTTTTCTTTACTTATATGTTACAGTCAAAATATATATTCACAAAGATATAAAAGGTAATTGGTATTTCCGTTCACATCAAATGCCAATATTTTTTTATTATAAATAAATCTCAATCTCAAAATTATTTTATATTGTATTAATATGCTCCAACACCTTATATCTAAAATAAACATTTACAGAGTTATTAATAAAATTGTGGAAAACATATATTTCCATAAATGTGCTTTTAATGATTTCAATTTTCATATTTATCAATTAATATTATCACAAAAATCGACAATAATGACTTACACGAGTCCAATGAACTTTTTTCACTTTTTTTTCTAATGTAAATGAGTAAATATTCATTTTAACATAGGGCAAACTTCAGGTACAACTACCTTTTATCATAGTTCCAAGAAAGTTACTGATATTTAGGTAATAAGTAAGCGGAAATACCAAAGACCCTGTATAATACATTGGACACCTTTTAGGGGCTCTAGGATACTCTTTTATTGAGGTGTATACCAAGAATGAACGTTTCAATTTTACATCTGTTAATTGTAAAGTTCAGAAAAGGAAAATGATTCAGAATTTTATGTACAATTAAAATATGCACTAACGTTTATAAAATTCAATTCCAAAAAACAAAACTAGACGTAGCAACTGAAATTTATATTGATTGATTTAGTTCTCTATGAACCAGCTAATTAAACCACCCTATATATGAAAATCATCACTAATTTTTATTATTTAATTTACAAGCAGAAACAGATGCAAAATCACCAATTATTAATATAATTGTAGATGTATCTTTGTGCACACTATTCTAACTTTAATCTAGTAAAATAGTCCACCACTGCATTTGTTTATTTTTGTCCAGAACAAAATCCAGCCGGTGAAACGGTGAATTATTTTACTAGAAAGTTACCGTACATGTTATCTGAACAATAATAACAATAGTGAATAAAAACGCTAAAGCTACAGTCTTTCAAAAGTCGTGCTTGTTGTAGTTGTAAAAAAAGTCAGATAAAACTAGCAAAACAACGTTGTGGATTTACCTCTTTTGTGCTCGTAAAGAAAGGTTGCAGTATATGAAAAGGGGGGTTTTATAAATCTAGGACAGAAAGTACGTGACAAAATCCATGTGTGAGGGCGGTATTTAAGTTAAAAAAAAAAAAACAGAAAACGTAGCTGAAATTCAAGTGACACTTCACCTACTCTCATAAATCTGCATCTTTGACTTCCATTTCAGCTTTTGCATAATTTATATGTTTTTGTTCCATTTTATATTCGCATAATGCGACAATTTACTTGTTTCAATGTGACTGTGTTGATGAAGCTGAATTTGTAATCAACTGCCTTGAGATAAACTTTAAGTTTAACAAGCTATTTAAGTTGACTATCAGTGCTAACATCAATGGTAATTATAATAATTTTTTGATTGGTAACTTATTATGATCAATAAATCACAAATTAAACGTTACTTTTGTTATAAATTATTGTAAAACTGAGTTGCTACTAAAGTGAAAACAAAAAACATGCTTCAGTGTGCCCAAATCCAAATCCATCGACACAGTTCTCGATATCCAATCAACGACTGAATCGATAAAGTTTACAAACAGTGACAATTGTGCGTGTAAAAAGCGGTGTCAAGCTACGTTTTTTGTGAAGCTTCAAAGCTGCACAGACATATTCTTTCAGCCACCTGTTAGAATGTGTCTGTTATGTCTGTAGACCATTGCTAGGTTTTTTTTTGGTAAAGTTATTATTTGGACCCACCTTGTCTTAAATTGCCATTCTGTGTTTGCTTGAACCTGCCCATCGGTTCCAGCCTGATGACATCGGCGGATTGTGAAGAAGACCCTTGTGGCATACTGTCAATTATTTGGCTATCAATTATTTAGGTCTAGACCTACTTTTTGCATTATGACTAATGTTACTACGTTACTACTAAAGGAAGTTTATCATTCTCATGCCTTTTTACTATCTATTATACCTGTCTAACTAGATTAGTTATTGATACAAGGATGTCTTTATCTGGTGTATTAATTTAAAACACTTTGAGTAGCACATTATTTTCGTGGTTTTTCGGACCTAATTTGTGTATTTGTGAGCGTAGAAACGTTTGTGAATGACTGTTTTGGGGTAGCCACAGTAGGGGTGAACAGTTTTAGTTGCACTTATCGATTTTAAACTCTTAACAAAAACTAATCGCTTATATTCCTCTATTTTCAGCTCTAAATATTTGCAACATACATTAAATTTTTCTTATTATTCCCACATAATATTAGCTTCTCCCTTTCCGAACTTGTCATTTTAACAGAGAAATATTCAACACGTGACTTTGTTTCGTATTGATTTTCCGCGTTTCCTTTGGTCTTGTCCAGCGCCGGCGTCGACATCAAACACTTACTGGTTTTCCTCGATTAATTTCCGATGTTTTTACGAGGGGCAAACCAAATTTAAAGTTCAATTTGTTATTAAATTAATTTTTGACTACTAAAAATTTCATTCAATATTTAATACAATTAAATATGCAAATAAATATTTAATTTTCAATATGACAAAGTTTATCTGTGTAATTATGTCATTTTATAAATATTTTTTTTAATTTAGATAAAACTATCTAATCTATCAATTAAACTATTAATATATTAATAAAAATACACATTCAAGTTGCAGATAAATTTAAAAACTGGAAAAATAAAAATATTCACAACGCTTTTCCTAAAATCACTTTTAATAAGTTGTATCAGATTATTAATCGATGATTTATAAGTTTAGCAAAACTGTTTTCTTTACCTCAAGAATTATTTAATGATTCTATCTTGTATTCTTACATAAAAAGTAAATATATTATAATTATCATATAAATTTATATATTTATCAGGACGTCATTGAGTTATTTTTTTTAAATTACGCATTATCTAATCGGTCTATTAAAAAGCAATTAGCTGATAATTAACAATTGTAGATTCTACATAAACTAGACACACAAATTTTATTTTTTTTAAATGCGGAAAAACATTAATAATTAATTTGTGTGTTCTTAAAAAATACCATTTATTCATCATTATTATGTTAATTTATAATTACATTAAAAAATATTAAATAAAACGTAGTAATATTCATTTTAAACAAAATATTTTTATACTAATTGTCATAGTGGTCATTATTATAAGAACTTTTTAAAATGTTAAATATTTTAACCATAACTTTAATGTAAACTGCTAAAATAATATTTATCTATTATAAAAACTATTATATTCTTATTCTATAAAATGTTACATACAGTAGGAAAAGTGTCTGACCCATATGAATTTAGAGAGAGACATTATGCATGACAGAGACAGTAGAAACTACTCCATAGTGGGAGACTTACTGTCTCTATTGCACATGATTTCTCTTTCACGATTCAGATGGATCAAACTCTTTTCGTACTGTATATTTTTCTGAATTGAACTGCATATAAATATAGGAACTTTAGAAATCTTGTAGATCTGGTGTCAAAGGAAACCCATCCACTAACCATCTTGTCAGAGTCCTTGAACTAATTTCAGAAAGTCCTATTTCCTCCAGGATGGCTTTAATTTCAGTTGTCGATAAGACTGGATTATTTCTTGCCATTTTAATTATCCAGTTATCGATTTTCTTTCAAGTTTTTCGAACTCAGACAAATTATTTTGCTAGTTTCTCTAATTTTTTTAATAATATGGGAAACGATTGACTTATTTAGCCATTGTAAAGTCTTAGCCATCTTGTCCTGTTTCTTTATGGCTTGGTAACACTGAATTATATTTTTTTACAGTCTGACTTCGACTAATGAGAATAATGATTATTATATATAATTATAGTAAGCAAAAGGTTGCTAGTAAAAAATCAATTTAAATTCACAGAGGGCAATGATAGGCCATAAAGTAAAAAGTTGCTATATTTTTGTCCATTGAAAAATAAAAAAAACACCCAATTTTTTTAAAAATAAATTTTTATTAATCAGTTTCATACTGGACTCAACAATAACAGAAAAATGTACTGGCATCTAATTGAAGTAGTACATACATTTTAATATATTTTAATTAAGTTTGCTATACTACTGTATATCTTAAAGTGACATTGAGCTAATTTTGTGGAATTACGCCTTATCTTAAGATTAGTTACCTAATAATTAATGTAGTACTTGTTGATTATATGTAAACTAGTCGCACAAATTATATATATATATATATATATATATATATATATATATATATATATATATATATATGTATATATATATATATTTAATACAAAAAAATTTTCATATGTCAATTTATAGGTACATTAAAAAATCCCTTAAAAATAATTTATTCATTCAATTTTAAGCAAAATGCGTTGGCAAAGGCAAAATATAAACGAAAGGTAAATAAAAACTCAAAAAGAATATGTAAGACAATTATTACAAATTCCCAATAAACTCGCAAATATATATTGTGCTGGGCAGTGTATGCGTAGTTCGCAGCGTCGACGCACCTGAAAGTATGTAACCAGGTTTACAAATATTTAAATGCAATATAAACAAAATGCCCCTAATTACAATGTCAGCATCACACGATTCGTTGACCATACTTAAACTTAAACCACTTAATCAGCATGCCCAACTTAATTGCTGCGTCGGACTGTTATAGAATATTTCTAATAGATAAATCCAGTTGTAAAGTTCATAGTATTAGCGACAAAAAGTGTGATAACCGTTTTTAAAAATAAACGTGTAACATAATCGTGCAATTGACACGATAAAGTTAGCTGTGACCCAATAGATTTCTGGCGAAATATTGGGCACTCGAATGTGGCAAAATAATGTTGCGAATAAATAACCACAGTCGCTTGAAATCGACAGGAATGGAGTTACGCAGTTCGAACAGCTGAATACACGAAGGAAACGGATTGGAAAAATGTCGTTGTGCCGAACGATTTTCACATGTTTGTCAAGGTTCAGTTTGGAGAGGAGTAAACATAACCTATTATGCAACGTATTGCCAGTGAGTCACAGATACGATTGTGTACATTTTTTAGGACGATTCCGCCAAAGCCACAACATGCCCATCAAATTTACCAAAGGTGACTTCAAATTTTTAGACTATGACTGTATTGGTTTTGATTTGGATAACACCCTGGCCAGATACAAAGTGGGTGCCATGATTGAGATGGAATATGATATTATTGCTAACTATCTGATAAATCATAAGGGTTACTCAAAAAAGTACTTATCAAAGTCACTGGATCACAATTTCATAATGAAAGGTCTGATAATTGATAATGATAATGGAAACTTATTGAGGCTTGCCCCCGATGGCACCATCATTCAAGCCACACATGGTACCAGATTTTTAACAGAGGAGGAGGTGCTTAGGTACTACCCAGATAAGCACTGGAATGCCACTGATTTGTTTGTGAATGATCCTTTACAGACATGGAATGGTCCTTATGCCACTAAGATGCGGGCCTTATTAGACTACTTTGACATTATAGCCAGCATGGTGTTTGCGAGGGCTGTGGACACAATTGATGAAGAACAAGGAGTACAACAAAAATACACAATCTATGAAGACGTAGTGGATGCTTTGCAAGAAATGTTTGCCAGGGAGCATTTTCAATTAAACAAGGGAGCATACTTTCCATTAATGAAAACCCAACCCGACAAGTATTATTACAAGTGCAGCCAGAATTTACTCAACTGGTTGTCGGAATTGAAGCAAAGGGGGAAGGTTTTATTCCTGATAACCGGCTCCCACATCGATTTCGCCAGCCACACTGCCTACAACACTTTAGGTGAGAATTGGAAAGACTACTTCGATATTATCGTGTGCTTCGCCAAAAAGCCAGGCTTCTTCACCCTCAACCGCGACTTCATCAACGTAAAAGACAACCGGGAGGTCCATCCTGCGCCGTTCCACGAATTAAAAAGGGGTCACATCTATACCCACGGCAACTGGAAGGACTTGCACAAGTTTCTGACCATCCATTCCGACAAACCCGACCCGAAATTCCTCTACGTCGGCGACAACCTGATTCAGGACGTGTACACCCCCAGCGTGCACTCGCACTGCGACACCGTGGCCGTTTGCGAAGAACTGGAGGCCGAAGGAGTGCACGGACATGATCCTTGGCATCCGGACAGTCAGTTTTTGGTGTCGACAGTTTGGGGATCGTATTTTCACTGCCACAAAACGAATTGCGTTACAAATTGGTACCAAATAATGAAGAAGCACTCTAAATTGTGCGTGCCCAGCTTAGAATTCGTCGCTACTTATCCGGTAGATTATGTATTTAAAACGGAAATTTGAATAATGTAGTAGTTACCTGTTGTTACCTGTTATGTAATAGTATTTATATGTTTTATTTTATGCTATTTATTTTCAGTTTATTGACTAAAGTAGGAAATTTTATATAATCAATGTTAATATTTAATACTCAAAATTATTTTATTTATTTTTGTTACGAATACCTTGCACAACATATTTTTATATTTGTTTACTTCAAATAAATATTAATTTTATTATTGTTATAACATATTTTTTACCTCAATTATTGCCTCAGTATATTGTTGAGATCGAACAACAAAAAATGTGTGGAAGCTCTAAAATCTAATTAGATTTATAATTAACATATTACACATAAAGAAACAACAAATTATGTTAATTTAGGTCAGTTAGTTCAGTTTTTATGTAATATATAAAAAAGTTGTTAATTTTAAAGATTACTTTACTATTAATAAGATGATTTATTATTGCGAAAAAATGATATTTAAAAATTTGAAAAGTTTTTTGTTCAAACAATATACCTTTAGAAATATATTATATTTGTTTACTTGAAATAAAAATTACTTTTATTATTTTTTCTCCCAATTGTTACATTCTATTATTGACCTATTGACCTAGTTTAGGTAAGTATAATGGTCAGAGAAATAGTACAAAATTTAAAATTAAATATTCTGTAAGAATTTAATTCAAATTTTTGTGATATTACTTTAAACGCATTAGTTTGATTTGGTGGCCAAAGAAATAGTGTATTCAAATATTTAACAATACTCTTAATAGTAAGAATTTATTAGTAGTAGGATTTATATTTTATTGAATAACTCTTTTAGTCAGAAAAAAAGAAACAGTGTACTCCAGAGAAAAGGGAAATAATGACAAGAAAAATCAAGGTCTAAATATTGTTGGCGTTGTCAAAAGAAAGAAAAGATGCTCCCTAAAAATGGTTTACAATGTTATTAACAAATATGAGACAACACATTCGCTTGAAAATATAATAAGAAAACGTGCTAACAAAAGGCCAACTCCTTTTATGTACAGACAAATTGGAAGAATCAGTAAACGAGATCCTGTCTTGTCTTCTAGGCAAATAAAAATGAATTAATTGGCTAAAAGATAATCATGTTGAGGTCCTCGATTTGCCAGCGGATCTAAATTCAATTGAAAACTTATGTAACGACATATAAGTCTCGATTAAAACACCAAAAGCCATCAAATTCAGATGAATTGTGCTTATTAATTGAAGAGTCATGGAAATCAATTTCAAACGACCGATGCTGATATCTCGTTGAACCTATGCCTTGTCATTTACAGATTGTTATAACGACCAAAGGGTATCCACTAAAATATATTATTTTAAGTTATATGTGTGATATTAATGTATGTGATACATTTTTTAAAATATTATTATAAATTTGAATTCATACAAAGACTTGTTAAAATAAATTAAAGTGTTAAAAACACAAAAAGATAATACAAAATACATATTAAAATCGTATTGGAATTATAATAGATCAAATACATATCAGAAAATGTATTTTACATAAATATTTAAGAAATTCATTTTTATAGATCGTGTTAGTAATGTTTATTTTAGAGTCTTTATGATTAATTAAATATATTTTTTATATTTATTTGATTTTTATCTAATGAAATTCTAAAAAACTATTTACTATTGTGTATAAAAATGTATACGTTAAAATAATGCTACAGGTTTTAATTACAACAAGTTTATTTATTTATTGAGTCACAAACACAAATGCACAAACATAATTTTATAACGGAAATAGACATAAATATCGATATATCACTAAATGATAAAATATCAAATATACAATTGTGTAAAATACTTTTTACTGATAGCAAGTGTAAAATGAAAACTGACACTATTTAAAATACCATCAATAATATGAATAATCAGCATTTATCAAATTACATGAAAAAGAATATAATGTTATTAATAACACTGCAATAATATATAATAAAAGACTATCAAAGTGAAAATAAAAATTCGTCAGAAATGGGTGGGATATCAATTGTTGTGTTCGTCACTCAATCGCTTGTTTTTATTCAACTATTTGAACAACAATTAACGTGTAAAAAAAACAATAATCTTATAAGAAAATACTAAAATCTTATTGGAATTTTAATATATTATATAATCAAATAAGAAATATTTAAGAAATTATTTATAATTTTTTTTATATTATTATGTTAATAATACTGTCTATTTTAGAGTCTTTATTATTAATTAAATATATTTTTAAAATATATGAAATTTTAAAAAATATTTTACACTAAATTTAAGCTTTCAGTTTAAGTTTAATATATTAAGATGGGTTGTTAATTTTAAAGATAACAACATAAAAAATATTTGTGTTAAAATAATACACTTTCAAAAGCTACAAATTTTAATCAATTAACTTTATTTATTGACTTTTAATAAAATTCTAATTAAAGTACAGAATTTGATATTAAAAATATTATTTATTACAATTAAAATTATTCTAGGTTTGAGTTTTTATATTATAAAATATTTTATATCAATGAATATATTTAATAAATTATTAAAAGATATAGATATAATTAAATAATTTTTAAAAACATATAAAACAAATAATTTTATAACGGAAACCTTCAGTTTATCTATAATAATTTTTATTAAATTGATACATTTTTTTTAAATATTGTTTAAAAAACGTTTTAAAAGTATATACCTATGTTTAAAAAATGTTTTAAAACAATACACTTTTAGAAGATACAAATTTTAATTAAAATTAATTATCGACTTTTAATAAAATTCTAATTAAAGCAACTTAAGAATTTGATATTAAAAACTATTTACAATTAAAATTATTCCAGTTTTGGGTTTTTATAATGGAATATATTTTATATCTATCAATATATTTAATAAATTATATACAGATTTCGATATAATCAAATAATTCCGATAAATAAAATTTGCTTCCGATAATTTTATATATCGGATGTTGCTAATTTTAAACATAACAATAATTATTATTGATTGATAAATTGTTTTTATTATTGTTAAAAAAATGTTTTAAAATAATACATTTTTAGAAGCTACAGATTTTAAATACGATTAACTTTATTTGTTGACTTTTAATAAAATTCTAATTAGAGCAATTTAATTTGATTTTTGTATATTATATTTAAAAACATAATTGATTAATGCTTAATAAACTATCGAGCATTATTGTATGTAACATAATTATTATAATAAGAAAATAATCTAGTTTTAAAATAATGCAAGATAGTGTATTTTATAATATATTTTATATCAATATAATGAATAAATTATTCACATGATAATAAAAATGTACAATTGAGTAAAATACTTTATACCGATAACAAGTGTGAAATGAAAACTGACACACATTAAAATAACATCAATAATATGACTAATCAGCATTTATCAAATTATATTAAAAAGAATAAAATGTTCTTAATAACACCGCAATAATTTATAATAAAAAGCTATCAAGTGAAAATAAAAATTCGTCAGAAATGGGTGGGATATCAAAGCTGGACTGTTGTCTTTGTGACTTAATCGCTTGTTTTTATTCCTTCAGATCACTAAACCCACATAATCATTATCCGAACGCACATATTTGGACTGTTCTTATTCGATTTCAGTGCGCAACAGCCGCACGCATCCACCGCCACTTTTAAAAATTCAAACTTCTAGAACGTTCCAACAATGATTATTAAATTTAAACTAATATTATTAATCTGTGGTGGCTCAATTAACTCACGGAAACCGGACAAGCATCAATTGAACGAATTTATGGTCAATAAAAGTGAGGTTTTAACTGTCACAAAACCTTAGGGTTGTAATTATTAATAAATATTCAATGCGTATTTAAATGTGTACCGTTTTTTTGGGGCCGATACGATACCGTTTACTGTGTCAGTGATTTTTTTGAATACGAAATCACTTCCTATGACAAGGGCAGGGGGCAAAATGAATATTTATACCGTTTTTAAAAACACAACCTGACGTCACTCGTGCCTTTGAACGTGCGAGCGTCGACGATTTCTAAAATAATTTAGTCCGGTTTATGTTAATTTAGCAAAAAGTTTTACGATATGATCCTGTTGGAGCAACGTTTTCACATGATCTACGGATTCACCGTCCAGGAACAAATATCATTTTGTCGGGTAAGATAATCTGTTTGTTTGCGTTTGTTTATTTGTCGCCGTACGAAACGGTGTTCCTTTATTGTTTTATTAAAAAACGGACGAAATGCGCAGATATTTCGGTCTGCCTTGTGAAAAATGTTGTTTTGGAAAGCGTGTGCATAAAACAAAGAGATGCAAGTGGTGGTCTATGAGTTGCCCCACTCTAGTTTTGTTGAGTTGAGTTGTGGCGAATTTTACACATCGCATTTGATCGCAGCGTTTGTAGGTACGGTCCCGTTTGCTCAGTGCGCATTTTGTTCCAACTTGTTTGTGTGTATTTGAGCTGGCGATTTCGAATCGGTGCGCCGCACGTCAATATTAATAATAAAACGTTGTCGGTACGACGTTATAAATAATCGTTGTGTCTGTGTGCGAACAGTCAAGTGAGTCATTTAAAAACAAAGAAACCAGTGTCAGGTAAAACTAACCCCAAATTTACCGGTCAAGTGTATTGAACTGTCAAACGAGTGCATCAGCTGTTATTTGCGTCTGTTACAATGAGACTGATTAAAGAAAACCACTACAAGTAAAATGTTCCCGTTATGTAATTTGTGATTTACCGTGCTGAACAATGAACCTGCCGCAAAGCCCCGAATAAAACCGCCTCAAACAAATTTATAGGTTAAGTGTCGCTGGTGAAAAACAAACCCACAAACAAACATGTTGCTGTTGAAAAAGGTGTATCGCGACGAGCTCCTGCAACTGGCCCTGATCCTGAGCCTGTTGCGGGTCAATCAGAACGGCGTGCTGGACTACAACATCTACAACACGGTGGCCAACCTGGACTTTGGCAACGGCACCAGTTGGAGGAGCCTCAGCCCGACCGCTTTAAGATCACACTTAGCTCACCCCAAAAGTTTGGACTCTGTACTATTGAATTACGAAAGGGACTTGTTCGCTGACCTAAACTCATTGGGCAGATACAACCGGCCTTACTATCGACACCCTGATGTCACTGCCTACTTGTTGAACATTGAAAGGGGTGCCCCGCTGGCCAATGCCGAAACCTTAGCTGAAACGTTGCCCGAGGTGCCTGCACCACAGAACACCACACATGAACCCCACACCGAACCTACCTCAACAAATGAACCGGCTACTGAACCAGGCCTAGAACTCACCCAAGAGGTAAACCAGTAGCCATATGTATTTTATAAATAGTTGTCAGTCAGTAGTTTCTTTGTTTTATTAGAATAAGCGTGTTTTGTTTTTGTGCCAGTCCAATAGGACCATTTGGCAGACGGTTTATTTGTTTTGTTTATGTTTTATTTATCTGGACTTAGATATACAGTAATTTGTATTAGAAATTGGAAATATATTTATAAATGATGCAACAATCTTAAAATGTGGAAGGTAATGATGATTCATCAATTGTTTATCTGTGTGATTTTGTGAATAATGGACCCAAATTGCGTGTTGACAGTGATGTTGTTATGCAAAGTCAAGACGTGGTGGTGGCGAAATGAGGATATACAAAACAATGAAACTATTTTTGCTTCACAGATTGAACGGATTAACGTCTGTGTTTTAATAAGTTAGAATAAATTTAGATAAGGCGAATATAAGTTACTATAAATAACCATACACAATAAAAAGTTGATACTTTCTTTAGTTAGTTTGTCCTGTTATTTAAAACACTTATTTCATTTTATAATATTCATTATTAATTAAATAAAAGTGCCAATAAGAAATATTATATACAGGAAACAATTTTCTAATAAGATATGTATAAGAAATTAAACATAAAAATAACTGAAATATTTAAGAATCAAATTAAGAACAAAAATGCAACAAAAAATAACATTATTAAAGGAATTTTCAGAAATTTACCAGGTTAATGAAATATTTATATTAAAATTATAATAATTAATATTTAATTCGTATCAAAGTATATATTATTTTTATTATTGATTTGGGTACATGTTATTTTATTTTTAATTTTAAATTTATTTTAACAATTATTATTTTTAATAGTACTTAACATGTTTTATGTTAAAAATGTTCTAATTAAATTAATTTTAATTAAATTCTAATGTCAAAAATATTCCATACTAAAAAAATGACAAAATTATATTCTTTAAGTTTGTAAAAAATATTTATGATTTAGTTTTAATAAAATTCTATTTAATTTCATCATGCATTTTAAAAAATGTCATATTCATTTTCTATTTAATGTTTTAAAAGAAAAAAAAAATATGCTTTGTTAAATTTGTATTAATTTTTATTGTTTATTATTTTAAAACTTAATAAACCACCAGTTAATTAATTTTTAATATTATGTATTTTAAAAAGTGACAAATGATTCTGATTTTTAAAATAAATAATGTTTTCTTTAATGAAATTGAAATTAGAAATTACTTATATTTTATGTTTAAACAATTGCACATTGAAATGATTTAAGTAATATTTATATTATATTCTTTATCCAAAAAATTCTCATATTAAATTATGAATATTCTTTTTTTTTTAATATTTTTATATTATTCTATTCCTTTTATTTAATTTTAATGAAATTATAATTTCTGGAACTATTGTGTTTATTATTTTAATCCTTAATAAATCATAAATTATTGTTTTGATATTACTCAACGTGTGTTGAGTTGAGAAATTATGTTTATATTTTTTATCAATTAAACTATGGATTATGATTCTTAATATTATCTGTTCTGTCTGTTTTAACCTTTCTTTAATATAACGGAAATTAGAAATTATTTTAATAATATTATAGTAAAATCTAAAAAATTTCATATTAAATTTAAACAATTGAGAGGACAATTAATTTTTTTATTATTATAATTATTATATTATTTTAATATATTCTATTTCTTTACTAAAATTTTAATGAAATCATTATTTCTATAAATATTTTAAATTAAATAAATTTATCATTATATTTAATATTTTAATCCTTAATAAATCATTTTTTTAAATATTACTTAATGTGTTTAGTAAGTGAATAAAATTTTATATTTAAAATTTTTAAAAGAAATAATGTTTTTATTATGAATATTAAAAATTATATTTATATCCTTATATTTCATTTTTATTCACTTCTATTAAAATTTTATATTAAAAAAAAAAAAATAATTTTTATTAAATTTAAAAAATGAAACTATAAATTATTTTTAATATCATTTAATATATTTTAAAAAGTGACAAATGATCCCTATTTTTATAATTTTAAAATAAATAATGTTTTTGTTAATAAAATGGAAATAAAAGATTATTATAATTCTATTTTTTGTTCAAACAATTTTTTAATATGTTTCTATTATTCTATTTCTTTATTTAATTTCGGTGAAATATATAATTTCTAAAAATATTTTATACTCAATTCAAAAAATTTAAAGGAAATTTGAATTTTTTAAATTATATTAAATTATCCTTTTCTTTATACCTAATTTGAATATTAGATTGGAATCTGAAATTTTAATTTCAGTAAATATTTTGTAGTAAATTTATCATTGTTTATTGTTTTAATACTTAATAAATCATCACTTATTATATTTATTTTTAATTTTTATTTGAAAGTTTTGAAAGAAATATACAATGTATGAATGTTTTTATCGCACAATGAACATTAGAATTATATTTATATTTTTATATTTCTTCTTTTCATCTTTGTACCAAAAAATACCTCTCATTAAAATTAAAAAAGTGAAACTACCAATTATTATTTTTAATGTTAATGAGTTTTAAAAAGCATAAAAATGATAATATATTTTTACGTTATAAAAATAAATACACTTTGCAAATAATTTCGTTGAATTATTTTGTTTATCTTGTTTTTAGCATTTTCACCTTTATGCACAAATGAATAACACAGTTATCAATTATTCATTACCCATCAACTCGAGTTTTAACAAAAACATGTAACGCAACTAGATTCATTTAACGACACACGCTTCGTTCAAATGTATTTTCCATTTAATCAAACAAAATTGCCCTTCATTATCGCCATTTAAAACTATTATGTATGCGTATCAAAGTGGCAATGGAACGCGTATATTTTTCCTCACCCAATTACCAACGTAATTTTGAATAATTATGAAACAAATGCGTTCTCTTCAAACGTCTAATAATTGGTAAATCATCGTTGGCGAAAGATTCCATTTACATCTCTCATACTGTATTTACAGTGTTGGAAAAAAGTATAGGAATAATTATTTACTTGTTACAAATGTTACTTAATGTTTTCCTTAATCTGTTGAAACTATGAAAAAATCTAATTTACTGCAAGATCGGCCCATTAATCACAATGATATTCACATGTTTTTGTTTTTTTTTAATAAAAAAAAAATCAATTTGGTCTGGAAAAAAGTTTGGAATATTTTATTAATATTCATAAAAAATTAACAATAACACAAATATTTCAATATTTTGTGCCGTAATCTTTGGCTGCTATACTTCCCAAGAGTGCTCAATAGGATTTAAATCGGGGGACTAAGACGGCCATTTAAGCACAGTTAAATTTTTCATTAGAAATCACACTTTAATAATTTTAGCCATCACCTTGAGTGGGGAATTTACACAGAATCTTCGAAACAGCACTCTAAGTAATGTTTTTGACATTCCACATTGCTATCGGCCACTTTTACTAAGTTCAATTACTCTTTTCCTAAATTGAAGTGAAAAGTAAACGTGTTTAGGCATTACTATCACGACACCGACCAAAAATGTTAAGAATTTAAGTACAAATGACCGTAAATAAAATAATATTCCATACTTTATTTCATGTCAAAAAATGTATCCTATAAAAGGACCTAAATAAAAAACGATGAACGTCAATATTAGTATACTGGACGATAAACACAAACAAACGAATTTGTTTAACACGATTACAACATATAAGAAAAAATCCAGGGCATAAAAACCCAATTTTTAAAAATATTCCTTACTTTTTTCCACCACTGTAAGTAACATGTCCGACGTTTATAGTATAAGATGTGTAACAAAAAAAAAAGCAAAAAAAAGTATAGAAATATTAAAACATATTTTTTATACAGATTGGACAAAATTTGTATTAAGTCCTATTTCTTTGGCCACCACTGTATATTACTATCAAGTAAATTTTTTAGCGTGATCTTGTGATAACTCATTTGAAAGGTATTTTTATTTTCTATTCAATGCGGTTTTATAGTTATGACCATTTAATGTGTTTAAAGAAACTTGGATAAATTCGATTTTCCTGCAAAAAGTAGACGTTACAAGTCAACATTTACAACAAAACAGAGGACAGTCGTTTACTTATGAATTGTTGTTTGTACTTATAATAGCAATCAGGGGCTGACCTCACTGTGTATATATGTTTATATATATATAAAGAAAATAAAAAACGCATCGATTTACCTTTGAAAATAGCCCGTACTTAATATAAAAATAAGTAGAATTGCATTCAAACTCGGCCTTGATCCATTTGGTGTGGGTTTTATTAAAATGCAGCCGGGACAAACGCGATATTATTGTCCGTCCGATGGCTTTCGAATTAGGTTCATTTGAATCGATCGCCTTTTGAACCCGGCTCATTAATATTGCATAAGCCATTGTTGCCCACCACCAAAAAAACATTTTTTATTCTTACAATTAGTTGTTTCTATTTTTTTTCTTGCTGTGTGTTTTCGTTTTATAAATAGAAGTGTTTACGTTCGCGGGCTGTTTTTGTTCGGTTCAGAAATAGACGGTTTCGGGTTGGGTTTTGGATGGCGCCCACCCCCACTACAACCCCAGATGCGAAGTACTTTGTACATTGTCGACGTTCGTTATCTTTTCACGAAAACAATTTTACTGGAATATGTAATTAACTAATTATTTTTGATACGTCACTTTATCGTTCAGAGTTGAGCAAGGACGCGACGTCGTTACCTTTGTTCTGGTGTTTGTGCGCTCCAAAACACGGTTTCTAAATGTGTAGAGGGTAACGCAAAGGCGAAACACCTAAATATTTACGAAAAAATTTGACTGGTGACGTAGCTAGCGCAAGGTATCGAGGTGGATTGTATGCGGAGATTTGTTTTATTTTAAATTGAACCAGAGAGTAAACAAGAAAATATTTTGGTAGTCCTTAGTGTTACCAAAACAAATTTGGCAAATTACAAAATTTGTGTTTTTCAATTAATTGTGTAGCTCTTTAATATTAACAACTTTTCATGTATCTCAAATTGACAAAACTTCAAGTAAAAATTCTAAAAAATTCGAGTAATTTTCCTATTAATTAATCCTTATCAAATATTTCTAAACTCAAAATTCTAAATAATTCATTATTTATAATAAATGTCAGATATTATCACAATTTTAAAATAAAAATATTAACCAAAAATGATAAAAAGTCCAGTTTAGTTTCTTATGAAAAATATTAAATTCTTAAATTTTCTTTAATCAAATAATTAAAAAAATAAAATTTATTTTTATAACCTTTTACTAAAGAGTTTATATTTTCCCTATTTTTTTCTCGTCAAAAATTTAAATTAATAAAAAAATTAAAATGAAATTATAATAAAATTAAAAATAAACAATTAACATAAAAAAATTAAATTTTTACTTTAAAATTATGAAGTTTAAAATATTAAATTTAAAAAATTAAAAATAAACAATTGAATGTAAAAAATATCGTATTTGATTTATATTTATTTTCTTTTTTTGTATTTTTAATTGGTATTTTATTGAAATAATATTGAAGTTGTTATTTTATATTTATAAAATTTAAAATATTAAGCTTAAAAAATTAAAAATAAACAATTAATTAAAAAATAATAAAATTTTTATTTTATATTTATAAATCTCGTCATAGTAAGTTTAAAAATTAAACAATTATTAAATTAAAAAAATAAATAATATTTATAAAAGATGAAATATTGGGCTTAAAAAATTAAAATTAAACATTTAAATAAAAAAATTAAAACTGTGAAATAAAAAATTGCCATTTAAATTTAAAAATATTGAAATTATTATTTTATTTATAATTATAAAATTTAAAATATGCTTAAAAAATTAAATATTAACAATTAAACAATTTAATTAAAAAACATAATATTTTTTATTTATATTTATAAAAATTGAAATAATAACCCTAAAAAATTAAAAATAACCATTTAAATTAAAAAAAAGTTAAAATTGTGAAATAAAAAATTGTCATTTAAATTTAAAAATAATGAAATTGTTATTTTATTTATAATTATAAAATTTAAAATATGCTTAAAAAATTAACAATTAACAATTAAACAATTTAATTAAAAAACATAATATTTTTTATTTATATTTATAAAAATTGAAATAGTAACCCTAAAAAATTAAAAATAACCAGAAAAATAAAATTTTTGGTTTATATTTATAAAATCTAAAACATTAAGTTTAAGAATGAAAAATAATCAATTAATTAAAATAATAATAATAATAATAATAAAATTTTTAATTTAAATTTATAAAGTTTAAAATACTAAGCTTAAAAATAAACAATTAAATTAAACAAGACATATATTTTTTAATTAAAATATGTAAAATTAATGTAACTAAGATTAAACAATTGAAAATAAACAATTAAATTAAAAAAAAATAAAATTTTTTATTTATATTTATAAAAATTGAAATAATAAATTCAAAAAATTAAAAACAACCATTTGAATTTAAAAAAAAATACGGTACTTAAAATATTAAATTTAAGAGATTAAAAGAGGGATTTAAATTTATATAAATTATTTATAAACTGAAATAAGCTCAAAAAATAAGTGACCATTTAAATTAAAAAAAAAATGTTATTTTAAATTTATAATACTTTAAATATTAAGTTTAAAAAATTAAAAATGAAGAATTAATTAAAATAGTAATAATAATAGTAATAATAAAATTATATTTAAAAATTAAAAATAACTATTTGAATTAAAAAAAAAATATTAAAATTTCATTTTTAAATTTATAAAATATAAACAAAATAATTATTTTAAATTTAAAAAATTGGATTAAATAGTACTTGTTATCTGTGAGTTATTTTCAGGCTTTCAAAAAACGTAATACTATTAGATAATTATCACAATTTGATAATAAAATGAAAAAATTCAATTAAAACAAAAATTGATATATATCAATAAAATATTTAATTTCCTATATGTACTTTAGTATACTTTTAATTGAAATATTTTAAATAAGAAAATAAATTATAGTTTTTTTTAACGATTAGCAGAATATTGTGCAAAGAAATAAACTAATTTTTATATAAGAAACAATTACTATATACTTACTTTTCTATAATTATTTAAAATTAGGACAAATTGATTTATAATTAATTCTTAGATAAGAAAAAATCAGATTGCTCATGATATCAGTGAGTTATTTAGTCAAATTTCTACGCGGGATCTTAATATAGTTATTAATTAATAATTATCACTTCATAATAATTAATTCATAAATATTATGATAAGTTTCAGTGATTATAATCAGCGAAGCATGTGTAAAATTGGAAAATATCGTGTAAAAATTATTTTTCAATGCAAATGAATACTATTTTATTTAGCAATTACTTGTTTAAAAAACAATCAGATTGTACTAGTTATCTGAGATTTCTTAATCTGATAAATTATTGTTTATAAAATGTAATTTGTGATGTAAATATTTTTAAATTAATCACTTTTGATGGTGCCAAATTTAGGGGCATTTAATTTTGTTAACGACAATTGTGTTTCTCTTGTTGTAGGTGAAAGCCTAAAAGCAAGTAGCAAAAACAATACAAAACTATTCAATTTCTCTTTTCAAACAAATTCTTGAACACTTTTAACAATTTTCTTGTGCAATGTGACAATTGATAATGACAATTTACATTTTTGTAATACAATAATAGATCGTTAAGCCGTGTAACATTCACAATTACTGGTGTATTAGGTCAAAGCGATATACACGCAGAAATTTACAGCCTTATTAGGCGCTTCATTAAGGTGATCAACTTGCATCGCTGGAATTGAACGAACTGTACAACCGAAAATAGAAAACACTGCCACTTTCTATAACGAATACTTTATTCACCCATTAACAATATGTTAGTTAATTCAGTTAATTTTAAATTTTTTATCAATATAAACGTCCAAAATTGTGAGGCGGAGCTGTTGACAAAATCGATTATATTCGGTATTTCGTAATAAATTGCCCATTGCCATATTTTATTTGGTCGTTGAACACTAGAGGAACCAGTTATTTGTTGTCTTGTTTGTAAAGCTTACGTCTGACACGGTTCATGGTCTAATAAACTGTCTTAATTGTGTATAAAGCAATTAATTAAATTATATTCTTCACCGTAATTCCGAACTGCATCCAGTTCAGTTGGCACATTTGAATAATGGAAGGATGGGGAGTTTGTTTCACCTCTCTAACATAAACGCGGCCGGCGTCCAAGGAGGTGCAAATAAAAAATTTAATTCCTTGACCTTCCCTAGGATTCGCTGAGTCATTTACGTGTTCGATAATAGAAAACCTGTTAAAATAGACGTGAATAAGACCACATTTTTTTTTCTAACATTATGCCATTATTAAATGGAATTAGAGGCTAGCCATCAACAACATGATTAACGTCAGTTGTGTTGACTTTCATGGATTTAAGGTCTTTTAGTGTGCAGTTTTTTAGACTTATGGAAATAATTATATTGTTCATATTTTATACATTATTATTATTAATATAATTATTATAATAAAAAAATATACATAAATTAAAATTAACTTAAAAACGTATTAATAATTACAGAACTAGTTTATAAAATATTAAACCATTTATTAAAAACAAATATACAATTTTAATATAAGAATACATTAAATTGTAATAAATCATGCTGTTTTCTATTTGAAATATAAATAATCTTAGCTGGAAACAAATTGTATAAGAAATATTGTATAATAATAATTTTGTGCAATAAATTTAAGTCTTAATCTGGTCTCTTAAATCAGCTCAAAGTATATTCAAAATGTATAAATTATTATTATTTTAATTAAAATTAAAAAAAAAATGCATTAAAAATTAAGGAACTAAAAATTAAAATGAACCATTTATTAAATACATATACTCAAATTTAATATAAAAATGTATTAGATTATTATAATAATGTTTTGAATATAAATTATATTAAATGGGTACATAGCAAATTTCAAAGAAAGTATTGCATATTAATAAGTTTGAGGCACAATTAAAAATCAGATTATTTTAAAGAACTTAACTATGGAATAAATATTTATATTAAAATTAACTTTAAAATATATTAATAATTAATCATTTTTTAAAATATAATGAACCATTTGTTAAATACAAATATACAAATTTAACATAAAAATGTAGTGCTGTCACTGTTTTGAATATAAATTGTATTAAATAGGCACATGCCAGATTTCATAAGAAAGTATTGCATATTAATAAGTTTGAGGCAGAATTTAAAAACACATTCTGCTGATGAATTTATTTCTTCTATTCAACTAAATTATGGAGTAAAATTTGTTTTAATTAATTAATTAATTATTAACTGTTTAATTAAATCATGGAATGAAAGTTATATTAAAGTTAACTTAAAAATATATTAAAAATTAAAAAACTATTCTTTAAATAAATTGAACCATTTGTTAGATACAAATATACAAATTTAATAAAGAAGTGTATTGATTATTATAAAAAAATGTTACTGTCACTATTTTAAATATAAATTTTATTCAAATGGATACAAACCAAATTTCATAAAAAATATTGCATATTAATAAGTCTGAGGCAGAATTAAAAATGCAATTTTTCTAATTAATTTACTTCTTCTGTTTAATTAAATCATGGAATGAAAGTTATATTAAAATTAACTTAAAAATATATTAAAAATTAAAGAACTATTCTTTAAATAAATTGAACCATTTGTTAGATACAAATATACAAATTTAATAAAAAAGTGTATTGATTATTATAAAAAATGTTACTGTCACTATTTTAAATATAAATTTTATTCAAATGGATACAAACCAAATTTCATAAAAAATATTGCATATTAATAAGTCTGAGGCAGAATTAAAAATGCAATTTTTCTAATTAATTTACTTCTTCTGTTTAATTAAATCATGGAATGAAAGTTATATTAAAATTAACTTAAAAATATATTAAAAATTAAAGAACTATTCTTTAAATAAATTGAACCATTTGTTAGCTACAAATATACAAATTTAATAAAAAAGTGTATTGATTATTATAAAAAAATGTTACTGTCACTATTTTAAATATAAATTTTATTCAAATGGATACAAACCAAATTTCATAAAAAATATTGCATATTAATAAGTCTGAGACAGAATTAAAAATGCAATTTTTCTAATTAATTTACTTCTTCTGTTTAATTAAATCATGGAATGAAAGTTATATTAAAATTAACTTAAAAATATATTAAAAATTAAAGAACTATTCTTTAAATAAATTGAACCATTTGTTAGATACAAATATACAAATTTAATAAAGAAGTGTATTGATTATTATAAAAAAATGTTACTGTCACTATTTTAAATATAAATTTTATTCTTCTGTTCAATTAAATTGTGAAATGAAAGTTATATTCAAATTAACTTAGAAATATATTAAAAATTAAAGAACTATTCTTTCAATAAATTGAACCATTCGTTAGATACAAATATACAAATATAATAAAGAAGTGTATTGATTATTTTAAAAAAATGTTACTGTCACTATTTTAAATATAAATTGTATTCAAATGGTTACAAACCAAATTTCATAAAAAATGTTGGATATTAATAAGTCTGAGGCAGAATTAAAAATCCAATTTTTCTAATGAATTATTTCTTTTGTTCAGTTAAATCATGAAATGAAAGTTATATTAAAATTAACTTAAAAATATATTAAAAATTAAAGAACCATTCTTAAAATAAATCGAACCCTTTGTTAAATACAAATATATAAATTTAATAAAGAAGTGTGTTAAATTATTATAAATATTGTTGCTGTCACTATTTTAAATGTAAATTGTATTCAAATGGGTACAAACCAAATTTCATAAAAAATATTGCATATTAATAATTCTGAGACAGAATTAAAAGTCCAATTTTTCTAATTAATTTATTTCTTCTGTTCAATTAAATCATGGAATGAAAGTTATATTAAAATTAAGTTAATATATATTTAAAATTCAAAAAACTATTCTTAGGATAAATTGAACCATTATAGAAATTTAATATGGAAAAATACTGAATTTCATAAAAAATATTGCATTTTAATAAGTTTAAGGCAGAATTAATAATCATACATTTTTCTTTATAATAAAATTTGTCTTGTAAAATATAAAGTACATGTTTTTCTCGTATATGTAAAATCTTTGGAAGAACTTGCATCGTCGCTGCTTTAGATGTGTAGGAAAAAACTTGTTTATTCCGCAACTTTTTCCATAAGATCATTCCATCATCAGCGTGGCGTTGTTGATTTGTTGTCGATCCTTGACTTTACGTAGACATGCAAATTAATACGATCACTGGTTTTAACTGTTGCAATTTAACAAAAAAAAAAAAATAGAAAGATTTCCAAGTGCAATCTTATCCCGCTCGTTGTTTACGAGATGTGATTTCATCTCGGGCCAGTTTAGTCAGTAAACTTAGAAAACTCCAACCTTGAAAAACATCGCACAACATTAACAAAGCACCGTAATCATCATCCTTTGTGTTCACGCCTTGTTAACAAAAAAATATATGTATTAGAAGTCGCAGATTGCCTCAAAACCAGAGTCGACATCCCAGAAAGTTGTGTAAGAATTGGCCAGCACCAGCGTCGATCGGTCTCCGCCGTTTCTGCCGTCCGCACTAAATTTAGACTCCGGTTAATAAAGGCTTCTGAGAAAGTGGCGTGCGAAAATAATAAATAGACGGCATCGGACGGACGCGTGGGCCCCGCTGAGGTCGTCGGTGGACGGCGAGAAAATATAAAAAGGCGGCCGCGAGGTCTCCGATGCACCGGCCGCGACGCCCAACGTTGTTTTGTTCTCGGGACCGTGCAGGACGGCGACACGAGGTCGTTCCCATCGTTTTCCTGGCACCGGTTCAGGAGCGGTCTTTCCTAAAAGTCCGTAAACGCCGGACCACGACGGTTTTCCTTTAATTGGATGTGGTCTGGGTGTGTGTGTGTGTGTGTGCTGGACGAAAATAGACGGGCGAAATTTGCACGATGTTTTTGTAGAAAGTAAATAAGATGTTTGACCTACTGCGACGCATTTTATTCGTACAACATCCGTAGTACTTGGTGCTGAACGGATTTTTCGGCTGCGTTCTGAGGTCGGCACGTGGGGGAAGGGGTAATTTCTCTTTTGACGGTCTAAAAATTTTTTTTCGCCACTGCTGTTACACGATTAGTGTCATCTGTGGAGCAGATATTAACCCAAAAACTCATTCAGTTGATCCCCAGATGAATGAAGATTTTTTGCCACAACTAAATACATATATTGAATAAAATGTGATGGAGATAAATCTAATTAAAATAAAAGACAGTTTCACGTGATCAAAATAAAATGACCACAATGACCACAAAAGCAGTTGCTAATCAGTGGTTTACAGGAGAAGGAAGTGTTGACCATAGAATTTTTCTTACCCCAGTTTGTGCTTCTCTTTATATGGCAACAACTTGGTCAAAGGTTGGATTAATGTGGGGAAGGACAACTTTAAGACATGGAATAGAATGGGCTGAAGGTGGGGTACTTTTTAGAAGGCACCTCGGAGAAGACGAAGTCCATAAGTTTTGTGGACAAAATAGCCGGAGTTATGGTGTGGTGTGAAATTCTAAAACCCCACTTTACCTTTCAACCCTGCAAAAACGATTTCATAATGTGGGGGTTACTTTGGATTCACCAAGATCTCATGATTTACCACATGACACTTCGAAATTCTGTCCTTTCTCCACAGAACTTTGATGGATCTTTAAGCATCAAGTAGAGGTGGTATGGAAGGGATGAAATTGACCACTTTATTAGATCAATGCCAAGGAGAGCTGAGGAAGTTTGAATCACTGAGGAGGATCAACTTATTATTAATTTTAAAAAGTGATTCTGATCAATATGTTCAATATTTTTGTCTGAATTTTTATTCATTTACTACCCTCTATTACCCCAAGCTTGACACCACAAATCAATGAAATGTGGCCACTGGATTTATGTGTTTTATTATTAATCTAAAATTACTCACATTTTATTTGGCAAATTTTATTAAGGGGATATTTTTACTCTATTTCTCTAATAGATTTTTTTTTGTTTTGTTTTTTTAATTTTAATTATATATTTATAAGATGTAAATACGTTACTATGTATTTTCTATTACTGGCACACTAAATATAACGATTCAATGAAGATTAAATGAAAACAAACTATTTTAATAATAGATACGTACTAAATATTTTCTATTAATTGCACAGGGAATTTATTTGTGTAAAAATCATTTAAGAAGATTGCGTTAAATGATCGAAGTAATAAACATTTTAAGAGAAAAAAATAAATAATTTTGTAGTAATAAACACATATTAAGTATTTTCCATTTATTGCTTATTAAATATAATTGTTTTTGTTATTAAATTATTATTTTTTAATACGTTTTCTAATTTTAATAAATTGCACAATATTACGTGAAACAGATTTTGTTAAAAATATATTTATTTAATAAAAAATTTAGGATACAAGTTCAATTTTTGTGTGGGAAAAACTTAAAATTTAAAAGATAAAAATACTTTCCTGCAGTATTACGTGAAACATTTCTTAGATTTTGTTAAAAATATGTTTATTTAATGAGAAAATCAGAATACAAATGTAATTTGTGTGGGGAAAAACCTAGAATTTAAAATATGAAGATACTTTCCTGCAGTAAAAGTGAAAATTTACATAGATTTTTGTTAAAAATATGTTTGTTTTATAAAAATTTCAGAATACAAGTTTAATTTGTGTGGAGAAAATCTTAAAATTTAAAAGATGAAGTTACTTTCCTGCAGTATTACCTGAAACTTCACTTGGATTTTGTTAAAAATATATTTATTTACTAAGAAAATCAAAATAAAAGTTTAATTTAAATGGAGAAAAACTTAAAATCTAAAAGATGAATATACTTTCCTGCAGTATTTCGTGAAACCACTTAGATTTTGTTAAAAATATATTTATTTAATAAAATAATCAAAATACAAGTTTAATTTATGTGGAGAAAAGTTTAAAATTTAAAAGATGAAGATACTTTCCTGCAGTATACGTTGAAATTTGCATAGATTTTGTTAGAAATATATTTATTTAATAAGAAAATCACAACACAATTTTAATTTGTGAGGAGAAAACCTTAAAATTTTACAGATGAAAATACTTTCCTGCAATATTACGTGAAACTTTACTTAGATTTTGTTAAAAATATATTTATTTAATAAAATAATCAAAATACAAGTTTAATTTATGTGGAGAAAAGCTTAAAATTTAAAAGATGAAGATACTTTCCTGCAGTATACGTTGAAATTTACATAGATTTTGTTAAAAATATATTTAATAAAAAATTCAGAATACGAGTGTAATTTGTTTGGAGAAAACTTTAAAAATTAAAAGATGAAAATACTTTCCTGCAGTATACGTTGAAATTTACATAGATTTTGTTGAAAATATATTTATTTAATAAGAAAATCAGAATACAATTTTAATTTCGTTGGAGAAAACCTTAAAAATTAAAGGATGAAAATACTTTTCAACAGTATTACGTGAAACTTACATTACATAGATTTTGTTAAAAATATATTTATTTAATAAAATAATCAAAATACATGTTTAATTTATGTGGAGAAAACCTTAAAATTTAAAAGATGAAAATACTTTCCTGCAGTATACGTTGAAATTTACTTAGATTTTGTTAAAAATATATTTGTTTACTGAGATAATCAAAAGGCAAGTTTAATTTGTGTGGAGAATACAAATTTAATTTGTGTGGGGAAAAATTTAAAAGATGAAGATACTTTCCTGCAGTATACGTTGAAATTTACATAGACTTTGTTAAAAATATATTTATTTAACAAAAAATTCAGAATACAAGTTTAATTTAAGTGGAGAAAAACATAAAATCTAAAAGATACTTCACTTCAGAATTACATGAAATTTTAAATAGATTTTGTTAAAAATATGTTTGTTTAATAAAAATATCAGAACACAAGATTAATTTGTGTGGGGAAAATTTAAAGTTTATTAGATACTTCCCTTGTCTTGTCTTGTCTTGTCTAAAATTATAGTAAGTAAACGAAATAAATATAAAGAAAATTAAATAATTAAAATTCTGTTACACACTTTTTAATTGATATTTAATTGCTTAATTAAGTAGATGTTATTACTAAATCTTTTTTAATTAATACTTTTTTGTTTGATCTCTTTATAATGATTTTTTTTAATTGGATTATATTTTATATAAAACATTGTATCTTATTATTTTCTTTTAATATCAAATTAAATTTACTTGAATGTAATAATACACAATAGAATACCTAGAAAAAGATTAGAAAAAGATTTTAATGATAAATGTCGAAAGTGTAAAAGTAAATTCCAACAACTACACAGTTTTATTTGACAAAATTGTTTGATTAAGATAAACCTGTTATGTAATTTATACTTAATACACATAGAAAAATTCTAAATAGTCTACTTAAATAGGAATACTAAATAAATATTAGCGAAGACCAGTCATTTTTGACATTTGAATACAATTGTACTCTAATCTAATGAAATATTAATAAATCGGACACGTTGCCTTGTGGGTCAATATTCCCTCGACCGTTTCGTTCCTTCATTCACCTGGTATCTAGTTTTTGTTTTGTTCTGGTTTTACGCAACGAAAACAACCGCAACCAAGATAATTTACCACCAATTCCTTCCCATTCGGTCACGTTGTTTTTGAATCGAAAAATAGGCGCAGAAAATCGGTGCGTGTGCTAAACTAGACAAAAAGATTTATAAATAACCCCATCACGGTCAAGATCAAACGTTTTTGTTTATTGGGAAATCGTTTTTTGGCCGACGTCTCATTCGAATTTGGCCAATGAACCGCGATGGGCCAACGCATAAATGAATAACACTCCGGAGTGTTTTCTAATTCGGAGGCGTAACCCGCGGTTTAACGGGTCTATCCTCGCGTCTGGGGGAAGCACCGAAAACGGCTTCGAAATTGACGTGCTCGTGCAGGATTTCCACGCGATTAAACGGAGGAAGAGACGGACAATAATTACATGCATTGCGCAAAATTACAACGTCGTTTCTTTTGCGTCTTAGAAAACGCGGAGAACTGAAATCCTTAATCTCGTTTAACGCCATTATCGATCGATTTTAATCGATATTTATTGCGTGCGAACGCTTTGGTATCGGAAAGGGACATTTATCTATCGTGCTCACAATTTGCGCATAAAACTAAAATAATGATGTACTTTTTATGTTGACGGTGTGTGACGTAAAGTGTTTGGAGGATAAATAAAAATTGTTTGGTTAATTTTGTTGTTGATAAAATTTGTCTTTGATTCGTGTACGTTTTTGTTATGTTTAATTTATTTTGAAATGTTTTAATGCGGAATATAACTGAAAGGCGATAAGATATGAAAATGTGCGATTTGAGTTGTTCAGTTTTGTCGTTTATGTTCTTGATTTTACGACGAAATAAAACGAAATTAGTGGTAGGCAATTTCTAATAGGAAATGTAAAAATAAACGAGTGCCATTATGTTATTTATTTTATCTGTTTTTGTAATTTTAATAAATTGCACAATGTTGCGTGGATATATCTGGATAGATTTTGCTAAAAATATACTTTCCAAATGTTCTCTGTGTCTCACAGTATAATTTTAGATATCTAATCCTTTAATTTAAATAATATATTTGGTTACCATGTAAAAATCTACTGTTTTGTTTGTTTAAAGAGGAATCTTGGCACAATAAACACAAAATAAAATGCATTATTCAAATATTTTGCTGTGGAATTTGGAAACTTTCCTGCATTAAAAATGTTGTTGATATTATTAAATAATGTTTAAAAACACGTATTTTTGATATACAGGGTGATTCACCTTACTGATATGAACTAATATATTTTTGTCAATGTGCATACCATGAATAAACTGTTCAACTTTATGATTGTTGATAATACTGACATTTTGACAGGTGTTGAAATATTTTTAATAAATTAATAATACTCTTTTTGACACAAAATAATAAAATTACTGTCGTCAAATTGGAACGTAAAAATAATAAAAGTATAATTAATTAAGTTTATATATTATTAATTTTAATACAAATTATTATAATTATCAAGGTCATAAAATGCTAATAATAGTATATTTTTTGAAATAATTTATTTCTTAAGTTTTTATTATTTTTTTACTTTATTTTTATTTTAACATAAGAACGTCAAATTGGATGAATTTTTTTATAAATTTATACATTTAGAACATAAAAATTGTATAAAAATATAGTTTTTTAGAGAAGAATAATATATTTTTAAATATTTCGATATTATTTAATTTTAACAAAAATTACTATATTATTGTGTTAAAAATCAGAAACAAATTCTGATAATAAATAGTAAATAATATTTAAAAAGTATATTTTTTAGAGTAATTGTATATTATTTAATTTTTTTAATATTTTTTTGTTTAAATTTAGTTTAGGGCCACATAATTTAATTCTTAAGCCCTTATTTTAACATAAAATAAAGGATGTCAAATTACATAAAATTTTCAATAAGATTTATACATTTAGAACCTAAAAATCGTATAAAAACAGTTTTCCAAAAAAAAAAAAAAATAAAAAATTTTTTTTAACATTAATTAAATTAAATTAAGATATTAAAAATAAGATTCTTATAATAAATAGTACATACTATAAAAAAATGATTAATTTTGTTACTTTAATTTGGGGCCTTTATTTTAACTGGATAAAAATGTAGACTACTCTATTAAGTTCTTAATATTCAGATAAACATTTTAATAGTAAATAAATAGTAAATAATATTTAAAAAGTATATATTTTTAGAGTAATTGTATCATTTAATTTTAATCCAAAGTAAATAATTTGTTAATTTAATTTAGGGTCTTTTAATTGAATACTTAGGTCCCTATTTTAACATAAAGGACATCAAATTAGATAAAATTTTTGACAAATTTATATAGTTTTAGAACATAAAAATAGTATAAAAGTTTTACAAAGAATGAATAATATTTTTTAATAGAAATTAATATAATAAGGTTTTATAAATCTAATAAAAATTCTAATAATAAATAATATTTAGAAGGTATATTTTTTAATTTTAATCCAAATAAATATTATTGTTAGTTTAATTTATAGCAACATATTTAATTCATATTTCCTTATTTTAAGATAAAATAAAGGATGTGAAATTAGATAAAATTGTCATAAATAATATTTAGAAAGAATATTTTTAGGGTTATTTTATTTTATTTAATTTTAACCCAAAATATATAATTTGTTCAGTTTTATTATTATATGATCAAAAATGTGAATTTAGAACAATATTAAATTAGACAAAAATGTAGACAAATTTTATACATTTAAAACAAAAGTCAAATATACTTAAAACAAAAAAAAATTCCGAATATTTTCATATTAGTTGATTTTAACACAAATTAATATAAAAAAAAAATCAAATTGTTTGAAAAATTTATGGTAAATCTAAAGTAAATTATTAGTTTTTGATTGTTCATAATACAATTCTTAAAAAAATTAAATATCTCAAAAAAAAAAATTGAAAATAGGAAATTTATTATTCCACTGGAAAAATAAAGTTGAAGTGACTTCCATTTGAACATATAACTTCCAATGAATCAGGAGAATCACCCTATATATTATATACAAACCCAAATTTAGGAGCAAGCGAGAAGAAACAACAGGAGTAAACTTTAATTTTTAAGGTAAGGAGAGTTTATTAGGTGGCACGGTATGCAACCACGCTTACACCGAAGTATAGTGCTGGTTGCCTACATCAATTCTCCGTACAATGGTGAATTATCTGCGGTCATAAAAACATTTTTTCAATTTACGCGATTGTGCGTCACAGCTTTAAATATAGATTTACTTTATTGTGCACTTTAGAGTCGTACGTTCCAACGTTCCTAACTACTTTAATAATCGTGTCATAGCGTATCATTAATTGGGCGTTGTGAACATCAAGGCGACCACCGTCGTAAATAAAAATTGTGCTTCACGTGTTCGAACGGCGCACAAACGTATTATCTGCAGCCACTTGTTGAATAATAATAATAATAAAAAAAAAACGTTGCGTCGAGTTATCGCCCCGATATATATCTAAACTGTGTGACTAACAGGCTTTTTTGTTATTAGTGGGTACTTGAATTTTGCATTAGCGAAATGTGTTTGCGATCTGTTGCAATAGAATGTCCCTGAAATGACACAAAAAAAATATACATAACGACGTTCTGCGTATGTGTCAATTAACGGTTCAACGTTCTTGGCCCACTCATGAATTTTGCGGTGTTTCGCTGTAAATTTCTTCGTCACATCTTCCTGACACGATGCGGTCCCCGATTTACTCATGTCCGAGTTTAAATGAATGCCCGGACAAGTTGTTTTATGTCTCGACACTGAAATTTAATGGTCGAATTATGCTTAGAAAATTCGGCCGATCTAAAACATTAATATATTTGATAATAACACGTTGTTTTATGTACGCAACTCTGAAGGATAAAGTGATGCACGTGTTGCACAATAACATATTATTATCTGGTACAGTTGGTGTACTAGATAATTTTTTGGGTTCGTAGGTTCGTGAAAACGTTTTATTACAATTTTTTTACGTAATCGACTTTCTCCGTGTGTTTGTCTACACGTGATCCTCGGTTGCGGCCTTATCTGTGAAGAGTTGTCGTCGTGAGGTCTTATCTAATTCGATTTGATACTTGTTTATGGTATTAGTTATGAAAAAAATGTCGATTTATTTAGATAAGGTAGTGCCAATTTTGAAAAAGTTTTGATAAAGTTATTTTAAGACTGGTTGAGGTTAATTAAATAACAATTAAAGCACTTGATTACAAAAAAAAAAAACAAGAAAATTGAAAAATAAATAATATTGATATAAAAGTTTTAATTTTCTTGCACAAATAATATTGTTTTAACTATGTTTGTTGCAGTTCTTATAATTTTGTTTAAAAACCTGTTTAATTTATATTTATATTTGCAAAACAATAACAATTGTTGTACCCATGGTAGCATTGTTTATAATATACAATTACAAAAATAAGTTATTATAATTTAAGTTTTACCTTCTCAGACCATTTAAAAATTACCTTCAACAAAGTACCCAATAATATATATACAAATGTGAGTAGATTCATTTTTAATTTATTTTTTACAATTACTTTAAAATATTAAATACAAAATGTGCAGTTTTAATAATTCAAGAATTACATTTAGATTTAAATTTAATTGAAAAAAAAATGGATTGTGTACCTACTCTTAAGATAAAAAGAGAAGTATTAGAAACTTATTTTAAATGATTTCTATAATTATTGTATACATTTTTTAGAATTATTATAATTCTATATAAAATACTCTTTTTGCCTCAAATAAAATAAAATTATATACAAATTGAAAAAATACAGAATGTGTTTATTTATTTAAAAAAAAAACAATTAAAATTAATTTAATTTATAATAATTATATATAAAAAATTGAAACATAAATATTTTAAAAAAGTATTGTATAAAAAAATAAAACAAAAAATAAAAATAAGACAGAAAGAAAATAGACAAAAAGAAATTATACGAATGATTTTAGCTTAAAGAAATATATAATTATTTGGTACTTTTTTTTGATTAATTTAGCGCAGCATAATTTAATTATCAATTCCTCATTTTAAAATAAAACTAAAGGACATCAAAGTACGAAAAAAATTGAATATTTCAATATATAATGATAAAAATGATTTAAATTAAAAATAAGTATATAATAATTAGGTATATTTTTTACCAACTAAAAGTAGTAATTATAAATAATAGATAATATTCAAAAATATTTTTAGAATTGTTAGATTAGTTTAATTTAGGACAACTTCATCTAATTTTAAATTCCTCACTTTCAAAATAATATAAAGGACAATCAAATAGAACAAAAAAAAATAGAATAAAAAATTAAATATTCTCTATATTAACATGATAAAAATCATTTAAATTAACAAGAATTTATTGGTTGGTACTTTTTCCAACTTAAAATACTAATATTATTTAATTTAACCCAAAATAAATAATTCAATTAGTTTAAATTAGGACAAAATAATTTAATTTTCAAATAAGACAAAAATAGAATAAAAAAATAGATATTCTCCATTTTAACATAAAATGATGGAAATCATTTAAATGAAAAAGTAATATTAATAATTTGATACTTTTTATCAGTTAAAAATAGTAATTATAAAAAGTAAATACTATTCTAAATATATATTATTTAGAATTGTTGAATATTATTTAATTTTAACCCAAAATGAATAATTTGATTAGTTTAATTTAGGGCAAAATAATTTAATTCGGAATTTCTTACTTTTAGAAAAATATAAAGTACATCAAAATATGATAAAAATAGAATAAAAAATAGATATTCTCCATTTCAACATAAAATGATAAAAATTATTTAAATAAAAGAGAAATATATAATAATTTGGTACTTTTATCAACTAAAAATAGTAATTATAAAAAGTAAATAGTATTCTAAATTTATATTATTTAGAATTGTTGAATATTATTTAATTTTAATCCAAAATAAATAATTCGATTAGTTTAATTTAGTCCAAAATAATATAATTTTCATTTCCTCGTTTTTAAAATAATATAAAAGATATCGAAATAAGACAAAATTAGAATAAAACAATTATATGTTCTCCATTTTAACAAAAAGTATTAAAAATCATTTAATATATATATATATATATATATATATATATATATATATATATATATATATATATATATATATATATATGTATACAATATATATTGTTTAGAGTAGTTGAATGTTATTTAATTTTAAACCAAAATAAACTGAATTTTAGTTTAATTTAAGACAAAATAAATTAATTTTAAATGCTTCACGTTTAAATTAATATAAAGTACAAATAGGACAGAAATAGAATAAAAAAATTGGTTATTCTTTATTTTAACAAAAAATGATAAAAATCATTTAAATGAAAAAGAAATATAAAACAATTTGGAACTTTTATCAGTAAAAAATGGTAATTATAAATAGAAAATAGTATTCTAAATGTATATTATTTAGAATTGCTGAATATTATTTACTTTAATCCACAAAAAATAATTCGATTAGTTTAATTTAGGACAAAATAATTTTATTTTCAATTCCCCACTTTTAAACTAATATAAAGGACATCAAAATAGGACAAAAATAGAATAAAAAAAATTTTCATAGAATGATAATTATTTAAATGAAAAAGTAATAAATAATAATTTGGTACTTTTATCATCTAAAAATAGTAATTATAAGATGCAATTAGTATTTTAAATATTTTAGAATTTTAACCTAAAATAAATAATTTGAATTATTTAAATTTATAACAACATATTTAATTCGGAATTTTTTAAATTGAATAAAGGACATCAAAATAGGGCAAAAATGTGGGATATATTGTTTAGAATTATATTAAAATCATTTAATTTTAATTAATTTGACTAATTTAATTTCAGATCATAAAATTTACATTTTAATTCATTTTAAGATAAAAAATTTAATTTACATTTGATTACATTTAATTTACATTTTAAAGTAAAATGAACGATGTTAATTAATAAGTAAGTTAAATATAAATAAAGTACAGAATATTTTAACACAACATAGATCAAAATTTCTAGTTATTAGTTAAAAATAATAATAATAATAAATAGAAAATAGTATCTTCAAAAGGTAATCATCAATTTAGGGTAATATTAATTAAATTAATTCCTTTTTTAAATATAATAAAAAATTAGACATTGATTTAATAATAATAACATCTGATATATGATAAATAATAAATAATAAATAATTTGACTTTTTACTTCATTTTAAAATTAAAATAAATACCAACACAATAAAACCATTTTTTGTTACGATAATGGAATTTATTTAATTTAAGTTCCCCTTTTTAAAATAAAAATATAAAAATTATAAAATATAAATAATTAATACAGAGAATTCAACCACAAACAGAATTTATCATTTATTGTGAAATAACGTCCAAAACCAAATAAAATACAAAATAAATATGTGTTATCAGCAATAAATTTTAAAAAACTAATTAATATCTGGCCAAGAAATTTCAACATTATCGAACTGTAAATAAAGAAGATTATTGTAATTAGACGAAAAAAATATTTAACCCGTCTTCAACTATTTTTGATAAAAGTTAAATAGCACGAGGCCCCTTCTCCAAAAATCCACACGAACAAACGAATATTTTAACATTTAATGTCCCATCAGCAGTTTCTCTTTTAATTTATTCGACGTCATTAGAATCTCCCGATCGGTACCAAAGCTGTTTTATGTTGCTAATCAAGCGTGTGCCACGGTCAAATTAAAACATACGAAAATCCATCACTAACTACCGAACGACAGAGAGAGAGATTTCCCAAAAATTACGTACAACAATGGGCAACCAATAAATAAGTCGTCGCATTATTAATAACTGTATAAGTGGATAATTAGTGGCGCGTTATCAGCGAACGAGCACTTTAGATACGGGGAAGCGCTCCAAAGGCAATCAGTCGAAATTCAGATGTCGATGCGAAATATTAACACAATTTATTAGTTGTTTATTTGTTGTAAACTTTCGATAGCTTAATGCACTACCACGTGGTGTTGCCGTCCGTGTACCGCTGTAGTAACGAAAGTCAAGGATATATGTATATTTTATAATAGGGTACTACCGCAAGCGCTGCTGTGTTTATTTCGTCCGTTATCAAAAATTAATTATTATCCCGCACGACGAATTGGTGACCGGATCGAGACGATTTGTGCGTTCGGAAGCGGAATCCGATCAGTTCTGTGTTGTTTGTGTATTATGAATAGTGATTATTTTTGAGGGAAATACGAGGAGAAAAATGGTGAGTTTTCTAGATTTTTAGGTCGACTTAATTGCCCCGCTCGAGGAAAAACCGATTAAATTGGCGTCGTGCTTTTGCTGCGGGACGATTTTGCGACGCAGTACGCGGTTTGGGGGCCGTAGGGCCTTAAAATATGTTCGGTTTTACGCACACACTGATCTTGTCATCTTGGAAAACCTGATGACGCAATTGCTTTAAATAATAATGTAAATAAATGTTTGCTGTCTTGTACGTTGTACGTGTCTATCCAACTAAATGTTGTCAGGGTTGTTTTATTGTTTATTTTCTTGAAAGTGTCCCCGTGTGCCAAATTGGATTAGGCCCTGGTGGCTTTTAAATTTGCAGCTTCCGTGAACTGGGTTGCGTCAATGGTGTTCGGTGTTTGTAATTTGAAATAAGAGATGGCGCGCGTGTGCACTGGTATAAACTGGGTTGCGGACGTTTTAACACTGTTCAAGTCGAAGAAGTAAGGATTTTTGATGTGCCTTGTAGCTACGACGACATAAAGTTTGGAATTCCATGATCGATTTTTAGAACCAGTGCCGTATCACGGAATACTGTAATCGTGGATTTTACTTTAGATTAGATTGCTAAATAAATATAACTATGTATATAATATAATATGCATGTATTGTTGATATGTGGAATGTGACGAAGGTTGAACAATAAATTTTTTGATAATAGATGTACCATAAATGTGTGTTATTGATTAAGATTTTAGTAAAATCCCATTTTAGTTTCTATTTAGATATTTTAGTAATTTTTTTAAAAGCAGTATATATCCCCTTTTTGTTCATATAATTATTTACATTAAAACCAAAGATTAAACATATATTTCTAGCATAAGCATTTATAACATATTGTTAAAATATTAAAGACTTAAGTTATTAAACAGTTTCATAATTATTGAATTTTTTGTTTTAAAAAAGCCCAAAATACTTTTAATAATACATATAAAGTATGTTTAATACTTACTACACAATCAGTAGATGATTTTACAAATATACACATAAAGGATTTATTACTATTTTTCTTTATTTAATTAAATATTAATTTTATCTGAAATAAAAGATTTCAAAAACAAGTTAAAAATCAAATGTTACAAAAGGTATTCATTTTTATGAATTTTCTTTTATAATTAACAGTATTGCTATTTTTTAATAGTTTTTTGTTAAAATTTTATGTGGTCAAATTAATAATTATTAAAATAATTTATAAACTGTAGATTTACTATTTTATTTACTATTTGTTGGTCCCCTTAATAATTAATTAATTATTTAATAATTATTATTAATTAATTATTTAATAATTATAAATATTAATTTATAATTCAATAATTTGAGATAAAAAATCAGTAAATGATTTAAAAAATATACATATAAAAAATTTATTATTAATTTTCATTATTTAGTTAAATAATTATTAATTATATCTTAATATTTTATATGTGATATAGAAAATTTAAAAAATAAGCAAAAAACAAAATGCTACAAAAGATATTTCTTATTTTCAAAAGGTTTCTTTCTTTTATAATTGACATAATTGCTTCTTTTAATATTTTTTTGTTGAAATTTTAAGTAATTGAGTAATGATTATTAAAATATTTTATAAACTCTATATTTACTAATTTTTCTATTTGTTTGTCCCATTAATAATTAATTATTTAAAAATAATAAATATTAATTTATATTTTAATAAATTTCACTCGAAAATATGAAAATACAACAAACAGTATGCTTTTTAAAATATCAATCAACTCAGACAATCAAAAATGAATAAAAAACAAATAAATATCTTATTATATTAATTATCAGTTAATTATTTATTGAAGTAATAAATGTACTTTTGGAATATTTGTAAAAAAATTCAAAAATTTTGCCTATAAAATATTTTATAAAACTGTATGTTTATCAAATTTTAATATTAATAATATTTTACTATAAATAATAACTTAATAAATATTGAAATATAAATGTTATATTCTTCTTAAAAATATAATAAAAAATAAATACAATTATCTTGTTCTATAATTATTTATTAATTATTATTTATTTATTGAAGTGATAGAATTTTTACAAAAGAAAAATAGACAATGGTTATTTCAAGTTAAATAAAATATTTAAAAAATTGTGTAATTTTAAAATTAATATTTCTGTTTCTTAGAAAATTATTTATTGTACCCGTGATGTAAATTTTCAAAATCAATATATTGTATTTATTTTCAAAATTCTATAAACTATTTTTTTAATTAACTTGTAGTTGAAATGTTCATATAAAATATTTTATAATCTGTATATTTACCAAATTTTTTATTTGTTTAGCTTTAATTTATTATCAATAATTTAAAAAATATTAATATTTTAAAAAATATAAAAATATAAATGTTATAATAAATAATAAAAAAATACGTATAATGTTCTATAATTTAGATTTTTATTAATTTTTTATTAATTTGTACTTTATTACTATTATTTATTATTATTAATTGTTGATTATTTATATATTAATGTAATAAATGTAATGCTAGAAATTTTTTACAAGAATTTTATCTGTTTTAAGAACTTTTTTGGTTATTAAAGAAGTATAATTTTGAATTTAATAAACGTGTCTCAAAATAACAATTATTTTATTTGAGATTTAAATATAATAATTACTAAAATAATAATTTTCTATTTATTTATTAATTAAATATCTAATATTAATTTATATTTCAATTATTTTCACTTAAAAACTATAATAATATTAATAAATAACCCTTTTAAAATAATAATCAGCTTAAAAAATACAAAAAAATTGTAAATTTACAGTTTTTCTTCTTTTTATTATTATAGTTATTTATCAAATATACTATTTTTATTATATTATTATTATTATTTTTTTGTATGAAAAATTTGTCTGTTTTACATATTTTTAGATTTTAATAATATTTAAACGATTCAATTATCTTAAATTAAATTTTTGAAAATTAAATTTAAACTATTAAAATATAACTTTATATTTATTTGAAAAATATACAAATAGTTGGTTCTAATATCATTGTTCTAAAATTGATTGTTTATTTTTATTAATTATTAATATTAAAGTTAAGGACTTTCTTGTTATTTTTGAAGTACACAAATATCTCATTGAAAGTACAAATTATATTTTATTAAACCCATAAAGTTATTTTCATTTAAGTATTTAAACATTTTTAATTAAGAAATTCAATTTTTTGATTAATCTTGATCATCAAAAATATTTTATATATAATTTTTATTGTATTATTAATAAGAGTGTATTATTTAATTTACTTATACATCTTCTATAAAAATAATACAACGAAAATATTACATTAATAATTATTAATTAACTTTTATTATTTATTAATTTTTAAAGGAAAAAAATATTGTATTTTTTTATATATATAATATAAATAAATAAAATGTACTATTCAGATGAAAAAAATATATTTTTTTTAATTTGTGAAGGAATTTATTGCAAAAATGAACACAATAATTAATTAAAAACCTTGTAAATTCAAAAATTATTTCAGTAATTTAATGGCAAGAGTATTAATTTCCGTACGTCCTCATTAAATAGTAATTAACTAATAGGATATTTAACAACTATTATCCAACAATTTGGAAAAATTCTTTCTGCTAAAAGCCAAAGATTTACTGGTCGGAATTTACAACCACCGTATTTAATTGCAATTGTTCTAGCCCCCTTAGTTTCATACACATTGACCAAAAACCAGGTAAACGGTACGTCTTTACACCGACGCTTAAGAAAGGGTTGCCAAAGTGGTGGAAAGTTGCGGTCAGACGATTATTCCTAAAGAAAACAATTGATATTTGACAAATGACTTTTTCATGTTATGGGGTGGTCAAAATGTAAAGATGACAAATGATGTTAGGACACATTTCGACTGTCGGTTTCTTACATGGAGACGGGACCACCTCCACGGTACACGAATAGTACCAGAACTATTAATATTTGTCCTGTCGTGCGTGTATATATATATAAAAAAAAACATCCGATACGTCAGTGATATCGATCATAAATCTATGTAAACATTATCTCATTTCATCTTTAATTGTTTATGCGATCTAAATAATCAGTGGTATTCAGGCACACGGTGTATCTGAAAGACATTTATCAAATGGGAGAATACCGATCGATTTTTGGTCCTTTGCTTTGATGCCATTGCGGCAACGACGTGTTGACCATCTTTAACTGGCTCAATAAAACCTTATTAATGGTGGTTTTTTGAGTGATATTTTTTGATTAATGTTACCACCGCAACCAATAAAACGACTTGCTGGCAGAAGAATATGCTTTTTTATGGTGGTTTAATTGTACCAGTTTGTTTTATCATTTGAACGTGTTTTTTTAGAATTAAATAGTTTATCTATGTTTCCTTTCAAGCTTTTTAAAATATTAATATTGTGTTAATTATTTATGAAATAATTGTAATATTTTTTCTGTTCATTTCTTATTTTTAGTTACTAAAAATAAGAAATGAATATTATTATTATTATTATTTTATTGTATTTATACTGATGATTAATTAAAATTAATTTGTGGAGTTTTTGACACTTCATTTTTACTTTTTAAAACTTTCATTCGTTGTTGTCATTTTCTTGTTTCAAAATTCCTTTTCGTTCAAAAATGTTTCTTTATGTTTATTATTGTTTTTTTAGATTTTCTTCTGTATTTTACTTTAAAATTTTAAAAATTTGACGTTTATTTCATGTTTAAGTTTTTAAATCTATTTCTAACTTTATTGTGTTTAAACATATTTCTTCTACACATTATCATCATTAAACCTTTTCCATTTTTTAATACAAAAATCCTTTCTATTCGTTTCCTTATTACAAGGACTGTCCGGAATTTTTTGTTTCATTTTATTAATTAATTAATATTATTCTAAATCACTATTTTAGAAAAAGTTTAACCTTATTTTTATTATAATTTATCTGAATTTCTTTTTTTGTTAACTAAAATGCTTAACCATTTTTATTTTTAATTTATTTCATCAAAATTATTTTTTTTTTGTTAGACAAATTCTTTATTTTAACATTAAAAATGATAAAATAAATTTTTTAACTTATTTTATCATTTTTCTTTATATTTATTATTATATTTTTAGTTTTACCTCTGTTTGTCATTATCAAAAGTCTTCTTATATTTATTTTCAATATTTTATACTAAAACAAAAGTTTGACGTTTATTTATTTCATGTTTAAGTTTTTAAAACTATTTGTTCTATACTTCTATTGTGGTTAAACCTTTCTCATTTTTTATTATAAAATTCCTTTCCATTCTTTTCTTATTACAAGGACTGTCCTGTTTCTTTTATTTCATTTTACTAATTAATTAATATTATTTTTCAGAAAAAAATTGAATCTTATTTTTATTAAAATTTATTTAAATGTCTGTTTCTGTTAATTAAAATGCTTCAATATTTTTATTTTTGATTTATTTCATACTATTAATTTATTTATCTAAACTAAATTTGTTTTTTTGTTAAATAAACTCTTTATTTTAGTTTTTTAAATGATAAAATAAAATTTGTAACTTATTTTAAACATTGTTCATTATATTTATTATTGTAATTTTAGTTTTTCTTTCGTATTTCATTAGTTAAATTTTTAAAACTATTTCTTCTACCTTTTATTGTGATTAAACCTTTCCCATTTTTATTATAAAATTCATTTCCATTATTTTTCTCATTACAAGAACTTGTTTGTTTGTGTTTCCTTTATTTCATTTTATTAATTAATTAATATTATTCTAAACCTTTTTTTAGAAAAAAATTGAACCTTATTTAATTAAAATTTATCTAAATTTCTGTTTTTGTTGACGAAAATGCTTAAACTATTTTTATTTTGGATTTATTTTATGCTGTTAATTTATTAGTCTAAATTAAATTTGTTTTCTTGTTAAACAAACTCTTCATTTTAATTCTAAAATTAATAAAATAAAACTTATTTTAAATATTTTTCTTTATATTTATTATTGTATTTTTAGTTTTTCTTTTGTATTTCAATATCAAAAGTCTTCTTATATGTATTTTCGATCTTTTATTGGCAAACAAAAACTTGACATTTATTTAATGTTTAAATCTATTCTTTCTACCCTTTATTGTGGCCACACTTTTCTCAATTTTAGACAAACTTTTCTATATTTCACTATTAAACTTTTTCTCATATTCTCATTAATAAATTTAAATAAAAAATTAAAAATATAAATTATACATATTTTAAAGCTCTTCATGGAGATTATTGAATGTTAATGTGAAACCATAAAACGTTTATTAATTATTAACTTCGAAGAAACCATTAAATATTTTCAAGAAATGGTTACTTTGATACTGTTTATTTTAAAATTGTGTTTTAATTACATTATTCCAAAATGTGGAGTTTCGGGTTTAAACTTCTGCACTTTATCATCAATAATTTTTTAAAATATTTTATCTTAAAATTGTTATTTACCAAGATTTAAATTTATCAGTTTATTTTTTCTCATTTAAGAACCTGATTAACATAACAGAGTTTATCTTATTCGTATTGTTTTGTAGATAAAACTATTATCATTTTCTAGAACGTCATATATATGTATGAAATATAATTTAATCTGTGAGTTTTGTTAAATATATTTATAATTAGATTTGCATTATATTTTATTAATTTTTGGATATCATTTTAACCAAACTAGTTTTCTAGAAGGTGCAATAAAATGTATTTTTTTAGTTATAATATTTGAATCTTTTTCATTTAACGTGCCTATAAGTTCTTGAAGACAAAAAGGTTTCCTTGTGGGTCAATAAACGTTGTGAAATCGTGGTTTTCCCTTGGCCACAACCTAAGGAAATCAGACCATCGTCTTAATTCCTAGATTAAATATGAATAATGTCGATATGAATCATCTTTATCTAAATAAAATGTAGACAATCGCTTTGTTATACACGGCGCCTGAATATCAATTAATAAATCCAATAAAACCGATAAAATCTACAATTTAAAAATACAAAAATGTGGAACGTCTTCTAATAAATTATGCATGTACGTATAAATATAATTATACGGGGCACCAAAGCAAAGACAATGTTTAATAATTAACGGCGGCCCCAGCGATTCGAGAACAATGGCGGTTTTATAGAAACATTATGATCGGAAACATAGGACCGGTATTATTCGTTTTTCGTTGGCGTTTAATTGGTGGAGAGCGATAGGTGTACGGAGGATAGGTATAGAATGGAAAACAAAGAGGTCCCGAGGTCACTACTCGCAGACAACAAGATATCAACCGTGACCGACGTTGAAAAAAGAAACCCGCAGACATAATCGCACTGGACCAATCAACGATCACTTTTCAACGGGTCCGGTACGGTCAGGCCGGGTACCACCGTCAGCTCACACCAAAAACACGATCTATTATGGCCCCATGCTTCACGTCCCGGTTAAAATTTGTTACGTTTCTCCCTTCGAATCATCTCGGCGATGATGAAGGTGGCGCCGGCTCCTCGTGAAGGCCCAAAGCGAAAGATGCGTTAGATCTGGAACGCTCCGGTTAGGTTCTTCAGCACACCAAAAGCCCTCGCCGGATCGTGACCGGTAATCGATATTACTTGAAGTTCCCATCCAATCTCGGCGGAGTTGAAAGAGTTCAACGTATCTGCGACGGAGGCAGTGCCTTTGCTATGTGAAAGGCGCGGCCCGATTTAGTGGGATCGACGGGGGTTCCATCGGACCTATCTTGCATCATTAGCGGGACTTTAGTGGGGTGCCTACCATAGACAGCGCCACTAATCGATTTTTTTTTCCTATCGTTCGGAGCCCTTCTGGAAATTTTTAATCACGTTATGCCCGTTTTAATCAGCTGGCGGTGCGTCATTTTGTTCGGGGAATGAAACCTAGAGATAATTTACTATAAAAATTTGTTACGTAGTTTGAAAAATTGATTAGTTTGGAGCAACAAATTCATGCTATTTTGTCGTGGTCGGTTCTGACAAGGTTTATCGTAGGAAATATAGAAAAATTTTTGGCAAGATTAATAGTTTTATTGATAATTTTCTATATAATAAATCAGCATGTCGAAATCCGTCTGTACACTTATGCAACAGCCATCAATCAATACAATAAAACAACACTGATATATACCAGAATTATCTGATAAAGGTCAATTGCTTTGTTTAAGCCGAAATTGTTGATACAAATATTATTAAAATTACAGAAAAACGCATATTTTGATATTTATCTCTTCATAACAATAGAAACTCGAAGGAGTAATCTGCATTTTTAACATTTACATCGTCAATTATTTGCCTTGAAACTGAAGAAAATATCAACTCTAGTTTAGACATCCTCTTCAAAATTAACTATTCATTACTTAAAACAACAATTATAAAAATAATAATAAATAATAGTTACATGGAGAAATGGTGGATGACGAAGCTTCCTTTGAGGTGACATTTAGTCTTCCTATAAAGAAACAGAAGATTTTTATATTGACTAAAGAAACTCGTTTTTGAAAAGTTTTAAGTCATCAAAACTTTTTTAAATACTGTACCACCAAGTTTACCAGCCCTTTTGGACGAAGCCTTTTTCTAATGAGTGATTCATCTCAGTTTAATGTCTTTAATTGAAGTACGATGATTTTGTACGAGGTACTGCTTTATTTCTTCCTTGGTGCATGCTTCAAGATGATCTTGTCGTTGTTCATCTTCAATTATTGTACTTGAATACTTCGTTTTTAACCCCAAAAATTGTTTTAAATACAATGTAGGAAAAAATAAATAATGTACTCAGAAAGGGCTTTCAAATAATATATAAAGTTTACTACAAAATTTTAAAATATAATATAAAAATTATTATAATAAATCTTGGTGAGTGGTCACTATGTAAAGTTCCAGTTACAGTCAGTTCATCATGAAGTCATACAAATTTTTCATCAGTTAAATGCTGTTCCTCCAAGTTTATTAGTCTCTTTACACGAAGCCTCTTTCTAATGATTGATTCATCCCAGTTTAATGTCTTTAATTGAAGTACGATGATTTTGTACGAGGTATTGCTTTATTTCTTCTTTGGTGCAGGCTTCAAGATGATCTTGACGTTGTTCATCTTCAGACCATCTTCATCACCTCCAACTTCTTGTCTAAAAAGATTGCGAAGTGGACTTCCTCTGTTCAGTTAATTATTGTACTTAAATACTTCGTTTTTAAACCAAAAATTGTTTTAAATACAGTGTAGGAAAAAATGAACAATGTAGTTAGAAAAGTCTTTCAAATAATATATAAATTTTACTACAAAAATGTTAAAATATAATATAAAAATTTATTCTAATAAATCTTGGTGAGTGGTCACTATGTAAAGTTCCACTTACAGTCAGTCCATCATGAAGACATACAAATTTTTCATCAGTTAAGACTTTTAAATGCTGTTCCACCAAGTTTACTAGAGTCTTTGTACGAAGCCTCTTTCTAGTGATTGATTCATCTCAGTTTAATGTCTTTAATTGAAGTACGATGATTTTGTACGAGGTATTGCTTTATTTCTTCTTTGGTGCAGGCTTCAAGATGATCTTGACGTTGTTCATCTTCAGACCATCTTCATCACCTCCAACTTCTTGTCTAAAAAGATTGCGAAGTGGACTTCCTCTGTTCAGTTAATTATTGTACTTGAATACTTCTTTTTTTAACTCAAAAATTGTTTTAAATATAATGTAGGAAAAAATAAATAACATACTTGGAAAGAGAGTAAAATATAATATAAAAATTTATTCAACTAAATCCTGAACCAAAAACGTAAATTACTTTTTTCATTACCTAACAGCAAATTAAATTATTGATAAACAAACAAAGTAAACATTCCTTGTACGCATCAAACACAATATTAATTAAATGTTTTATTTATTACTTCATTGATCTGAGATGGACTGATACAATGGACTAATGAATTATTAGAGCGAATTAATGTTGGTTGTGATTAAATTACTTTGTTTTCTAATGTAATTTTTTGCACACTACATGCACGATGTAGCATTTTAATTATTTTTCGAAAAAGCTTCGATTGATCGCATGTCCAGATAAGGCAATAACATCGCCCAGTTCGTTTCGATGTATTTTTTTTTTTTTCACCTTCCTCTACCATCGAGAGTAATCATTTTTGTTTAGTTTAATTAACTCATTTAATATTTTCGATATTCCTTTTGTATGTTGCATGAGTCGGCGTTTTCCTAGGGGCGTCCATAGTAATTTTATTGATGCCTTAAAACCAGTTCTTTTCTCGTCTGAGTTTTTCAATTTTTACGTTTCGGGTTTGGGGCCGTTCTTTGTGAAATTCTGCCTCACAGGTAAAACGGAATATTCTGCAAGTGAACGTTTTTTATAGCCGAGAAAAAAAACTTTTGATTTTTTATTTAAATATATGGAAACCATCAGTTACAAAGTTTAATATTTTTTCTTAATATAAAGTTAATATTTTTGAAACTAAAATTAATTAAGAAACACAAAGAAAATGTCAAATCTTTATCTTTGTAATTTGTTTTTTTTTAACTGATTCTTTAATTTTCAACCTTTGTAGCTCTTCATGAAGACCAAAATGAATCAATTTGTTTTAGTAATTACTTTTAATTGATTCTTTTATTTCTAAATAACATTCTTTTGTACTAATTGGGCACACCATTATTGTTCACCTAGTCACATTAATACATATTAATAAATTGAATATATAAGACGAATTATACGTGATTAATTGACTAAAGAGACTTAAAATACCAAAATGAAGAAAAAATAAAACAATTTAAATCAATATTGTTTCCATAAAGATAATAGAACATCTTCCAAACACGTTTAGCTCTTCATGAAGACTAAAATTAGTTAACTTGTTTAACTACTTACTTTCAATTGATTGTTTTATTTCTCAGTAACGTTCTTTTACATTAATTACAGAGACCATTATGGTTAATGTGGTCAGATTAATATATATTAGTAAAGTGAATGTGTGGAAGACGATTTCACATAATTAATTGATTAAATACGTATAAATTTGAAAATCAAAAACAATTGAAATTAATATTGTTTCTATAAAGATAACGGAATATCTTTAAAACAAGTTTAGCTCTTCATGAAGACCAAAATGAATCAACTGGTTCTAGTAATTGTGTTCAATGGGTTCTTTTATTTCTCGATAACGTTCTTTTGCACTAATTGTACATACCATTACAGTTATTGGTGTCATTTTGATATATATATATTAGTTTAGTAAATGTCCAAGACAATTTCTGTACAAGTAATGGGTTAAATAGCCTTAAAATTTGAGCACAAAAATAAAATAGATATAATATTGTTCGGGCAAAGATAATAGAACATCATCCAAACAAGTTTAGCTCTTCATGAAGACCATAACGAACAAACTTGTTTAACTAACAACGTTTAATTGATTCCTTTACTTGCCACTAATGTTCTTTTACATTAAACATGAACACCATTATTGTCTTGTGTATTTGAATTAATTATTGTGACGATAATCAATAAAATATTATTAATTTAGGTGTCAGTAGTAGTGGTACCACCTTAAAATCTCCAGAATCGAATCATGTCGGACAAAAAACAAAACGAGCCCGAAAAAAGGTCAAAAGAAAAAGAAAATAAAAAAAAACGTTTGATACGCCGTTGGTCGTGTTAAAGGAAACGACTGGTATTCCGATGATTAAAGTTAGAAGTGAGAGAGAGAGGGTCGGAGCTTTTATCCAATGAAGACGGTCGATAGAGCAATTCACATAGAACTGAATTCCTATTAAGAAGGATCATTTATCATCTGTCGCCACAAGCTTTAAGCCGGGTCGAATACATGCATGGTAGATACGCCGACGAACGGCGCACAACACAGGGTCGTATCCCATTCCCCCAACAATACGATATAAATGAATATAATAACTTAATTATTGCACGCATAAGATGGGGCGAATAATTTCATTCAAATGGCCGTTCTAATGAACTGTGACACCGATGATTGTGCCACAATGGCGGTTGATGCGTTCAATAAAAAGTAACTGTTCGAATTTCACGTGTTTGGACGTCTTGTTGTGTGCGGGTTTGTTCCCGAAACAATTCAAGATGTAATTAACTAATTTGTTGTGGTGCCCGCTAATGAAAGGACAAATTTTAATTTTTTCGGTGACATGCAAAACAAAAGCGTTTAGTAGAACGAAACGTTTAAGTCATACTATTTTGTGGTTACTTCCTTTTTGTTAACCAGACCTAAACCTTCACAGTTCAATAGTGTTTCAAACACTTCCTTGTCAAACGGATATTTGTTGCGTTTTATTTTGGTTGTTTGTCTGTTATTTCGACAGATTATTGTATTGTTTTTATCGTCACAAATTCATAAGTTAATATTTACTGATTATGTTATCAGTATTAACAATAGAATGGAATTGCGCAACATGAGCATTCACCATTATTTCAAATTTTCCAAATTGTTTAATATGCATTCATATTGTTTTAATTAACAATTAAATTCAAAAAGCTGAATACTTTTCATCTTTCAAACAAGTTTAGCTCTTCATGAAGACCAAAATAAATCAGTTTGTATTACTAATTACTTTCAATTGATTTTTTTACTTCTTAGTAATGTTCTTTTACATGAATTACACAGACCATAATTATTTTTGTGGTCAGATTAGTGTATATTAGATAAGCGAATTTCAAAGACAGTTTATAAATAATTAATTAAGTAAATGGGATAAATTTTGAAACTAAAAACAATATATAATATTTGAAATTAATATTGTCTTCATAATGACAACAGAGCATCTTCCAAACAAGTTCAGCTCTTCATGAAGACCAAAATAAATCAATTTGTATTAATAATTACTTTCAATTGATTTTTTTACTTCTTAGTAATGTTCTTTTACATTAATTACACAGACCATAATTATTTTTGTGACCAGATTAGTGTATATTAGATAAGTGAATTTCAAAGACAGTTTATATATAATTAATTATGTAAATGGGATAAATTTTGAAAATAAAAACAATATATAATATTTGAAATTAATATTGTCTTCATAAAGACAACAGAGCAACTTCCAAACAAGTTCAGCTCTTCATGAAGACCAAAATAAATCAATTTGTATTACTAATTACTTTCAGTTGATTTTTTTGCTTCTTAGTAACGTTCTTTTACATTAATTACACATACCATAATTATTTTTGTGGCCAGATTAGTGTATATTAGATAAGCGAATTTCAAAGACAGTTTATATATAATTAATTAAGTAAATGGGATAAATTTTGAAAATAAAAACAATATATAATATTTGAAATTAATATTGTCTTCATAAAGACAACAGAGCATCTTCCAAACAAGTTCAGCTCTTCATGAAGACCAAAATAAATCAATTTGTATTAATAATTACTTTCAATTGATTTTTTTACTTCTTAGTAACGTTCTTTTACATTAATTATACAGACCATAATTATTTTTGTGGCCAGATTAGTGAATTTCAAAGAAAGTTTATACATAATTAATTAAATAAATAGGCATAAAATTTAAAAATAAAAACAAAATATAACATTTAACATTAATATTGTCTTTATAAAGATAACAGAACATCTTCCAAACAAGTTCAGCTTTTCATGAAGACCATAATAAATCAATTTGTATTACTAATTACTTTCAATTGATTTTTTTACTTTTTAGTAACGTTCTTTTACATTAATTACACAGACCATAATTATTTTTGTGGCCAGATTAGTGTATTTTAGATAAGCGAATTTCAAAGAGAGTTTATACATAATTAAGTAAATAGGCATAAAATTTAAAAATAAAAACAAAATATAACATTTGACATTAATATTGTCTTTATAAAGACAACAGAGCAACTTCCAAACAAGTTCAGCTCTTCATGAAGACCAAAATAAATCAATTTGTATTACTAACTACTTTCAATTATTTTTTTTTTACTTCTTAGTAACGTTCTTTTAGATTAATTAAACAGACCATAATTATTTTTGTGGCCAGATTAGTGTATATTAGTAAAGTGAATTTCAAAGAGAGTTTATACATAATTTATTAAGTAAATGGCATAAAATTTGAAAATAAAAACAAAATATAACATTTGAAATTAATATTGTCTTTATAAAGATAACAGAACATCTTCCAAACAAGTTCAGCTCTTCATGAAGACAAAAATAAATCAATTTGTATTACTAATTACTTTCAATTGATTTTTTTACTTCTTAGTAACGTTCTTTTACATTAATTACACAGACCATAAATATTTTTGTGACCAAATTAGTGTATATTAGATAAGAGAATTTCAAAAACAGTTTATACATAATTAATTACGTATATGGCACAAAATTTGAAAATAAAAACAAAATATAACATTTGAAATTAATATTGTCTTTATAAAGATAACAGAACATCTTCCAAACAAGTTCAGCTCTTCATGAAGACCAAAATGAATCAATTTGTATTATCAATTATTTGCAATTGATTATTTTATTTATTAATAACGTTCTTTTACATTAATTACTCAGACCATAATTGTTTATGAAGCCAGATAAAGTCGAATTAATTGGTTTTAATGTGAATTATCTTTAACATGTATGTAACAACTTTTACTTTCCTTTAACAAAAAAAAAAAATTACAAAGCATATGTAAACATTTTTCACAGATTTCCCATTATCTAATATTATTTTATCTGGATTAATAATTGGAGTGTTGTTTACTTGTGTTGCTCAAGGTTTAAGTCGCGTTCAAGCAAGTTTTCACTAGTTTTCCCATTGTATTTTTATATTTGATAAGACCACTCCAAATCCTCATTGTATAAATCTTATCTTGTTGTCGTAAAAATAGACTGCGTTTGTTTGAAGTGGTCTTAGTTAAAGGCCGAACAGATCTAAACTCAACGATATGCTGATGTTTTGTTTGTTCTTTTGTAATAAGTTAATATTTGCATTTTACATATTTTCGTAATAAATTCTAATAAATAAAAATGTATTTTCATACACAATAGCATAGTTAATATATTTTTTTTTTTTTATTTAACATGGAAACTGTTGCCTTGTAACGTTGTAATTAACTCGTAATCTTGATGTGGCGGCGTTGAAAATAGGAAAAAGCCATTGCGTGCGTATTTTTTTCGCTATAATGTATTAAAATGCCGAAAACCACATTTGAGATTGCCTTTTCATTAGCCCCGACCAACTGGATGTATGTTAATTTCGAGTAACTTCAATTAAAATTGTAATGAGAAATTTTTAATGAATATTAATGGTGATTTTTTTGATTAATGATTGTCGATCAGATAGATTAATAATAAAAGTCGGGCTCTGTTTGATAGTCAGCTTGAGGTAAGTCTGGGCGTGGTGGGGGAGAAGATGGAAGACAAAGCCGTCGTCTTACATTTTACATTATGTTCAGTATACGGAGAAAATTAAAGCGCCACATGAGTTATATCATTAGTTATTATTAAAATGAAGCAAAAAGATAAACGGATCGAAAGCTCCAACGACAATTGTGCTTCGGAATACAGGGTCGAACTCATTCTCATCATAAGTTCAATTATATATAACTTTTGTCCTAATGGTGTAAACAATACAGGAACATATATTTTAAAATCAAATTTCAAGTATGGCGTTTTATTATTTTACGGATTTAGCACTTAAGTAGATTAATTGATAAGAATAACACTTTGAAGTGTTTAAATACAACTATTTCATAATATTAATTGCGTTTGCTGTTTTTTTCCATTTTAAGTCGTATTACAAGAGAAATGGATATTTAATAATCTTTAATTATGTATAATTCTGTTAATCCGTTTATCTAGTTTTTATCAAGCAATTAAGTCTAGAAAAATAATTTTATAGATTACAATAAAGTTTTTCTAAGTAAATATTATTTTCTTTTGAAATTTATCAATAAAAATACTTTATATAAAACATTTAATTTATAATATAATTATATTGTTTTCCTTTAGCTTCCAATGGCTAAAATAATCATAATTTATTAATAATATATCAGTAAAATTAGCTAAGAAACATTAAAACTCTTACTTATATTTGCTGCTAATGTAAAATTTCAAAATAAGAGACTAAAAATCTTATTTTGTTATTGTGATTTTATAATTTTTCTAATTAATATTTGAATACTCAAAATAATAAAAATATTATAAAAACTATTTTTTTGCATTTTTTCTTTGAATTCTAACAATCAGAACATGTGACAATATAGTTTTTATACTTTTAATTAAAATTCAACTTATTAGTTAGAAATTTTCAAGTAATACTTAAATAGAGTGTTGTAAAACGAATTTATTAATTAAATTCGGTAAAATCCAAAGAGATTTAATTAGATTTAATGTTAAAAAATGGAATATTTTATCTGTACTTTATATAATTATGTGATATAATTTTAATTAAGTTCTTTAAAGTACAAAGATAATACAATTAATTACATTTGATATTAAAAATTAGAAAGTTTTATCTTTTTTTATTGATTTTTATTAATGTGTACATGAATTTAAAATATATTTGTTAATTTTTCAAAAGACACATTTACTCATACTTTTATTGAACATATTTTTTTTTTGATTTTGAATTTTATTTTTTAATAATAGTATGTTTCTTGTGTATAATAATAACAAAATACTCGAAAAATAGTTTTTTTTTTAAATAATTTTACTAAAAATTCTTCTAACAAGTAGTACAAAATGAATTTTAATTAAATTCTTTAAAATTCAAAGATAATACAATAATATTTCATATTAAAATATAAAGTATAAAATTAAAATATAAAATTTAAAATGTAAAATAAATATAGAATATAGATATCCAAATAAAAGTTTAGTGTTGGTTAAGGAACATTTGAAAATCCTGTTTAATTTTTAATAAGTAGTATAAAATGAATTTTAATTAAATTATTTAAAATTCAAAGATAATACAATAGTAGAACTATTTTATAACTCAACCAGAATAGTTATTTATCATTTAGAAGGAATCCATCAAGTTTTAGAAAATGATAACAAGAGAAATTGAGTTTTGGGAACAAAATATAATTGAAGTGTTAAGTAAATTAGGTGTTTGAATCTAAAATATTATTTTTATAGTAGTATCTCTTGTTGGTGTTCTTCTATCTGGTAAATTTAATTGTTATAAGTTCTTTAATTTTCTATGCTTTTTGTAAAAATTCTTCAGAAATGAAGATAATGATATAAAACTTCAAGTTTTAAGATTTTAAATCAGCTAAAATTGATCAAAGAAACTTTTAGCAAGTTGTTATGACTTTACCCTTTATTGTTCTCTTATTAACCTGTTATAAGTATCAAAACGATATCCAAATGAAGGTTTTGTGTTGGTTAAGAGACATTTGAAAATAGTGTTATGAATTTTTATAGTAAATCTATTTTATAATTTAACAACAATTATTTTTTATCATCTAGAAGGAATCCATCAATTTTTAGAAGATAATAAAAAGGGAAATTGAGTTTCAGTAACAAAATATAATTGAAGTTTAAAGTAAATTAGGTTTTTGAATCTAAAATATTGTTTTCCTAGTAACAACTCTTTTTGGTGTTCTTCTATCTGGTAAATTTAATTGTTGTAAGTTTTTATTTAATTTTCCATGTTCTTCTCAATTGCTTTTTGTAAAAATTCTTCAGCTCCTCACAAATCAAAATATTGATGTCAAATTTCAGGTTTTAAGACTTTGAATCAGCTGAAATTTGATCAAAGTTTGTAAAAATTCTTCAGCTCTTTACAAATCAAAATATTGATGTCAAATTTCAGGTTTTAAGACTTTGAATCAGCTGAAATTTGATCAAAGAAAGTTTTAGCAAGTTGTTATGACTTTAACCTTTATTGTTCTGTTGTTACCCTATTATAAGGATCAAAAAGATATCCCAATGAAAGTTTAGTGTTGGTTAAGAGACTTTTGAAAATTCTGTTATGAATTTTTATATTAAAATCATTTTAAAATACAACTGTCTTTTATCATCGAGGAGAAATACTTGAGTATTTATAAGATGATATGAGGAAAAATTAAGTTTTAAGAACACATTATGTTTGAAGTTCAAAGTATATTTAATACTGTTCTTTTAGCTGTAACTGTTGTTAATATTTCTCTATCTGGTCATGTGATTTATTCTTATTATAAAGACAATAAAAAATATTCAAAGAAAGCTTTGAACATTCTTTCATAATTGTGCACAAAGGAATCTAAACAAAACATAATTAAACGTCCGTAACTGAACAGAAGTTCTAAGGATATTTCATGTGAATTACTTAGATCAAAGCACTTTGTGCATCCCTCCTAGTTTTTTCCCCAACACCAATAATCTTCCGCCAATTTCCGAGATGAAAGGATCGTCGCCCGATTAAAATTCCTAAAAAATCTATTAACCAAATCCATCTAGTCGGACCCGAATCAAAAACAAAACAAAAAAAAAAGAGGAGCTTGGCCCGCGGCCTTCCACGGCGACGTGCACGACAAGATGGCGGGCGGCGTGAGCGGAACGGCGTCGCTCCAACGTGAACCGAGAGAGAACCGGGCTCGGCACGTTGCGGGAGACAAAAGGTGTGGCGGCTCCGGGTCCGCATTCGGTCGCTTTTGCTCCGATAGTTTCGGGCTACCCCATGGTTATCTCACACCCATTGTCTTCCAGGCCCCTCCCAGTTCCAATCGAAATGTGAGAGGAGAGAGTCGCAGCGTCGTGCCGCTGTTCCGATTCACTCTGACGATGTGCTCGTTCACTTTTCTCGACTTTTTTTTTAACCATATATTATTATTTTTATTTTTTGTTTATTTATTTGTCTTATTTATTTGTGGGTTTGAATTAATTAAACAATAAATAGGTGTGTCTTTTCCAATTGACTTGATTGGCTAATATGTTGTTAAAACAAGATATTGGAGTAATTAAATTTGAAATAATAATAATAATAATAATAGTGATAAAAAATGTTTATAATTCACTCTCAAATTTAAAAAACAACTGATGTTTTTTATTGTTATATAAATATAATTTAAAAATAGCTTAAACATTATTTTTTTTATATATTTAAATTATCATAATGATCAATTGAATCAATTTTTTTTTCAAATTCATAACTATTAATAAGGTGATTAATGGAATATATTATAATAAACGAAGTTTTATTTCAAAAAATTTATTTAAGCATTTAAATAGAAGATGAAAAGACACATACAACAAAATTAAATACAACAAACAAAAATTTTATTTACATTATTTTAAATGTAAAAATTATATTCCACAAATCAAAATTTTTCAGTTAAAAATATGACAAAAAAACGTAAATTATAATTAAATAGTTAAATTTTGAATCATTTTTAATAAAAACTTGTTAAACCTTTTTAATTAAACACGTAAATATTATTATAAGCAAGAAATATGTTATAAAAAAATTAATAAAAAGAGACGAAATATCATTTTTTTAACCTTTAATGTGGTTGAACCTTTTTTTGTATTTTAAAGAATTTTATTAAGATTAATTTTAAATTTCTTTTTAAGTATTACTCAGGAAATTTTATGAGTATGTTACATGTATTTTAAATGAAATTCTTAAAAATATTATTAATAAAAATTATTCATCTTGGAAATTGACAGAAGATTATTGATTTTGGGAGGACTGCACAAAATGCTTTGATTTATATAATTTATATGAAATATCCGTAAAATTATTGTTCAGTTACAGTCGTTTAATTACATTTTGTTTAAATTCCATTGTGCACAATTATGAAAGAATGTTCAAAGCTTTCTCTGAATATTTTTTATTGCCTTTATAATGAGAATAAATCACATAACCAGATAGAGAAATATTAACAAAAGTTACAGCTAAAAGAACAGTATTAAATATACTTTGAACTTCAAACATAATGTGTTCTTAAAACTTAATTTTTCCTCATATCATTTTATAAATATTCAGATATTTATTTTCTTCGATGATAAAAGACAGTTGTGAGTGTATTTTAAAATGATTTTACTATAAAAATTCATAACAGAATTTTCAAAAGTCTCTTAGCCAACACTAAACTTTCATTGGGATATCTTTTTGATCCTTATAATAGGATAACAACAGAACAATACAGGTTAAAGTCATAACAACTTGCTAAAACTTTCTTTGATAAAATTTCAGCTGATTCAAAATCTTAAAACCTGAAGTTTGATATCAATATTCTCATTCGTGAAGAGCTGAAGAATTTTTTCAAAAAGAGCATAGACAATTAAATAAGAACTTACAACAATTAAATTTACCAGATAGAAGAACACCAACAACTGTTGCTAATAGGAAAACATTATTTTAGATTCAAAAACCTAATTTACTTTAAACTTCAATTATATTTTGTTACTAAAACTCAATTTCTCTTCTTATTATCTTCTAAAAGTTGATGAATTCCTTCTATATGATAAAAAAACTATTGGTTTTACTATAAATATTCATAACAGGATTTTCAAGTGTCTCTTAGGCAACACTAAACTTTCATTTGGATATCTTTTTGATCCTTATAACAGGGTAACAACGGAACAATAAAGGTTAAAGTCATAAAAACTTGCTAAAAGTTTCTGTGTTCAAATTACACCTGATTCAAAATCTTAAAACCTGAAGTTTGATGTCAATAATTTAATTTGTGAAGAGCTAAAGAAGCTCAATAAATTGCGAAGAACAATAAAAATTGAGTAACATTGTACAATAAAAGAATACCAACAAGAGTTGGTGTAAACTGATTTTTCTACAACAACATTTAAATTCTAGAACACACCAGATTAGTATGATTTAAACTTGTAGTATTAAGTTTGTAAATATTCAATAATCTTTATACTTTTTTGACGACCAAACAAATAATTCATAACAATTTAATCAAATGTCGATGCTTGAGGTTATCAACGGACTTAATTAAACAAACCCAATTTAATAGTTAATTTACGTCTAAAAATAGGTTTATATACATATTTTTATTATATTTACTACAAAAATAAACACTAATCCAGTTTATTTCTCAAATAATCTCACACCAAAAATCGTTTGCTTTCAGGATATGGATCTAATAGAAGTGTTGTGGAAACAAGACGTCGATCTTGGTTTCTCCATCGAACAGGCCAAAGCCGAGAAGCCGGAACTCGACGCCGACGCCGACGCCAGCTCCCCATCAACCAACGACAAAGATGAGGTCCACGAGAAGCTTAAGACCCTCAAGGCCATCAACGAGGGCACCATCAAAGTTTGTACACATTATTTAAAATCTGATCGTTGGTTGACCCGTGATTTTTTCTCAGGAGGAGCCCAAACGTGACGAGGCCGACGAAGTCGATCCATGGGCTGGCATTGATTACGTCGTCGACACAGAAACTGGTAAGTTTAGTTCTTTGGTTTTATTTCATTGGGGGTGGAATGATCATTTGGGTGTGTAGTATTGTAAATTGTGCTCAAGTTCTTCAAGAAATTGGAAATTCCTGAGAAAGGTAAGTGTTGAATATCTTCAGCAACAGTCTTCATCGAGTTAACGTGAGTAACTGAAGAATTTTCCCATTGAAATTTAAATCGAAGGGTTAGCGAAGCTGCACTTCTGCCATCCATTGTTGATTTAATATAAATTTGCGATGAAAAGATTGCCAACAATGCTGTAGATTAGTTATATTGAAGAAATGCCCATTGTGGCTTTACAACAAATTACCATATAAACGTCTTGCGCCGATATTACGTTGAATACAACTGTTACAATTAGAAAAGCCCTATTGTTGAGTAGAATCGTCTGAAAACCGTCGCTTTGCAAGTTGTCATGACTATAAACTTTACTGTTTTCCTAGTTACATGACGCCATGCTTTTGCTTCTTCTTACAGGTGATACAATAAACAATGTAAACAAAATTCATTCACTTTCCATCAACATTTGGATTAGTTTCATTCGCCTAGACGTTATTGCAGACTGACCAAAATGACTTACACTTTTTAGCCTTACAACTATATTATCGAATTGAGTTAACAATAGAATTTACAACTGTGCCACATTTAATTATTAACACTTACTCCCAGCCCAAATTGGATTAACAACACAGAAACTGAAAGTGATCAAAACGGTGTTCAATCTTGATTTTCACACATTCACATTTCTTTTTTTTTGGTCCCATAAACCAACAAAAATTAGATAGTCCGTGTTCAATTTTGGGGTGGTTCCACGGCCACATTTTTATTTCCCAAAAAACCGCCAAGTCATCCCGTGGGAAGTGGTAATAAAAAAATAAATTCGTCCACCACCTGCCTTTTCGATTTCCAATTTGAAAGAGCGGAGCGCTCCGTAATTATGGTGCCGAGCAAATAAATGTAATTTCGGCGTGTTATTCAACCCCCACTAGAAGCGGAGGGTCGGTGGTATAATTAACCTAATCAGTATCGAGTAATTAATGATTTTCACGGTCCCCAGGCCCGGCACATCCGAAATGTCACAGTTTCATGCCACCATGTTCTTAATTTAAATAAATTGACGGCGGAGACGCACATGTCATCAATTAGGACGGACCTTTTCTTCCACATGTCGCTGCCATTGGCCATTGTTGGGTTTTTGTTTCATGGATGATGTGCTGGGTCTTGAAATGGTTCAGGAATTGTTGAAGTGGTTAAGTTGGTGTATTATTTAAACTATTGCTCTCTGAAACCCTCAAGTACTAAAATTGGTGTACTAATTCAACTGTATTCTCTTTCGTTTTGTCACAGATCTTTATCTACAATAAAAGATTGAATAAAATATTAAGTCATGACAACTCGAAAAACTATTCATATTTTTCAGCTCATTCTGTAGAGGCATTGAATCATTTAAACCTTGTAAACTTTGGTGCTTTAAGTTAAGGTTTAACCCTACGACGAACGAGTAAACGGAATTTAGTACCTATATACTAAATTTGAATGAGCTTGTTAATTAATTTCTTTTTTATTTTTACATGTATTTTAGTTTTTAATAACGGGAACGCCAAAGAAGAAACAATAGGTTCTAAAATGCTCTCTGAAACTCTCAAGTACTAAAATTGGTGTACTAATTCAACTGTATTCTCTGTCGTTTTGTCACAGATCTTTATCTACAATAAAAGAATGAATAAAACATTAAGTCATGACAACTCAAAAAACTATTCATATTTTTCAGCTCATTCTGTAGAGGAATTGAATCATTTAAACCTTGTAAACTTTGGTGCTTTAAGTTAAGGTTTAACCCTACGACGAATGAGTAAACGGAATTTAGTACCTCTATATTAAATTTGAATATGCCTGTGAATTAATTTCTCTTTTATTTTTACATGTTTTTTAGTATTTAATAACAGGAACACCAAAGAAGAAACATTAGGTTCTAAAATGCTCTCTGAAACTCTCAAGTACTAAAATTGGTGTACTAATTCAACTGTATTCTCTGTCGTTTTGTCACAGATCTTTATCTACAATAAAAGAATGAATAAAATATTAAGTCATGACAACTTGAAAAACTATTCATATTTTTCAGCTCATTCTGTAGAGGCATTGAATCATTTAAACCTTGTAAACTTTGGTGCTTTAAGTTAAGGTTTAACCCTACGACGAATGAGTAAACGGAATTTAGTACCTCTATACTAAATTTGAATATGCCTGTTAATTAATTTCTCTTTTATTTTTACATGTTTTTTAGTATTTAATAACAGGAACACCAAAGAAGAAACATTAGGTTTTAAAATGCTCTCTGAAACTCTCAAGTACTAAAATTGGTGTACTAATACAACTGTATTCTCTGTCGTTTTGTCACAGATCTTTATCTACAATAAAAGAATGAATAAAATATTAAGTCATGACAACTCAAAAAACTATTCATATTTTTCAGCTCATTCTGTAGAGGAATTGAATCATTTAAACCTTGTAAACTTTGGTGCTTTAAGTTAAGGTTTAACCCTACGACGAATGAGTAAACGGAATGTAGTACCTCTATACTAAATTTGAATATGCCTGTTAATTAATTTCTCTTTTATTTTTACATGTTTTTTAGTATTTAATAACAGGAACACCAAAGAAGAAACATTAGGTTCTAAAATGCTCTCTGAAACTCTCAAGTACTAAAATTGGTGTACTAATTCAACTGTATTCTCTGTCGTTTTGTCACAGATCTTTATCTACAATAAAAGAATGAATAAAATATTAAGTCATGACAACTCAAAAAACTATTCATATTTTTCAGCTCATTCTGTAGAGGAATTGAATCATTTAAACCTTGTAAACTTTGGTGCTTTAAGTTAAGGTTTAACCCTACGACGAATGAGTAAACGGAATTTAGTACCTCTATACTAAATTTGAATGTGCTTGTTAATTAATTTCTCTTTTATTTTTACATGTATTTAAGTATTTAATAACAGGAACACCAAAGAAGAAACATTAGGTTCTAAAATGCTCTCTGAAACTCTCAAGTACTAAAATTGGTGTACTAATTCAATTGTATTCTCTTTCGTTTTGCCACAGATCTGTATCTACAATAAAAGAATGAATAAAATATTAGTCATGACAACTTGAAAAACTATTTATATTTTTCAGCTCATTCTGTAGAGGAATTGAATCATTTAAACTTTGTAAACTTTGGTGCTTTAAGTTAAGGTTTAACCCTACGGTGAACGAGTAAATGAAATTTAGCACCTCTGTACTAAATTTGAAAGTTATTGTTAACTCATTTTTCTTTTATTTTTACATATTTTTTAGTATTTAATAACAGGAACACCAAAAAAGAAACATTAAATTCTAAAATGTTTTCGGAAACTCTCAAGTACTAAAATTGGTGTACTCATTTAACTGTTTTCTCTTTTATTCTTATATTATTTTAAGTAGTTTCTCTTTTATTTTTATACATATTTTAGTATTTAATAACAGAAACACTGTTTTCCCTTTCGTTTTGTCGTAGATCTTTGTCTTCAATAAGAGAATATATAAAGTTTAAAGTCATGACAACTTGCAAAACTAATACATACTATTCAGCTGACTTCGTTCTGAAAGAATTTTATTAAACTATGTGAATATTGGTGTTTCAATTTACGCATTGATCCACTAGCAAATCAAATTTGGCACCATAGTGCTAAATTTTAAAAGCATTGTTAGTTATTAACGTTCTTTCCCCTTTATTTTGACACGTATTTTAACCTCTAATAACAGCAACCAAAAAACAACAAAATATGAAGTCATGACAACTTGCAACCGTCCTCCAGATCTAGAAAATTTCTTAATTCGTGGTTCACTAACTCAGGACGGATCCGTCCGTTCCGTCGTTCCGAATTGAGTGTTAATGATCGTGCCCATTTTTCGGAATGCGGGACCAAGAATGCTGCAATTGTTAGTCGGGAGTGCGGAGGGATTTTATTAAAATGTTTTTCCCTTTGACATTTATTTTTGTGCCGTAATATTTGCTGTCTCATGGTAAATTTAAAAACACCATTACTCGTAAGTTCCTTCTCTATTCGGCTGATGTAAAATTTGAAGGGTCACAATGGATCTAACTGCCATTGTAGGATTATTAATCTAGCAGTGGTAAACTGCTTCCATCAATCTGAACAGTCGGAGAAGTGTTTTTGCATTAAGGAATAGAGGGGTGGGCCCCCCCGGCTGCACGGCCTCGCCGCTTCCCTCCCCGAAGAATCATGGAGGCTTTCCGTTCGAACGGAGAGATAAATTATCTTGCATTCTGTGCGGATAAAAAATAATCTGTATCGATTCCTGCAATCGGCGATGTTTGTGCGGAGTGTGAAAAAAAGGAAAAATTAATAATTACAAGACGCCTCCGATGGTCGAGCCCCGCATACTTTTGATGTGACGGCGCTGACATTTTTCCCATGAAAAAGCTTTTTGTCTAATAAAAAAAAAAATACATACTTGTGTTGTGTAGACGTGTTCATAAAGGGAAATATTAAATTGGAAGACACTCAAACGCTGTCATTAAGTGGCTTGTCTGGGATGTAGCCAGTTCTTTGCTACCTTTTTTAAGTGGATTAACTTTAAGGTGTATTCTTTTTAAAGAATTTAACGTCGCATTGTTAGAAATCTTGAAGTGGGATCAAGGTCTCCACTTCTTTAATCTATTGTTAATGAATCTTTGTTCTTTTTCTAAGCCTATAATTTTAAGATGTTCTCGATGAGGAGAGGCACGGCTGTGTGTACACTTCATCAAAATATTTCTTGTTAGCACCGGCTTTTTGACGAATATTTATTCAATTAATTATATTTTTTTGACAATGCGTCTCTTGTTTTATTAATTTTATAGAAAAATCGAATTAAATTGTTATACTTTATTGAATACTTGTTATTAAATTATTACATAAATTATTTTGCGATATAAAATGTCGTAAATATTTGCAAATAAACTATTATTTCACGTTTGTGGCAAGTGCCGGTCATTGACCATAAAATTATAAAAATTACCTGTTAGATTTTGTTTGGCAAATGCGGAACTAAATATGTAAATATAATTTAGGTATGTGTAAATTTTTTTTCAATTTAATAACCACCACCATACATGTAAATAAAAAATGTATATTGGCTATGTTAATATTAAATGTTACTTCCTACTTAATTTACTCAAAATTAAAATTATTTGTCCGTATAAAAAATTAGAATTCAATATTCCTACATTTTTATAAATTAATTTATTACATTTACGAAAATATTAACAAACTGTTGGTCAGCGTAATATTTTTAAATAATATTTTATTTTGTAGTTTTCTTTTTGTTAATGCTTCAAATATTTTGGAATTTTGAAAATTACCATTTTTAATGTTATTCATTCATTTTATGTATTTAATTTTTCTTTAAGATGATTTAATAAATTATAAAAATACAAAAAAATATTAGTTAAAGGAATATTTTATTACTTATTAATAGACTGAGAAGTTTATTACTCTTTATTAATGCTTCAAATAAATCTTTTTAGTACTTTTCAGCCCTTTATTGTTAAAAATTGATAAGACTTATCATAAATATATTTTATCACTAATTAATAGTCTGAGAATTTTATCATTTATTTATACTTCAAGATAAATATTTTTTAATCCTTTTCAATCCTTGACTATTTAAAATTTGTAAGTCTTATAATTTATAAAATTTTTTAAGAAGTTATCAGTAAAAATGTAAAATTCTAGTTGAAATTTAAATATTTCATATAAATATTACAATACTTTACTTTTATTTACGAATTAAAATATAAAATAAAAATGAATAAATAATTTAATAAATTTTTCATTAAAAATGTTTAAAAAATTATAAAAATAATGAAACAAATTATCAGCAAAAAGAATATTTTATTACTTATTTATAGATTGAGAAGTTTACTATTTATTAATTCATATAAATATTTTTTAGTCCTTTTCAGTCATTCAATATTAAAAATTGATTTAATTGAAATTAAATAATAAGTCTTTATTTACGAAACTATGTAAGAAGTTATCACTGAAAATGTAAAATTCAAGTTGATTCAATATTTGACTAATATTTCATATAAATATTGCAATAATTTACAAGTTTACTTTTATTCTCAAAATAAAATATGAAATAAAAATAAAATTTAATATATTTAATAAACTTTTTTTTTATTTTTTATTAATAATATTATAAAATTAGAAAAATAATGAAAACAATTATTAGCGAAAAGTATATTTTATTACTTAAAATAAATAGATTGAGAATTTTACTTCAAATAAATATTTTTTTAATCCTTTTCAGTCCTTCATTACTTAAAATTGATATATCTTCTGTTTAAGAAGTTATCAGTGAAAATGTAAAATACAAGTTAGAATTTAAATATTTGACTAATATTTCTTACAAATATTGCACTAATTTACAATTAAAATATAAAATAAATGTAAAATTTGATGTATTTAATATAGTTTTTTCTCATTAATAACATTTAATAAAATATTATAAAAATAATGAAAAAATTATCAGCGGAAAAATATTTTATTACTTATTAATAGATTTACTATTTATTAATGCTTCAAATAAATATTTTTTAGTCCTTTCCAGCTCTACATTATTAAAAATTTATAATTCTTTACAAAACTATCTGAAAAATCGAGCTTTAATTATAAAATAAGAAAAAAAAAATTAATTTAAATTTAATAATTAATTTAGAGTTTTCATTATTAAAATTCGACATATTGTAAAAATAATGAAAAGAAAAAATCAACAAAAAGGATATTTTTAGTATTTATATTTGGAATTTTTTAAAATAAATATATTTTAATAATTTAATAATTTTGATATTTATTTAGTAAAAAGATTTTTTTTATTCTTCATTAACTAAAAATTCATTTTTTACCATTAGGAAAATATTAACTAGAAAAATTAATTATTGTTATTTAAAATATTGAAAAAAATATTCTTTGATTTCAAATTTATTATTTTTGTTTTTGTTTATCTATTTAGTAAAAAATATATGTTTTTATTTTTTCATTTATTCGTTATTAAATTTTCAAAATTATTAATATTAAGAATATTGAGAAACATAAGAGCAAATTTAATTTATTAAGACAGTTTCACAACTTTTTTCTTACTTGAAAACTTCATTGAATACAAAAAAAATTAATTTTTCAACGATATTAAATATATTTTATATTATTTTTTGATAAATATTTTTATTTCAAAAATTTTACTACAGCCTAAAATATTTGTTGGCACAACAAACAACAAAATTGTTATTCCAAGCTATATAAATATATTTGGAATTTTTTAAAATAAATATATTTTAATAATTTAATAATTTCGATATTTATTTAGTAAAAAGATTTTTTTTATCCTTCGTTAACTAAAAATTCATTTTTTACCATTAGGAAAATATTAACCAGAAAAATTAATTATTGTTATTTAAAATATTGAAAAAAATATTCTTTGATTTCAAATTTATTATTTCTTTTTGTTGTTTTAAATGAGCATATTATCATTATTATACAAATTTAAGTTTATCTATTTAGTAAAAAATATATGTTTTTATTTTTTCATTTATTCGTTATTAAATTTTCAAAATTTTTACTACAGCCTAAAGTATTCGTTGGCACAACAAACAACAAAATTGTTATTCCAAGCTATCGTAAAAGACAACACGAAGAAGAATATGACCGAGCAATGGTGATTAGTCCAATTGTGATCGCGATCGCCAATAACCGGCGTTAAAAGTTCAATCGCACGGCTATTTTCTTAGCCAGACTAATAAATATTTGCTTAGCGTTTTCCCCAATTGTCGGCGTTACATAACAAAAGCCGATCCATCGAGCCAATTAAAGAACAAAAACACATCGGCCACGGAACGGCCAGACTAATGGTATCATGGACTCCACGCAATGCCGGGGTTAGAGCAATTTTTTGGAGGTTCGCCCCCGCCCTCCCCACTACCCACCTCCCCGCGGTGTCGGCGTCCCCTCGTTCCGTGGGTTAGACGCGATGATCAATTCCCTTTCTCTGGCCCCCATTGTCTGATGGCGGCCATATTAGCTGGAACTCGCTTGGTCTCTCTTCTGATTGGCTTTCCACTTTTCAGCTCTCACGTTTCGCAGCCGCTTTCAGTTGTTGTTGTCGAATACCGTAGGCATGTGTGGATCTCCGTGATAACGTCGATTTTTCAAGACTTTTTTCAGTTGCGAGGACTGTGGCAATTTTTCTTCGGCGAAACGGTGTGTGATTGTGGACTGTGGATGCGGAGTGTGGTTTATTTGTGTCCGGACATGGATTTAGTTTGTTCGTAATGGGTGTTTTTGGAATAACATGTCTTATTTCGAGGTATGTGCCCTTTGCTTGCGGACCATTACTTCCAACAATACGAAAAATATTAATGATATTTCGTTGGTTGCACATTTCGAACGTCGAAAAATCTGATTGTGGGCCCCGGGTTATGATTAATGATCGCGGACTTGAGGTATACTCCAGGGAATTACACCGTGACTGGCCGAAATTATTTTCGGTTTTTGAGTAATGATTTTATTCGGGCCCACGGACGTTCTTTTAATTTAGATTTCAAGTCCCCAGCGGCACCTTTATTGTCCTCGCCCAGGAATCTACTAAAGACGTGCACATGGCAGTAGATCCTAATCCAATACCATATTACAACCACTTTTTTTAATCTACACATTTCCCTTATCTGCGTATCGCGTCGACTAACCACCTGCACCGAAGCGCACGTCTTCCTCAACCTGTCCGAAGGATGCTGGGACATGATTTCCCTTTTCTTTGCCAACCCTCCCGACAATTACTTTCGCCTGTTTCTGCGGTTAAATCTGTTGATAATCCTTTTGGTGTTGTATAATTTATGGTATTGAGTTCTTTCTTGGGCACTCCGGGCGAACAATGGCAGGCAAGACTCCGTCGGCAAAGACGAAGGGCTCGGACCCTTTCGTTGTTGCGTTGGTGTTGACTTTTAGCTCGTGCAATTAATCATTTATGAAAATATGTTTTGGTTTAGGTAAATTTTTTAGTTTTGTCCGGAATTATTGGAATTTGAACAAAATTAAAACGATGGCGGGTTCGAGGAAATTTATCGGTGTTGCTCAGAAATATTTATAATACAAAGGAGCGAATTACATCAATAAAATTATTAAAAAATGAAAAAAATAATTTAATTTTAATTAATCAATATGCTCAGAAATATTATTTTCGGTTTAATTGTTTAGTAACTCAGAACTGATTATGACTGAGTTTTCCGGCTGAGAAAGATAAACATTGATGTCGATGAAAACGTTTTTTGTAAAATTCTATACCAAAATAAATGCTTAATGTCTTAGCTTAATGTTTCCGTTTTGCTCAGAAATAATCAAGAATAAGAATTCATGTTTCCCTTTTGCTCAGAAATAATCAAGAATAAGAATTCATTTTTGTTTTATTAAAATGAGGACAGAATTAATTCATATAAGAACACCCAGTGATTCTTGAATTAATATGAAAATTAAAGAATGTATAAATATTTCTTCTAATTTTTTCTAAGAACTGTTTTAATATGAATTATTCTGTTTATTTTATCATTTTAGTTATACCATATAATTTCTTTACTGTCAATATGAGAGTTAAAATCAGTTCAGGCAAATTTATCAAGTTTGCTAAGAAATATTATTACAATTTATATTTAAGTGATTTTTTTAATTTAATAGCTCAGAAGTGGTTATTTATAAAAATATGTTTCAGTTTACATATTTAATTTTTGGTTTTGTTCAGATTTATTGAAATTTAGCCAAAATTACAATTAACTTGTGTTCAGGGAAAATTTCCGGTGTTACTCAGAAATATTTGTAATATTCTGATGTGGATTACATCAAAAGAATTATTATAAATGAGAACAAATTTGTGTGAAAACCTGTACTAAAGTATGTTCAGTCTTAGCTGAATCTTTCAGTTTAGCTCAGAAATAATCGAAAATAAGAATTCAGTTGCTATTTTATTAAGAAAATGATTATTTAAATGATGACATAATTAATTTATATAAGAATTATAAATATCCAGTGTTTCTTGAGTTAACATGAAAATTAAAGAATGTATAAATATTTCTTCTAATTTTTTCTCAGAACTGTTTTAATATGAATTATTCTATTTATTTTAGTTATATAATTAATAATATAATATTATTTTGTTCAGATTTATTGAAATTTGGCCAAAATTACAATTAGATTGGGTCCAGGGATTGCTCAGAAATATTTATAATACTGTGATGTGGATTACATAAAAAGAATTATTATAAAATCTAAGCTAAATCTTTCAGTTTGGCTCAGAAATAATTCTTTTCTGATAAGTCATGATGTGAATCAAGTAAATTATTATAAATGAGAACAAACTCAAGTAAAAATGATTCTACTAAAATAAATTCAGGCTTAACTGAGTATTTCGATTTTGCTCAGAAATAATAGAGAACAATAATTATAGTTTTTAGAATGGAAATAAAGACAAATTAATAGTTACAATTATTTAATTCCTTGTGACCAATAATAATAAGTCTCTAGTGTGATAAAATTTTCAATTTTCCTTAGAATTGTTGTAATAAGAATTATGGTATTTGTTCTATCAACATGATTATTGTAAATGAGGATGAATTAGTTCTAATTATGCAATTTCTTTTTGGCCAATTCGAATAAATTGATGTTAAATATGACCAATGGTAGCAGATACGTAATTTATCTTAGATTAACCTAAATTATATCACAACTCCGAATTCAAACATCAAAATGTGAGTTAATTGAATAGTTTTTATTACTTTAGATTTCCTTTTAAAAATGGAACAATTGAAAAAATCAATGTGGAATGTTTTTATCTCGAATACTCTTTTCAAATAAAACTATCTTTTAATTTTAAAAAATAAAATAAAATGTATTGAATTTAATGTAATTTAAAATAATATAGATAAAATAGATTATGTTCATTTTGTTATCTTATTAAATATTATTAAAAATGAACAAATAAGCCATATCTGATTTCTTAGTTGTTTGAAAAAGTTTATTCTAGAAGTACCTGGAACATTAATAAAATAAATTATTATTAATTTTAATATTTATTAAGTATAAATGTAAATTTATTTTTTTGTAAACTGTAGTGGGGAATAATAACAAAAATGAAATATTACAATAATCATTTTCTGGCTACTATGAAGTAATAATTAAATAACAAATTATATTTTATATAAAAAAAAATAAAAATTATTTTATATAATAGATATTTATAGAATTATTTTTATTTTTAAGTGAATCAGAGGATTAAGAAAATTAAAATATTAATAAAATTAAAATATTAATAAATTATTTTTTAACGAGAAAAAAAGGACCTTTCAAGATGTAAGTCTTAAAACATTTTGTACAGCTTTAAAACCAATATTAATAATGTTAATATAATATTATAATTATATTACAATTACACCTATAGTTAAATAAAAAACCTATTTATGTCGCAATAAAATAAATTCCACTGTAATCAATCAATCATTTATAAATGCGGAAAACAATCTTAACAAGAACTGACGTTTTGTTAATTACAGAATGTTCATTACATTTCGAATTATGTAAAACAAGGATATCAACCGCATTAATTATCAAGTTTTATGTGCCTTTATGTATAATTTAAGATTGTACAAATTACCCACGTTGAAATACATTTTTTAAATTTAACGACCTAATTATTATTATTATTTTGTTGTTTTACAATTCGATTTCAACTGAAAGTGACATACAAAAAAGTTAATTAAAATATTTCGTCGGTCGGTCTGTTTACATTAAGGATTTGAGTAATTTTTCGAAAAGCCCGTCCTGTTATTTCAGCGAACAATGCGCCGTGGCGGCCGTTCCGTATTTTCCATCGCAAGTTGAATTCATTACGTAGAAAAACACTCTTCGGGTTCGCCCGGTTAAAAATTCGATTCAGACTTTTATTGAAGTGGGGCCACGTCCACTTGTGCTGGACGGAAAGTGTCAAAAATCATATTTTCAATGGGCACAAAGGTAAATAAACAAGACGATTCGTTGACGTTGACAGGTAACCGCGGGGTTGGGGCGCACTTGAGACTGTCTTTAAACGCATTTAAGATAAAAATCTCGCTTTGAAATTTTATTTTTTTTTTTTCTCTCTCGATTCCACTAATGGTTTCGTAGAAACTGAAATATTAATTATGATTTTTTCCTCTCTCGGTGTTGGCGGTGCCGACGTTTTAAAAGCTTTAATTAGGGCGCTCGGGTGATGGTTTGAATTAACATTTTTTTTTTTCTTCGGGACTTTTACGGTAGCGCGTATTCTTTGGAATTTTCACTTGTGGATTAAGATCCTATCTTCCTTTTTTCGGATATTGGATCAAATTTCAAGAACTAATTTAATTTATTCGTAAAAAAAGTGGCAATTAATTTATAGACAATTTTTTAAACCAAAATTTGTAGAACATAATAAAAAACTAATTTAAATATGTATATTTTTTTATATTATTAATCCAATAATAAATTATACTTGTAACAAAATTATGATTATAGATCAAAAATATTTTTATATTATATTGTCAATATCATATTTTCATTTTAAAGGCAAACTAATATATTAGATATTAGTTTATTATCTAGTTAAAAGTTTATATGATTTAACTTATTGAGTCCTAAAATATTGAGCTTTAAAGTTAGCTATATTTTATTCACATTACTGTTTCTAACCGTGTTTTTCTTTCCATTGTGGACATTTTAATTTATTTTATAGTTAAATATTAGTTTATTATGCGGTTGAAATTTTATATGATTTAATTTATTAAGTCCGGAGATATAGAGCTTTAAAGTTAGCTACATTTTTCTCACATTTCTTTTATTAACGACCATGTTTGTTTTTCAATTGTGGACATTTTATTTTTATTTTTTAGACAAATATTAGTTTATTATGTAGTTAAAATTTCATATAATTTTATCTATTGAGTCCTGAGATACTGAGCTTTAAAGTTAGTTAACTTCTTCTATTGTGGACATTTTATATTTATTTTATAGACAAATATTAGTTTATTATTTAGTTAAAACTTCATATGATTTAACTTATTGAGTCCTGAGATACTGAGCTTTAAAATTAAGTAGCTACATTTTCTTCTCATTTCTGTTATTAACCGTGTTTTTCTTTCTATTCTGGACACTTTATACTTATTTTAAAGACAAATATTAGTTTATTATGTAGTTAAAACTTTATATGATTTAACTTATTGAGTTCTGAAGTATAGAGCTTTAAAGTTAGCTACTTTTTCTCACTTTTCTTTTATTAATGACAATGTTTTTCTTTCAATTGTGGACATTTTATTTTATAGACAAATATTAGTTTATTATGTAGTTAAAATTTCATATAATTGTATCTATTGAGTCCTGAGATACTGAGCTTTATAGTTAGTTAACTTCTTCTATTGTGGATATTTTATATTTATTTTATAGACAAATATTAGTTTATTATTTAGTTAAAACTTCATATGATTTAACTTATTCAGTCCTGGAATGTAGAGCTTTAAAGTTAGCTTCAATTTTCTCATATTTCTTTTATTAACAACCGTGTTTTTCTTTCAATTGTGGACAATTTATTTTTATTTTATAGACAAATATTAGTCCATTATGTAGTTAAAAAAACTTCATTTGATTTAACCTATTAAGTCCTGAGATATTGAGCTTTAAAGTTAGTTAACTGCATTTTCTTAAAATTTCTGTTATTAACCGTATTTTTCCTTCTGCTGTGGACATTTTATACTTATTTTATAGACAAATATTAGTTTATTATGTAGTTAAAACTTCATATGATTTAACTTATTGAGTCCTGTAATATAGAGCTTTAAAGTTAGCTACAATTTTCTCACATTTCTTTTATTAACAACCGTGTTTTTCTGTCAATTGTGGATATTTATTTTTATTTTATAGATAAATATAAGTCCATTATGTAGTTAAAACTTCATTTGATTTAACCTATTAAGTCCTGAAATACTGAGCTTTAAAGTTAGTTAACTGCATTTTCTTTAGATTTCTGTAATTAACCGTGTTTTTCTTTCTATTGTGAACATTTTATATTTATTTTATAGACAAATATTAGTTTATTATGTAGTTGAAACTTCATATGATTTAACTTATTGAGTCCTGAAATGTAGAGCTTTAAATTTAGCTACAATTTTCTCACATTTCTTTTATTAACAACCGTGTTTTTCTTTGAATTGTATACATTTATTTTTATTTTATAGATAAATATTAGCCCATTATATAGTTAAAACTTCATTTGATTTAACCTATTAAGTCCTGAAATACTGAGCTTTAAAGTTAATTAACTGCATTTTTTTCAAATTTCTCTTATTAACCGTGTTTTTCTTTCTATTGTGGACATTTTATATTTATTTTATAGACAAATATTAGTTTATTATTTAGTTAAAACTTCATATGAGTTAACCTATTGAGTCCTGAGATACTGAGCTTTAAAGTTAGCGTGCAACATTTACTGCATGTGGATATTTTATATTTAAAACTTATGATTTAAAATACTGTGTTTTGAGAACTTACATACTGGAGCTATATTTTAAGAATGTCTATCTCTAACTCAAAGTTTTAGCCTATTAAATAGTTTCGTAGTGGTTATTTTGCTTCAGAATTCCTTTTCTTGTTCACCTATTTGATCGAGGAACTGAACATTCTCCAAATAAATAAAACTTACGCAGTTGGAGAGTTCACCCGAGAGATTTTAATGAAAGATGAGACAAAGAAACGGCCGAATTTTTTCAATCCCTATTCCAGATCGCAAGATAAATTTTTGTGATCACGAACACACTCAGCATTCAAATCATTTAAATCAAGCTTTATTCAACCGCGTCCTTTGACGGTCATTAAAAAATATTTACAACGGACGCGGTGGAAATGATTAAGAGCGATTCTGTTCGGTTCGTTTTAACGGCCAGGTTAACAAAAAAAAAAATGTAAAAATAAAATCGACTATAATATCATGCCGTGTGCCTCCGGAGTCATTTGTGCATGTAAAGAATGGGGAGTCAAAGGATGCCGCCGCTCGTCGGCCATTTTGTTCTGGCCGCTCTGAAAGGCCGACTTTAATAAATACATTTCGACGGCAATAATTAATGAACTCGCACCATTGCCCGCCCGTACCACCTTCGAGTCATCGAATTTTCGAGTGTCCGTCGTTGTTTCAGACGACCGACATGTTGCAAATCGTCACGTAATTACCCGGATAATTTATTTTATTGTGCTAAGGTTGGCCAAAGGCAACTGCTTCGAAAAACTTGAACTCGAGCTTGAAATGCCATTGTTGGCGTCCTCTTCAGTCCACTAACCAAATGTTACCGGCACCATCTGTTTGTATGTTTTTTTTCTGGCATGGACGAAGACAATTCAAAGATGTTAGAACATGTAATTGAAAAAATGTTCAGTCAGTAAATGGATGAAATCGAAATACAAAAACGAAAGTGATTTTAATACATAAATAGTTGAGGTTGATGCATATTGATTAAACACTGACATGGAGATGATGAGGTTTTATTGTTCTTGGCAAAATATTAAAAAATTGGTTAATTAAAACTTAAATACTTGTTGGAAAATGTGTCGTCCTCCACTTCGACTCTTTAGATGCAGTTACGAACTGATCCCACTCCAAGAGTCTTGAAGCTGGTCCACCAAAACTAAATGTCACTCTTCTCTTCTACTATCACCGTTAATCACCATCCTCAGTTTACAAACAACCATCCACTAACAAAACGCAAGGTAATTTAACATATTTTCAAAATAAATGACAAGCACATTCCACATAACAGTACCTAGTACTATTTTGCTCGTACACCATGATGCAGCAATGTTAAACAGTTTAACTTCTCCGTTTGTTTTCACCAATTGCAATAAAAGTTATGCTGTTTACTTTCAGTTTCCCATAAACCAACGGCGTTGTGCTAATCCACGGATAATAGAACTTGAACGTTCAGAAATGGCGAAGCATTCAAATTAAATTGGGTTTCAGTATTAAAGAAACATATAAGTATTTACATTGCACAAAAATATATTTCAGCTTTACTCAGAAATGTTAATAAGATTTTTTCGATTAAGGCGAATGATTATCAGTTTTACTCAGAAATAATGGATTAAAAATTATTTAAATATTATTTAAAATTTTGCTTAGAACTGTTTTAAATACAATTCTACTCTTTGTTGATTCAGAAAAATTATTGAACGGGGAATGAATTCTTTCTCATTAATTTAATAAAGCTTTTATCCATATCAAAATAAAAGTTATTTGACAAGAAATATTTAGTTCTATTCAGAAATGTTAATAAGGCAATTTTGATTAAGGAGAATTATTATCAGTTTTGCTCAGAAATAATTGACTAAAAATTATTTATATATTTTTGGTTTATAAAGAAAATGATTGTTTTAAATGAGAACGACTTAAGCCCTAATTAGAGAATATCTTTTTAGCTAATATGTAGTTTAAAGGTGCTTTAAATATTGTTTAAAATTTTGCTTAGGACTTTGTTGATTCAGAAATATTATTGAACGGAGAATAAATTATTATTCATTAATTATACAAAGCTTTTATCAATATCAAAATAAAATTCAGTTCAGAAGAAATATTTAGTTTTACTCAAAAATGTTAATAAGACAATTTCTATTAAAGCGAATTATTATCAGTTTTGCTCAGAAATAATTTACTAAAAATTATTTATATATTTTTGGTTTATAAAGAAGATGATTGTTTTAAATGAGAACGACTTAGGTTCTAATTAGAGAATATTTTTTTAGCTAATATGTAATTTAAAGGTGCTTTAAATATTTTTTAAAATTTTGCTTAGGACTTTGTTGATTCAGAAATATTATTGAACGGGGGATGAATTATTACTCATTAATTATACAAAGCTTTTATCAATATCAAAATAAAACTCAATTCAGAAGAAATATTTAGTTTTACTCAGAAATGTTAATAAGACAATTTCTATTAAGGCGAATTATTATCAATTTTGCTCAGAAATAATGGACTAAAAATTATTTATATATTTTTGATTTATAAAGAAGATTATTGTTTTAAATGAAAATGACTTAGGTCCTAATCACAGAATATCATTTTAGCTAATATGTAGTTTAAGGGTGCTTTAAATATTGTTTAAAATTTTGCTTAGAACTTTGTTGATTCAGAAATATTATTCAACGGGGGATAAATTATTATTCATAAATTATACAAAGCTTTTATCAATATCAAAATAAAACTCAGTTCAGAAGAAATATTTAGTTTTACTTAGAAATTTTAATAAGACAATTTCTATTAAGGCGAATTATTATCAGTTTTGCTCAGAAATAATGAACTAAAAATTATTTATATGTTTTTGGTTTATTAAGAAGATGATTGTTTTAAATGAGAACGACTTAGGTTCTAATTAGAGAATATTTTTTTAGCTAGTATGTAATTTAAAGGTACTTTACATATTGTAATTTTGCTCAGAAATATTTTAAATACAATTCTATTCTTTGTTGATTCAGAAATATAATTGAACGGGGGATGAATTATTACTCATTAAATATACAAAGCTTTTGTCAGTATCAAAATAAAAATTAGTTTAGAAGAAATATTTAGTTTTACTCAGAAATGTTAATAAAACAATTTTGTTTAAGGCGAATTATTATCAGTTTTGCTCAAAAATAATGGACTAAAAATTATTTATATATTTTTGGTTTATAAAGATGATTAAATATTAATAAAAATTTTGCTCAGAAATGCATTAATTACAATTATGTTATTTTGTCTTTCTGTCAGTATATCCCAGTTTTGCTCAGAAATTTTGATACTTGAATTCGGTTTAGCAGACAAATGCTTTTTAACAAAGGACCATGATGCATCAATGTTATGCGTTTATTTTCTCTAATTGTAACAAAAATACCACAATTTACTTTCAATTTCCAATAAACCAACACCACCGTGTAGAATTATCGCTAATCCACAGATAATAGAACATGAACGCGACGCGGAGACGTCGGATTTTTGCCTCACCATCATGATACAGCAATGCTAATTCAGATCGGACTTTTCATTTGTACCATGAATGGACTGGACACAATTACTTGCATATACCAATTCGATTTCTGTACAGACAGGTCATCCGATTTAGTCAGTAATTTTTGTTGATACTCCTTGTGACACAATTTATCTAATTTTTGACTCCGGCGACGCCGAAACAAAACACTCTTGGGAAACAACAACAACAACAAGAAATTATCGATGTTGGTGCTTTTAAAGCGGCCATTTTTAATGCTATGCATCTGGATCAAGTGGGGTGAGGTACAAAAAAGGCATAAAAAATCCGGACGTCGCATACCCGAATCGCGGGCCAATGGGGTTCGAGCCAGAGTAATTTGAAGGAAGGCGTGGGGGCCCTCTCCGGTCTCGCCGCAGGTAAACATTTTAGTTTCACAGCGAGGTCCCTTCTAAAGCCGTCTGTGCCATTAAAAAAAAAACGAACCGAGGGATATTACGGCCGTGGCCATAACTGAAAGTCATTGTCCGGTGCCGGAGTCTGGTGTGGTTATTAAAATAATAAAAAAAAAACTGAAAACTTCGATTATGATTGTGACGGTGTGTAGTGGTTGTGGTGTGTGAAGGCCCAGTGATGAAATTGTATGTTTTGTGTAATGGGAATTGTGTTGAGGATATTATTGATAAGGTTCGTCTTGTCTTTTAGTTATGGAAAGAATTGTCCGGTCGCAAAGATGATGAAGTTTCTAATGTTGACATCTTTTGCTCTTCCTAACTGGCGCAGTCAGTAGAATATTATGTTTTTCTGTGCAAATTTGTCTTTGACGGTGATCAACTAAGATTTGAGTCAAAAAGATTCTTTTGAAGTGTTTACGGATTTGATATTGAATTACTATTTTAATATGTCTTCAAATATATTTTATTTGTTGGATTTTAGATATCTTTTGCTCCTTCAAATTAATTCTCTCAGTAGAATATTAGATGTGTTTGTGAGGCACAATCATTTTTGGGGGTCATCAATCAAAATTTGAGTCAAAAATATTTCTTTTAAAGAGTTTAAGGACTTGAAATTGATTTACTACTTTAATACATCTTCAAATATATTTTATTCCTTGGTCTTTTGACATCTTTTGCTCTTCCAAACTGATTCTGCCAATAGGATATTATATGTTTTTGTGAGCAACAATCATTTTTGGGGGTCATATACCAAAATTTGAATCAAAAATATTTGTTTTAAAGAGTTTAAGGACTTGAAATTGATTTACTACTTTAATACGTCTTCAAATATATTTTATTCCTTGAACTTTAGACATCTTTTGCTCTTCCAAACTGATTCTGTCTGTAGAATTTTATATGTGTTTGTGAGGAACGATCATTTTTGGGGGTCATCAACCAAAATTTGAGTCAAAAATATTTATTTTAAAGAGTTTAAGGACTTGAATTTGATTTACTACTTTAATACGTCTTCAAAAATATTTTATTCCTTGGACTTTAGACATCTCTTGCTCTTCCAAACTGATTCTATGAGTAGAATATTATATGTGTTTGTGAACAACAATCATTTTTGGGGGTCATCAACCAAAATTTGAGTCAAAAATATTTGTTTTAAAGAGTTTAAGGACTTGAAATTGATTTACTACTTTAATACGTCTTCAAATATATTTTATTCCTTGGATTTTAGACATCTTTTGCTCTTCCAAACTGATTCTGTTTATAGAATATTATAAGTGTTTGTGAGCAACAAACATTTTTGGGGGTCATCAATCAAAATTTGAGTCAAAAATATTTGTTTTAAAAAGTTTAAGGACTTGGAGTAGATTTACTACTTTAATACATCTTCAAATATATTTTTTTCGTTGGAGTTTAAACATCTTTTGCTCTTTCAAACTGGTTCTGACCGTAGGATATTATATATTTTAATAAGCAACAATTTTTTTGAGAAAATTTGAGTCAAAAAGCTCATTTTGAAGTTGAAATTTAAATCCTTCTCTAATACATTCATTCGCTGGACTTTGTTCAATAATTTATCTGGCGTTTAAACCAGTCGGACTTATGTAACAATGTAATTTCGGTGTTATTGAACACCGCAACACTGCTGCGTGTGAATAGAATTGTTTCTTCGCGGTTGACCTTGTGGAAGACCAACACAATTCAAGCTTCGTGTATATCCGCATTTTTTGACTACGGTTTGTAACAATGGGGAAGTACACAGACATTCTCAAATTTAACTTTTTGTTAAACGTTTGTAAATTAAAATATATATTATGGAAGATTATTTCTACATTGTATCTATTACATTATTCACACAAATGGGAATTTAAATTGATTTTATCAGATTACTAATTAATTTGATTATCTTGTGACTCGAGATACTTGAGAAATGATGTTTCCAACTTTATTGTTCACTGTTTTTTATTATTTTTTATAGTTGCATAGTAACGAAATAATAATTAATACATATATTTATAACTGTCGTCAATAATGATCAAAATAGAAAAAATACAACATAAAGGATAAAGAAGGAAAGCTTTCCCTAATTTTCTGTATTTGTTTATCTTCTCCGAAGCTACATATATCTGTAGATCTTTCAAAGAAAGAAATGTTGCCAATTAATTGTTGATAATTGTTCAATTAATGCATAAAATATAAGTTTTTCAAAACATTTTAAAAGTATGTAGGAAGAATCTTTAAAAACTTGTCAAATAATATTAATAAAATGAGTCTTCTAAGGATTAAAAAATTAATTGTTAATAAAAAACCACTTTAATGTTTTCCTAAATGGAATCTTTCAAAGAAGTGCAAGTTTTCAAAGAAACAATATAATTGTGGAAATAATGAAGAATTTTTCAAGTTATTTGAATATGTGTGGGAGGATATTTTAAAACGTGCCTCGTTCATGCACACTTTCAAATACTATTAATAAAATAAGTGTTTATTTATCCCCTTCCATCTTGATTGTCTACTTATCATTATTTTTTTGTTTTCACATCGAAGACTTGAAAGTGTTTAAGACCTGTCGTTAAGACAAATTAAACATAATTACTGAGTCTTCCTTAAACATCTGATTTCGCCATTAATAACGATAAATGAGTGTGTCTTGGAGAAACTTGCGCATTGATCATTCCACCAACAAACCACGCAAAACTAAAACATTGCTAAAAATATTGTTTGTTTTTCCCAGGGGAGTACGTCATCAAGGGCGAACAGAACGACGCTTTGTCTGGATCAGACTGTGCGGCACCTTGTGACCTGCCGTTAGGCGAACTACCGCTCTCCGAACTATTCCTAGACGAGGCCCTACGTCTTGTTGAGTTGGATGATGACAACATCGACGACGTGAACGTCAGGGAGTTGGAGAATTTGTCGTTGGACACGAGCACAAGGGATTCCTCCGGCGAGGAGGCGCAACCAGATTTGTATGGTGAGAACAACGAGGATCCAGAGGACGATCTTGACTTGCTAGCTGAGATGATACAGACGCCGCAGTTCCATCATGCTCATCACAGGGCGGCCTTCCAAGTAAGTGTTTTGTTGGAGTACCTGTACTAACAAAATATGATTTATAAGCCCCAAATTTCCGGCAATAGGCGTGCGTAACAAGATTTGGAAGTCAAGCCCCAACACAAGGCATTAAACCGAAGAATTTACAAGCTAATCTTTTATTATGACAAATGAGCGGTTAGTCCCCAGTCAGTAGGTACTATTGTCAGTTGCGGCTTCTTCCCATTGTCACATTATCATCGTGTATTTGGGGATGCGGCGAGACACGCCGATTATTTCTATAGTAGTGAGTACCTGCCACCCTCGAAAGTCAGGTGCTAGATCCACGTCAAGTTGGTTAGGCAGATAACCATCGACGGAAGGGATAAAATTAAAGTCTAGCGTTATTAAATCGCATTCCCTCACAATAATGATAACATAAATCGCCTTTCGTAGTACCCGTGAATCATTGATCGACTTCTGATTAATTTATTTATTACTATCATAATGATCTTTTCGCGTAATTATGCCGTTGTTAAATTTCTTCCGACGAATCGGGCTCGATAAACAAATACCAGTAATTAAATGTTACAATAGTACTAGTTGTTGGTGTGACTCATACTCCAGTTAGTAACATCCACGAAATTTTTTCCAGGGCCGCATGCCGTTCGTGCGCACGGTGAGCATGGAACAGAGATGGCAGGACTTGGCGAACCTTCTCAGTCTGCCGAACCCGGGCGATGGCAGTTCGATCCATCACCACCACCCGTTCAGCCACCATCACCACGCCGCCGCTGCGGCCGCCGCCCTACACAACTACAGCCACCCCCACGCCCACGGCATGGGGGGTTACAGTCCGGACGCCGCCCGAGGTGTGCTGCTGCACAACGCCACGTTGCCGACGCCCATGGGCGACCTCAACCCCACCGTACCTTATGGTGAGTGAACTTCCGGCTTACCCGAGGAGGTGATGACTTTATTTGTTTTTGGTGTTCTAGGAGGCACGAACTTGGGCAACGCGGTGGCGACATCGATGAACTTGACGAACAGCAGCGAACCTATGGGTGAGTCGAGTACTGCTCCTCATTACAAATTGGAACCATCCCACGATATGATGTACTACCAGAACGGCTCTTCGGAACTCAATCAGACCGATGGTTTTCTTTCATCCATTTTGAACGACGAGGATTTGCAGCTGATGGACATGGCCATGAACGAAGGTTAGATCTTGTTGGGTTTTCTGGTTTCTAATATATTTATTAAGTTAGTACTTTTAACCGCATGTATGGAAATTGTTAATTGCTTATTTATAAACGTTACTAACTATTCGTATGTTTTACTGACTCCAAAACTTGTCTATAATTATTTTTAATTTATTGGTTGTTATGGTACTTGTAATTTATTTTTTATTATAATGTCTATGTAGTTATCATTTTAATAAGACTTTTTCATTAATTACTTATTTATTAGTTTTGCTCTCTCTTGATTTAATTAATTAATATTTTGTTTCAATTACAATTACTAATACAATTAATTTAATTTATGTACTAAATGTATATAATTTACTTACGAACTCAAAGGCAAATTTCTATTATTTCATTTTCTTTGTGTACTTATATATTTTTTATAATCAACAAATTGGTTAAAATTGGTTAATACTTGTTAAAAAAATATTTGATTATAGTTAAATGCATACTTTTATATTTAATAGTTAATATATATTATGTAACAATTATAATAATAATATAATAAATAATAATAATATTTAATATACTTATTTATACGTAAATAATTTTAAATTAGTTTTATATTATGGATAAAAAATCATTTCAATATTTTAATTAAGTAATTTAATAAAAATGTAGTTATTTGTTCATGTTCACTTCTTTTACTTACAATTTTATAATTTATTCAGTTGAAAGACAAAATTACTATTATTTCCATTTTCTTGTTCATTATTTTAATTAAATAATCAATTTAATTGTCTTTTTTGTTATAATTAACTAATAATGTATCCATTTTTATAATTTATTCAATTGAAACTGAAATTTTCTATAAATCCTTTTTTATTTTTAATAAACAATAAATGTAGTAATTTTAAAATGGTGTTACAATATTATTAAAGAGGCATGTCAATATAGTAATTAAGTAATCGATCTTCTTTTTTATTATAATTAATTAATATTCTAGCTTTTCTAATAAAATTCTTTAATATATTTACTTATTCGTACATAATTTACTTGTTTTGCTTTACAGTTTTTATATTTTATTCAGTTGAAAGGCAAAATTACTATTATTTCCTTTTTCTTGGATGTTACTATATATCTTTTTATTAGTAATGTTCAATATTTTAATTAAATAATTCATTTTCTTGTTATAATTAATTAATAATGTAACAATTATACGTGAATAATTTACTTATTTTGCTCAAAATTGTTATAATTTATTCAGTTGAAAGGCAAAATTAGTACTATTTCCTTTTTCTTGAATCTTACTGTATATCTTTTTAGTAGTAACATTCATTATTTTAATTAAATATTTAATTATATTGTCTATTAACTAATAACGTAACAAATTTTAATAAATATATTAAATGTACTTACTTATACGTAAATAATTTACTTATTTTGTTCAAAATTTTTATAATTTACTCAGTTGAAAGGCAAAATTGGTACAATTCCTTTTTTGTTGGATATTGCTGTACAAGTTATAATTTTTAAGAATCAATAAATCCAGTAATTTTAAAATGGTTTTACAATATTATTAAATAGTTATGTCAATATTGTAATAGCTTTAATAAAAATTGTTGAATATATTTACTCATACGTAGATAATTTACTTCTTTTGCTTACAATTTTTATAATTTTTTCAGTTGAAAGACAAAATTAATATAATCCCTTTTTTTGTTGTATCTTACTGTACATGTTTTTTTTTAATAATCAATAAATGTGGTAATTTTAAAATGGTTTACAATATTATTAAATAGTTTTGTCAATATAGTAATTAAGTAATTGATTTCGCATCTTCTTTTTTATTATCATTAATTAATATTGTAGCAGCTTTAATGAAATTTGTTTGATATACTTATTTATACGTAGATAATTTACTTCTTTACTTACAATTTTTGTAATTTATTCAGTTAAAAGGCAAAATTACTATTATTATTTCCCTTTTCTTGGATCTTATCATATATCTGATTATTAGTAATGTTTATTATAAGTTATTCAGTTTAAAGGAAAATTACTATTATTTCCTTTTTCTTTTATCTTACTATATATCTGGTTATTAGTAATGTTTATTATTTTAATTAAATGTTAATTTTATTGTCTTTTTTATCATAGTTCATTAATAATGTAACAAATTTTAATAAATTTATTAAATATACTTGCTTATACGTAAATAGTTTAGTTATTTTGTTCAAAATTTTCATAATTTATTCAGTTGAAAGGCAAAATTACTATTATTTCCTTTTTCTTGGATCTTACTATATATCTTTTTATTAGTAATGTTCATTATTTTAATTAAATAGTTAATTTTATTGTTCTTTTTATTATAATTGATTAATAATGTAATAATTTTAATAAAATTATGAAATATACTTACTTATACGTAAATAATTTATTTTTTTTGCTTAAAATTTTTATAATTTATTCAGTTCAATTTTTTAAATGTTTAATAATCATTCTAGTAGATGTCAAAATTTCTATTATTTATATATTTTTTATATATTTCTACGTATGTTTGATATTAAATAATTTTGTATTACATAATAATAAATATAATATTTGTTATTTAAATAGACTCATGTGGGTTTATCTGTCAAAGTTAATTGTCACCTTAGTTGACCAAGAACCTGCGCGTCGTTTCTTATTAGATAAGCCGATCTATCTCACATCACTAATCGGACATTTACACGATACTGCTTAGATTGAACTGTGCGCATTAAAATGCTTCGTCATTTTTTATATTGTATTGTAGTTGCGCGCATTAGATTGTACTGTTTGGGCTGTCGCCGTCCGTCTATTCGAAGGGAAAATTTCGGGTCACAAAGATGTGTGTGCACCGTGCCGTATGCGAACGTGGCTTGCCAATTCCGAACGGGTTTTATTAATGAATTTTGTGTACACATATTATATTTTAAATCTCGCAAACAAAACTGTTGAGTCATCGTTATATATATATCCTTGAAACATGCGATAAGAATAATACGTGAATCCGCAGTTAATATTTATTCCTCGGTGATGTATTTCAAGCAAATTAATTATTGGATATTTTGCGAGGACTTAACGAACATGCTGCTGGTAAATATTATAAATTATTCTGATGTTTATGTAACACTTCGATTTATAGACAACTGGGACAATTGTTAACTCTACTTGTTGGTTTGGGGGAAGTACGTACATATGTACTTCGTTAGTTGTACCCAAATGAATGTTAACATATTCTATTATTAGTAATTAATGATTATAATTATCTAACTTAACAAGTAAATTTATAAAATTGATTAAAGTTAAGTCATGTAATGCAGAAGAAGACAAATTCTTGACCATCAGGTTAAAATGGTTGTTTGTTTCAGGAATGTATACAATGCGTATGTTAGACAACAGTACGAGCAACAATGCCACCTCGGTGACAGGTAACCTGAACATGACCACTGGAGGGACAGCATCCAACACGGGAGTCACACCAGTCACCTCGCGGACCGACATCGACAGGGTTGATACGTCCAGCGACAGCGCCGTCAGTTCCATGGGATCGGAACGGGTGCCATCCCTCTCCGACGGAGAATGGTGCGACGCCGGTTCCGATTCCGGACACACAGTCACCGACCACTACGTCTCCGATTACCAATCGTAAGTCTACCACCCAACGAATTAACGTGGCATACTAATCCTAACGTAAATTTCCAGTAAATTCCGGCCTTACGACTACAGCTACTCAAGCAGACAGCTGACCGGCTCTTCCGACTCAGGACGCATACCCCCGGTGGCGCAGAAGAAGCACCAGATGTACGGCAAACGTTACTTCCAGGAGCAGGGCGCCACCTCCTCGACCCCGCATTCGTCCCACCACTCGGTCAAGTACGAGTACCGCGACGTATCCTCGTACAACGCCCCCAATAACAGCGTACCCGAAGGAGGCGTCGGACCCAAGCCGTCCGAAATGAAGTACTCGTGCTCCATGGAGTTCGGACGTCAGCACCACCTGAACAGGAACTCCATCGATCACATCCAGCACAATCACACGTACCACCTGCCTGCGGAGAGCAGCGGGGCAGTACAGAGACCTGTCTCGAGGGACAAATCTAAAGGGAGGAAGTCAGAGGAGGAGCACTTGACCAGGGACGAGAAGAGGGCGAGGGCCCTCAACGTACCCATCTCGGTGGACGACATCATCAACCTTCCAATGGACGAGTTCAACGAAAGACTATCCAAGTTCGATCTGAGCGAGACGCAGCTGAGTTTGATCAGAGACATACGCAGAAGAGGCAAGAACAAGGTGGCCGCCCAGAATTGCAGGAAACGCAAACTCGATCAGATCCTAACGCTGGCCGATGAGGTCAAGGAGATGCGGGACAGGAAAAATCGGCTGATGAACGACCACAAGTTCGTGGTGCAAGAGTGCAAGCGCATGAAGGACAAGTACCAGCAACTCTACAGGCACGTTTTCCAGGTAACATCCCATATCATTTTACTCCAAACCCAGAATTTCATACCCTTATTCCATTTCAGAATTTGCGAGACCCGGAAGGCAACCAGTACTCGCCTTACCAATACAGTTTGCAGACCTCGGCGGACGGCTCCATTTTGATGGTGCCACGCTCGAACTCCACTTCCAGTCAGATCCAAGATAGAAAAGATCCGCCACAGGCACACAAGGAATAAACACATCCAAAAGAATTTCATATTTGTTTTTGTTTCGATTTTTCTTGATTCAAAACGGGGTATAACAAAATTTTTGCTCAAGATTTCCTTTGTTTTTTGAATTCTCTCGGGTTTTATTTTTGATTTATTTCTCTCCATAGTTAAAAGGCATTTAATTTTTTTTAAGGTTGTTTTTTTTATATCGCAGAATTGACTAGTTTGGTTTTTATTTTCTCATGGATACATAGGATAAAAATATAACGCATACGAAATATATATTTTTGTAACACATGTTAATATAACAAAAAAAAATCAGGTGATCAATATGCCTTTAACATAACTCATTCTAACAATAACTTTATAATATGTAAATAGTACCATAGTTGAAAATTTTCGCTAGTGAGTGAGTACTACTAAGTGTCTGACTGATAAAAATATGGTGTAGGATTTTGGGTTATAGATATTGTAGTGACTTTAGTAGTCAGGAACATGTTTTATAATCTTCTTAATATTTTGGATAAAGTATATGTGATTTATTTGTAACATGCAAGGTATTTCATGTATTTGATTTTTACTTTGTTCTATTCATTTGACGGAGTGCGCTCTTTTGAATGAGTTACTCTCATTGATATTCAATGCAGTTCGAGCCCCCTGACTAGAGAAACAAAATTTTCGTTACAGAAAATCGATTTTGCATAGTAATTGAATCCAGTTTAAAATAGAATTCAATACTTATTGTTTATTGCTTTTTAATTTTGACTTGGCTTGGATGGGAAATGGTAATTCATTGTTGTTTGAATCGTCTGAATAAATTGCAATAAAGGTTTGATTGAATTTTATTACGAATTTCAGTATGTTCGAACTCCTTGAATTGCATGTTGCGCTCTGTTGTTGGACAGTTACATTGGAATACCTTTTAAATGGATTTCATACCAAATAAAGCAACAACATTGGGTCTTTGTAATTTGTACAATGTGTTGTGTTAGTTGGTGTGTGCAATTGTAAAATTTAGTAACCGTACTCAGATAGTTTGGTATAAGTGTATCAAAATTTAGGTAATAATTGTTAAAAACGTAGGTTAATATTTTTATAATCAATATAGTTTTTGTACATTGTATATTATTAAGTAGGGTTTTATAAATTGACCCGAACACCATCGGTGGTCAGTAAAGCAGTTTTGATTGAACCAACATTTTCTTTATTTGATTGAAATACAAGAGAATTAGAAAAGTCAACGAAACTAAAAACATTCCAGTGTAAATTGTTCAAAATTAATTACAAATTTCAGTTCAATCACACTGTATATTGCAATGCATAATTGTGGATCTTATCCTGCTTATGTTTAGCCTATTGCATGATTGCAGCTGTTTGTACGGCATCGTTGTCGATTTAGGACTCCAAATATATCATTCTGCACAACATTGCTGACATAGTTTTAACTGGTGCCAATAAAGATCTCTGGAGTAATTGTGTGTAATAGCAGCGCTTGTCTTTTAAAATAATTGAATTTTTAAAATTGAATCCCAATTATGTTATTTTTTTGTAAATATATATTATATTAAACAAACCACAATATTTTATTTTACCCCTATTATCCTTTTACAGGATAAATTAAAACAGAATTCAAAAAATCCAATGAAATTTTAATATAAATAGAAAATATTCACATTCATTTCTTATTTTCTAGAAGTACAACATTAATAGAGCAACTAAGCTAACAATTAGGAACTAAATCTTAGTCTACTAACTGATAAAAATCCATTCCTCCACCGTTAAGTTCGTACGGTACCAATGGAAGCACGTTGTCGAGACTGAAAAAGACAAATATGTTATGATTTGTTATTATTCAACCTAATTTTGTATTGAGCTCTGTGAAGTAAAACAAATTTCAATGCACTGATTTAAGTTCATCTTCGAATAAGTGTGTAGATCGTCAAAATCCTTACGGAAAATATTACCAATATATTTACTTTGTTGTCATGTATCTCATTTCATACAAATCTTCATTGGACTTGTAACTTTCTAAATAGGTTGCAAGTTCTGGGGAAGTCAGGACCATCCAAGTGCACCTCTCCTTAAGAGTTTTGAATAATTTTATGGCCATAATAGAGCCGTTTTCAAAATCTGCCTTGGTCACCATTTGGAAGTCTTCGTACACTTCAGAAATGAAATTTTTCGATAATCCACTGATGTAATAGCTGCATAGGTATTTGAGACCTGTGCGCTTTCCCACGTTGGCGTCTTCAAGCGCATACAACTTGAATTTCCTGTACATAGTTTCGCAATATTCAATTTTAATATGGCGACTCCAAAAGAAATACAAGTTATCCATTTCTGTTGACTGACCCATTCCCAAACTCATTCGGTCTGTATCAAAAGATTGTGTCACAAAAAAGTGATTGAACTGTATAATTAAATTTATACCTTCGATTGCTCGTTCCTCGAACTGCTCATATAAAACAGGATTGAAATTGGTCAGCAAAACAGCACTGACATGTCGTGGACTAGAACAAACAATCGAAAGAATTAGATCCTGATGTGTCACAATGTCAGCCACCAATATAATTCCTATAATGTCAATGTAAATCTATAGATCGTATAAAACGAGAAACCACCAACACATGTCCTTCCAGTTGCAACATTTAAAACAAAACCACCAGCAACTTACACGCTGAGAAAATTTTCTTCGGTGAAAAGTTCATTAGACAAATTTTTCGTGATGGCCCTTCCCAAAGTGGGTCCCGGCGTTGGCCTCGGGGAGACTTGCACATATTGCGACCATCTGTTCAGTTCTGGTCCCATTGTTACTTGCATTCACTTACAATTTCGGGGAGCTTTTTAATCGTGCTATATAATTATTTTGAAATGTCTGACGTAACATAGTTGACCTGCGCAGTTGTCATGGGCCGCGGGAAGCGCCCTCTATAAGTCATTCAGGTAAATTGTGACGTTTTAGGGTTCAGGAAAATGAGTCATTTTAATTGTATTATTCTTAATTATATATAGGCAGTGATTATTAATTTGTAAAAAATTCAAACAAACAAAAAGAGTCGGACATAAATATAGCAACTTTAATTTTGAAAGGTTTTTCATTGATTAAATTTGTGTTACATAATTTAACATTAACACATTATATAATATTCTTTTAATTTTATATTTTTTGCCCATCTCCATGGCATGTTTCACTGTGGGTGTAACAAACTTGTGTAGTTTTGTCCCCAGACATTTAATTTAAGCAGAACCATCCTTTATATTCTGTGGTCTAGTGAATGTGATCCTAAGAAAGTCAAAATTAGATTGACATTTTTAGTAGAAACCAATCCTGGTTTTCTTGTATGTTTAGGGTCAAAGCAACCCCCATCCACTAACCATAATCTCACAGTCTTTGAACTAATTTCAGCAAGTCCCATTTCTCCAGACTGGCAGAAAAACCAAGAGTAAAGAATTGCTATAATTAATTAAAAGTACGCAATTTTTTGGAGAATTAAATCAGATTGGTCAGTTGTGTAGTAGATACAACAATAAACATTACGAGAACTCATTTTTATTGTCCGTAACTTGAACATAAGTTTATTTTGATTATGTTTAAATAAATGTTGAAAAATATCAGAACAATAAAACACTTATTTACAATTATTAACAATATATTAAATGCTACAAAATAACATCAGAATTAAATTTAAAAATTCAAGGACCAACTTATGAAACAATTTTTTCTAAAATAAGCATATTAATCGCAGATAAATTTCAAAAACTAAGGTACACTTCAACAATGCATTGCACTAAGCTCATTTTTCTGAATAACCCGTACTTAAAAATAGTAATACTAAAACTAATATAAAATAAGTTATAAAAATTTCTAAGCCGAATACAAGTAAAATAATATCAAAATTTCATTTATTATGCTTAACGAATTAATGATACAGTTTATTTTTGTAGATCCTATTATCACATACATATATCACACACCCAGTCAAATCAAATCACATCTGCGAAAAGTTGTTTCCTTTAAACGTGTAACTTAAAATGAGTGGAGTCGTAGATATGTTGCTTTTAAACTAGGGGTGCCATATGTTTTAGATTCATCTAAACGCAGATAGATATATTTACAACAATTAATGGTATCGTGTTAATTTTGTAACAGCAACCTTCAACAATAACAGGGAAAATTCTAAAACAACAATGAACGTTATCTACTATTATTTCATGTAAAAATTCAATAAAAATAATTAAGTTAAAATATTTGTATTTGTTTAACCCTAATAAATACGAACATTTGATCAATAGTTGTTGAATTAAAATTAAAATAACAGTAAAATAATCTTAACAAACACACTTGAGGAAGGTCACTGATACAAACAATTGTAACAAGTAAAATATTAGATTTACTCATAGTGAGTAATGTAAAAACACAAATTCCACATTAGGTAACAAGTAAAGCTAAGTAGATATAATAAGAACAGTTAAGAATTCTCTTCTTTCACTGGTGGTATGATATTAAAATACTCCCACATTTGCCATGTATCGATTCTAAGTATATAGTTTGGAGCCTTATAAAAATAATATTTACAAAATTAAACAACACAAACCAGTTTAAAATAGAGTAGTTTAAATAATTTGTTTATATGAAGCCTCCACAAAAATATGGCCCTTTTAAATTAAGTAATTAAGTATTTGTTATATTTAACAAATATATATGCGATAAATAAGTTCCTACTATTAGGAAATATATATAAATATATATATACACACACAAACATAGATGCTCCCTCTTTATATTAAAAAGTATCCATCAAGAAGTACATAGATAGAAAGATTTTTAGTACAGTATGCTTTATTTAGAAAATACGTGTTTTATAGGAATTTTAGTATAAAGAGGAAGGACATTGATCTGAATCTGTGCTAGTCTGGTCGGTAAATAGGAATTTTTGGTAAAAATTCTATTAGAATAACGTATTCCATCATCGACGACGAATCGCACTGTTGCTTGCTCAACCGCCAGTGCAATCCCAATTTGTTGTACAAGTAGCTATTTTCCCATTCCAATAACTTATTTAAGGAATGTTGAGTCTGAAAAACAAATTATATTGTTAATCAATTGTGTTGCAATTGCAAAAGTACATCATTAAATTAATTAGATGCGTTATTTTTAAATTAAATTTACTTTTTAAACGTAGGCATGAAAATGTAGTTATAGAAAAGCTGCTCATTCATTTTAAAATATTAAAGGAAAATCAGTTGTGAAACTGTAAGAAAAATTATAATTCAGCGTCACCAAGACCGACAGATACAAAAAGAGATGGCTAAGAGTTTACTGCTAAATAAGTCATTCGACTGCATAAAATTCGAATTCAAATCCTTTAGACCTCTGTATATGGCAAAAATTACTGTGACATTTGAATAAAGGTCAGACAGATATAGGTGGTAATTTTCAACATGTTGGCACTTAATAATTAAAAACGCCAAGAATGTAAATGAACAATCAAAACATAATAATATACATAAAATATAAACAAATATAACAAAATAGACAAAATAAACTGTACAACAGAAGATATTGGTCAATTAGCATAGAACAACTAAAAAAGTCTTAAAGACATTCCCCATTTACATTGATCATTAATATTTTAATTGCAGTTTCTTGTGTGGTTCAGTGGTTTTGAATAATTATTGATCCACAAACTTGATGTTAAATGGCAAATTTTTATAAACTTGAATTAATTGAAAATTTGAGTTAATATGAAAATAATTGTTTCTTAAAAGTCTCAAAATGACCCAAAAATAACTTGACAGGGTTCCAAATCTACATGACTCATACAAAGATATCTGTATAGATTACCATGAATTTGATAAGGTGAAATTTTCATTTTGATGCAGCCCTCAAGCAAATGTTTTAAAAATTATGACTTACCCTTTTACTTAAGCATATTACTGGCCAAAGTGAACAACCTAAAGTGCAACAACAGCACAAGCATCCACAGAACAACCACTTGACATTAACAGGTAAAGTTTTCTTGAGTATCGCATTGATTCTCATGACAGTCTCTTTGTATTCCTCTGGCGCGACTCTAGATACCAAGCCACTGGGGAATTCTGTGCTAAACCTATTACTTAAACCAAACCTAAAAAAAATCGAACAGTCTCAATGACCAGTTTTGAGGTGTTGTCACGTTAATACTTACACAGTCATGTTTCCAGCCCCTCGTATAACAACAGGGTCAGGCACAAGGCATACATCCGCCGGCTCGCTCTCTTCCTGGTTGATTTCTTCCTCTTCATAATATATGGCATCGAATCCTTCCATGTGGCTATACAAGAGCACAAAATCATTTTTTAGTCACACACATGTAAAACCACCAACGCCTTTTATGTGGGGCACTACTTACTATTTGTTGTTGGTGTGCTTCTGGGACAGGGGGTGCGGATGCAAGTGCGTTGGTTTCTTTTGTCCCGTGCAATTTGTGTTTGAAAATAATTCTTTGTTTACTTCTCAATATAGTCCATGGTTATTACTTGACGAAATTGTGGATGCACTGCGCGACATCTTTGTGAGTTCGTCGCAAATTTAGTATTGTGACTTTTAGTTTTAAATCATAAATTTACATTTTTTGTGTCTGAAACATTTGTGGAATTACATTTATATTTGTTCAATATAAACCTTAAATGTTTATTATTTTGATTTGTAAGTTTTTGTCAAGATTAATGAGTTAGATATTTAACAAATCATAGCCACAACTTTTGCTTGTAACTTACAGATGTCAGCACAAACACATTTTTAAACAATATTTTTTTATAAATTATAAACTATATTATAAAACTCTTTCGTTTGAAGCATTTAAAATGTTTGACAGTGCATTTTATTTTGTATAATATTTAATAAATATAAAAGCAAAATTATTATTGTAATAAAAGTGTACGGAAAAAATTGTTGTAAACATTTATTATTATTTTTTTAATAACAATTTAAATGTGCGGTCTTTTTATTTTACACAAATTAATATGGATTAATCTATATTCATATATCTATGTTTTATTAGTCATCTGTCAGAGTCTGTCTGTCTGTCAATATTTGACGTTTATTGTCAAAAAGTTTTGATGAAAGTTTACAGCCGAGTTTTGTACACAGTTCATTGTTTTAACCGTATTTCCTGCCAAAACTCTACACCATGTCAGTTACTAAATTACAGGACGATATAAACAACATTCCATTGGCAGATGATGACCCCCAAGGTGAGTTACATTATCCCTGTCTTTTACGTTAGTTTTAAACTGCCTCCATTGTAGTAATAATCAACGATGAACCAGAACAAAACTCAATGTCTGAAGGCAACTCTTCCAGTATGATCCACGGAAGAAGCATGGACTCGATTCAGTCGACATTCACAAACGGCAGTTCGAGCCCCCAACACAACAGTCTGGAGCCGGACTCAAGCCCCGACGAACAGGAAGAGAAGGCACGCTTAATATGTCAAGTACTGGAACTCCAAAATACTCTAGACGATTTGTCACAAAGGGTCGACAGTGTTAAGGAAGAGAATCTGAAGCTAAGATCTGAGAACCAGGTGCTCGGTCAGTATATAGAGAATCTCATGTCCGCTTCTAGTGTGTTCCAGTCAACTTCGCCAAAGATTAAGAAGAAATAAATTCTAGGTTTTCGATAAAAATTATTCCAAAGATTTGCATATTTTATTAATATTTAAAATGTGTTGTTGAGACCAAAACAGCACAGTGCTTAATTTAATGGATGCACTCTACACTATGTTAATTGTTCTTTTATGCCTGTGATTTATTTTATATTAAGTGACTGTTCTATTGAATTTTCATTTTGACGATTAACATAAGCCATAGAATTATGATATATTAATGTTAAATGGTTGCAATTTATACAATTATATTATTATAAATATGCTTTGCCATAAATAAAAATGCTAAGTATTTAAAAATGCTTTTCTTTGTTTACCAAGTTTTATGCCTACTCAACTCTGGCAATAGAAATTAACATTATATAAGAAGAGTATACTTTATGTCGTCATAATTTTAGAATATCAGCTATATTTTCGTTGTTAGTCTGTATTAATTGTTATATTATGACTCTTACGTATAAACATAGTATGACTTGAAGGAACAATATATTTTAGAGGTGGATGGTCCTCCTAGGATTAAAATAAATAAAACTCACAAAAAATATATATAAATTTTATATTTTATTAAAAATTTTATATATTTAACTCAATATGAGTCATAATAAATATAAAATAAATAATGTGATCTATGATGATGACCCTCAGGTTATATTATCTGTAATTATATACTAAATTTATCACAATATTTACAAAATAAAACATACTCAGTCGAACTATTCGTACAAATAGCTATCATCCCTTTTATAGTTATTTTTTTCAAGATTATTTCGTTTCAATGTATTAATTTCTACGTCATCAAAGGTGAACTTCTTTAAAGTACCATTGTTGGGGAGAAATGATTTGGCACTGCTTTGTTTCGACATCTTGTCCTTGGTGGGCACTGACATATACGGATTTGGTTCGGTTATGTAATGCGGAGAACTGGGAATCGCGTTTTTCTTTTTCTTGAGGAATGTGCAGTAACCCATGTAGATGAGACCAGGCAACATTCCCACAACAATTCCAATGACTAGGAAAACTATATTACTAGAGCTGCATTTTCCTGAAAAAGACGAGTTAATTAGAATATATTTTGGAATTTAGTAATAATTTGTTAATTTTTATATAATATACACTTTAATTTTCTTAGAAGATGGGACGAGAAAATGAGGGGAACATCCCAGAATGTACGCTTCTCTATTATAATGAAAAATGTTTATTACATTGAATTGTAGGTGTGTAATTTAGGATAACACATTTCAAATTTAAACACGATTGAACCAGAGGTTATAAAAATATTGAAACAACAATTTTTGAAATTTATATTTGAGGGGTATGTGTATTTTCTTGTATACTTACTGTCACAAGTCTGGTATTCGCATCTTCTCTCTTCCCGATGAGCTCCGTGACAGTTCAAGGACTTGCACGTCCTCGTCTTGTATTGAATCCCGTTAGAATCGCAAGGCGACCAATCCGACCAGCAGTTCCAGTCCTCGCACGGATGTGTGTTGCACGCCCGCGTTTCCGTACACCTCCTGCCTTTACAAGGTCCATGTTTTTTCTGTGTACCACCACCACAAGACGCGGAACACTCACTCCAAACGTCCCCGGAACAATTACTGTTCTCACAATACTGTATTTCCTCGTCTATGGTCAAAGCAATGTGATTTTTGTTCGTCACCGGCGCCTTACACGACAGAATGTACCTCTTTTGGTACTTCATCGACAGATTCGTGTCCACGGTGATCCATTCGGTGATGTTCGTGACCGTTCTCCTCTCAGTCTTCTCCTTGCAACTGTGGTGGTCACATTTGCCGATCATCACGTCGTTGCCCTTGCAATAGCTCCCGCCGTTCCTCGGCGCCGGATTATTGCACTCCCTCGTCCTGTTTCTGAACCCGCACGAATGGCTGCACGGGCTCCAGGCGCTCCACTCGCTCCAGCCACCGTGAACCGGATCGGCCGGACAGGGTGGCAACTCGGTGCAACTGGCCTCCAACCTATCCTGACCCACGCACACTCTGCCGCCGAAAGCCGGCGCCGGATTCGTGCACGACCTCGTCCTGGTCTTTACCGCTTCCCCACAAGTGGCGGTGCACGCCGACCAAGCCGACCAGTCGGACCAACCCCCGTGCACGGTGCAGTTCCTCACCGTAATCGAGGGGCCTTCGCACGGCTTCCCGTTGTTGGCGGGCGCCGGATTGTTACATTGTCTCGTGCTGCAGAAGCACTTGTCTTGGGGCTCGGACTGGAAGTTGTGGTTGCACTCGGTCCACCCCGACCACGTGGACCAGCCCCCGTCCACCGGGTTGTCGAGCACCGGGCACGTCGTGACCGATTGTTGCCAAATAGACATTGGGGGGTTGTCCATGGGTGGGGGCGAGCACCTTTCGTTGCGTTCGTTCCAGCCGCAGTACGGGTCCATGGCGTTGATGCAGCTTTCTTTGGACGTGTGCCTGGAGCAGTGTTCCGCCGGTATTTGCAGTAAATCTGTGCTGGTCGTCAGATATATCGAGTTGGTGTTCTTGAGGAACTGCATGTTGCTGATGAAGCTTTGCGTCTGCCAGACTTCCACCACACAAGCCTTGTCATGGCCTAGAGGCACGATCAACTTCTTGATCAACCCTTCTAGGGTTGATATGTAGATGACGTGTAGAGAGCTTTGTAGTCTGGTGGAAAGGACATCCACCGTTATATGCGTAAACCGTTCCAGTTCTCCAATGTGCAGGGGGTTGACGCTGGTTGCTTGTATGGCATTGTCCATCAGCGGGTATTTACCAACCTCCATCAGCTCATTTCTAGTACCGAAACCGGGTTTTCCGCATTCAAAGTGACGCTTCAACTTATTTTCGTGCGGAATCCAGGCGTCGTCGTTTGTTCTGGTCTTGAATGGGCCCGTGAAAGCTTCGTTGATGGCGGACAGATTGAAAGCGCACACAGCTGAACCCGCAATACTGTTGGTGGCGGTGGTGAATGTTGCGTAAACGATATTCTCTTCAGGTATGTGGGTCATGCTTTGTATTTCGTTGAAGTAAAAGGGGTATTCACCGCTGATCGAGCAGTTGAGACGAGCTTTTATGAACGTCGTCCAGTTATCACGTATTATTCCGCCGCCTCCCGAATCGTTTTTGCACACTCTGGCTATCCGGGAGTAGATTATCTGAAAAATAAATGTTTTTTTTAATTAAGGGAGAAATTAATTAAGTGTATTAATAACGGAGATGAAATATCTGGGAGATTTTATGTAATTATACCTAAGACGCCACACTGACGTTAGATAACTCAGCGAAGTGAGGAAATATAAAAGTTAAAAGCGGATCCGTGGCAACGAATTGAGTCAGCACTTTGCGGTTTTATATTTTTTAATTGCATTTCTTCCAAAGCCCGTAAGGAATGTCCGGATAATGGAGCAGGTTTCACATACAAGGGAGTTTAAAATTCGATTATTGTTTTCATTGCATGCACATCATTAAACGTCTAAAAGGTCAAGCAAGGAAATGTTTCTCTTTATGATTTTATCACAGAATAAATAACGAATGTACATAATATTTACCTTTCCACAGTTGATATATTCAACTGCAGTCTCTCTAAAAACTATATACACATAGTTTTCATTTTCAAAACTTCCAACAAACTGTGGCTCATTAAGCCAAAACCCATCCGACTGCTTAGTGTGCACAGGAAGGTCTTTCCCATTGGTTTTGGAAATGAGCGAGTCCGACCCTACCCAATTAGTGGGCCCCCCAAAGTAGTACTCCCCGTTGTCAGCAATGAAGCCGGTAACGTTGGCCGACGGGTTGTAGGGACACTTGGCGATCCCGTCCACGTACTCCATCACTTCAGAAAGCTGGTCCATGTCCCTCCAGGAGCACATGGGCGAAAACGCGTGAGTCCCACACACAAACACGTGCGTGCTGTTGCTCAAAAGCACTTTGATGTAGTTGTCGCAGTTCTCCCTGGTCTGGCCCTTCTGAAGGCAGCGATTGATTTTCTCTTCGGGTGGGCTCCATGTGACCCGTTCCTTCACTTCCAAGTCGTTGAAGGCCAGGCGATACAGCATGTTCCTGAAACACCACGTTGTTGTAGCTGGATCCAGATTTACTTTGCTATTAACACTTACTTCGCCCCCAATAAGATTTCCTGTCTGGATACATCGAAGAGCATCTGCGAGTAAGTCACCCCTTCCACCGGAAACTTCTTCATCGTGGGCAACAGGTCTGCGAAATTAAATAAAGAATATTAGAGAAGCCAGGGACGAAATTGCTGCGAAGTATTTTATGTATGGAGGACCACAAATTACTACCCACAACATTAGTGGGGATTTTATTGACGCTGTAAGATAGTTCTCATCTCAATTTAACGCTAATTGCAAATTCCATTCAAAGGAAAAGTTATTACCACGGCTAATTGTTTTGCACTCCTAAAATCGATAATGTTTACCACACAAGGATAATATTATCTGTTGTAAAATGTGAATTATTTTAATGTGATTAGTTTTCCTAGGAAAAATTGTACGTGTACGTAATTCGTGGTGGATGGGATTTAATTGGTGGGTTTATTTTGCTCGTAGTAATGTAAAAGTTTAGTAAAATCAACAGTGCAAATTATAAAGGGCTTATAAACTTTGCTGGCTAAATTGCATGTAGGAAACTCAATTCATTTTCCAAGTGACAAAGTGAGTAAAATAGTAAAAGTTGCAAACATTTTTAATTAAATTTAAATGTTTTAGAAAATAAAATACTTTTCTATTTGCATATGTATTAAACAATAATAATCAATTTATTGCGAAGCTCATTTTATTGACCATAAACGTTTATTGTTAATAAATTGTGTTTACACATGCGAGAATAGAAGTGGAGAGGAGATGTATCTAAGATACGTTAAAAATGTAATAATTTGTCATGATCGAAGTAACATACGTTCCCTAATTACAATAATCTTCGCTAATGGCAAACGCATATCCTGTTCGAAATCGTCGATTACCACTTTTAAGACAATGCACAGCAAATCACGTTGCATAAATATAAGCATCCATCGGCATGCTATTTAATTTTAATTATCGAAGAACCACGATAAATCAATATTTAAATCTAGCACCTACAAGTGTAAATATTCCTTCCATCTATTCCAACAAAACGTTCACCGTCCATAAGGCCTTAAATATGAGATCGTGTCTCTTGGTTTCATTGAAATCCGCACAATTCTTGCGTTTCCCCGACTTATAGTATAGTAATTATACACCTATGCCTATGTAAACACTTTTATATAACTGTTTATGCGTTTAGCCAATTACACATAGCAATTTAAATATTACTTGTGGAGTGGTTTTAATTAAATATTGCCGGATTAGATGGAACGTCGAGTTGCGAAAGAATTAAATCAGAGAATTAACTGTTCAAACAGTAATTAAAGCACTTCTGGTGATTTAAAGGAGTAAAAATCAAGTTAAAATGCAAGTTACTTAAAATAGGTGACCCAGAATAACAATTATTAGAGGGAATAATTATAATCCACATTTTTTTTGTTTCGTTAAAGTTATAAATCATTTTAAAAATAAAATGCTAGTAGTACATTTTATAACTAATATATTTTACCAGTGTATTTACAACTGATTATCAGTTTTGAAATAACAAATATTAGATAACCTGTTTATTACTCTTTTAAGATAAGCTGAAAGATATAATAAAATAATGTAAGAAATTAGATACGTTTAAACTTTTCCTTGTTATTAAGTTAGCTAAATCGTAGATATAAAGTGGCTTAGATCGTTGTTGACAAAACACTTGACAAAAAAATATTCTAGTGACATTCTAGATAAGTAATATAGTTTATTTACATCTTAACAGTACAATACTCTTGTCAACAAGACATATAGATCTAAAAATAGATAAATTGAACATAATACATTTTAGTGCGATGATCCAATGTTAATGCATTTGTAAGATTACAGATTTTTTTTAAGGCTTACCCTGATGAGAAATAAATCTGAAGTCATTTTCGACGATCTTGGGGGCGACCACAGCGAAGAAATGGAGGAAAAGGCAAACTCTCCAAACCCCAGAAAAGGACATTCTTGCATATTCTGAAAAAAAATGTATAAATGTTTAATAAACTGTAGTTTTATTAGTTAATATTAAAGTGAACAGGAGGCAGAAAATGAAAGTTACAACTAAATATTAATTTAAAATAAATGAAAACTTGGGAAAATACAATAAAAAGAGAATTACAAGAAACGTTTCTTGATTTTCATCAGCACATAAACTAATTGTATGAAGTAAGCAATTTACTTATTGACACTGACACTTTCATTACTGTCATAGTCAAAGACACATTACACAGGTGACCAGAGAAATAGCACACCTTACTATTTATTGTTAATTAGGAAATGCATTAACATATTTTATATTATATTTATTTATTTTAAAATAATTTCTACTAATTTGATGGTTTCTGGTGTTTTAACCGAGACTTCATGTCGTTCCATAAGTTTTTAATTGGATGTGGATCCGGACCTCAACATGATTATCTTTTAATCAATCAATTTTGAACAACTTTGGACGCATGTTTTGGATCATTATCATGATTAAAATCTGTTTAATTGGTAAATTATCATTGGCAATTGGTTCTGTCACATCTCTCACGATATCTGTATATATGAAACAGTGTATGTCACCAATAATTTTCCCTAATGGTACTATACCATGCCAAGAACGGAAGTCTAAACCATCCACCAGGTTTAAAAGTTGTTGTGAGTTAAAACTTTTATTTGGAGGATAACCAACGTATTGTTTACATTTGATTCTATTCTATTGAACTTGGATTCCCCACTCCAAAGTACTCTTCGTCAAAATTCTGGAGGATAATTAATATGTTTTCATCCTTACAAATTTTCTTCATTCTCTTGATGTTTGATTGTTCTACTACACACACTGATATTGTATGTCTAGATTAATTAATTAATTTTTAATTCGCCTGGAAGACAAGAAAGGATTTCATTTACTGAGTCTTTCAATTCGTCTGTGAAGGGAGTTGTTTTCTTTGCCCCCAAGACGTTTGCTTATTGTATTTTCAATCTACTACATTGTTTCATATTTGTTAATAACAGTGTAATCCATTTTTCAAGAGCATCTTAAGCTTCCCTACCGACGTCAGTAATATTTAATATGTTTCATGTTAATTATTATTCCCCTCTTCTCTGGAGTGCTGTGTTTCCTTCTTCCCACTAAAGTGAGTTATTCAAGAAAATAATTTAAATTCTACTGAGAATAAAGCCTTACTGTTAAAACTATAGAGTCACAAAACGTAAATATCTTTGAATAGTATTTATCAAATTAGATTAATTTGTGAGTTTAAAATAATAATAAAAAAATCATGGATAGAGTTCCCTTTAAAGTAACATAAGTAACACGTCACCTTTGCGATACTTTAGAGAAGTTACTGTAAGTGATGAACATCCATAAGTTTGGTTTAATCAGTTGATGAACATGATGAACAACGTCAAGGTCATACTGAAATCTGCACCAACGAACAAATTAAGCAATATCTCGTAGTGAAACCTATTTGAAAATAGGCTGGTCATTAAACTGATATGAATCAGCCATTAGAAGATGGCTTCTTCCAATGAATTTCATCAAAAAGTTGGGCAAATGGATTGCACATAAATTAAGTGAGGTTAGGTAAATCAGATCTTTAACAATTTGATCAATTCTCTCATTGCATCCAATGTAAATGAGCCTTTTAGTGATCATATAGTAAAAAATGAGTTGATTACGACAATGTTCACTGGTCCAGATAATGGGTTGAAAGCTGGTAAACTTAATGGGACAGTACTATAAAAAGGCATAACCCTAGAGGGACTTTGATAATTGGATGGTAAAGTGGGAGTGGAGACTTATTTAAAGAGAAGCTATTTTAATCAGTAGAAAACTCAAAAGAAGCTACAAAATGTTAAATGCCAAGTTCCACCTCATCCACCATGTGCATCTTTTATTTATTTTTATCATAATAAACTATTTAATTATGAAGATGTTAAAACTGAGTTTGATCTTCTCTTCAGTTCCAAGAACCAGGAATTTCTTTTTCTCTTGGCATCCTTTTCAAAACAATATAAGACCACATACCACATTAGAAACTCAACAGAAGCTTCAAATGTTAAATGACAATCTATGTATCTTTTATTTATTTTTGTCATAAACGATTTAATTTTGAAGATGTTAAAACTGAGGTTACTTTGATGAAGCTAAAAGAAAGTTACTACAAAAAAGGTAGAATGTTAAAAACCTAAATTGCTTTTTCCAGTACCTGATAGTATTGTAAAATTAAATGGGGTATTATAAAAATATATATTTTATAACTTATTGAATCCATTGAATTTAATTATTAATGAAAAATATCATATTAAGTAATCGTTTAGTATTATTGTCATTAAAAAAAGTGATTAGAAACCATGTAGATTGCAAAATCAAATGTGTCATTTTAGTGATTAAATGCAATATATTAATATTTTGCTCCAGGTGTTTTTATGAATGCAAATTTTCTAATTACCACGTTCAAAGAAAATTGAATATTCACGTCGATTTATTTATATCGTGTCTTTAGAAAGTATAAAAGTAACATTTTTAAAGGATAGTCCATCAATCAATGCTTGGATGAAGTGTGGAAAAATTTATTATATGTTATAGTTGTTTTTCTTTGTCTTCTAATTCGTAACGAAGTATACGGTGGAGAAGTTTTCCTTTCTTTCACGTAGTTTGTCGTGGACTAGACAATGTGTCATCTTAAATTTGTTCCGGAAATAAATGACTCAAAAATCCTGAAATATCGTTCAAAATTTCCAGTTTCTTTTTACAAAAAAAAAATGCACGTTTTTAAAAGCGATCCGCTTGAGTGCCAATTTATTTCGTTTATTGGGAAAATATATTTCACGACGATCCCGATGGTTTTATCAAGCTAAAAAAAAAATGACGAGAAATCCGAAATATGATTCGATGACGCAAAGTCGCCGAAGTGCTTGACCCACATGCGAACGGACAATGGAAAAATGGCCTCTCAGAAAAACATAATCGTGTTACGTACACCCGGCAATAAAATATTAAACAGTACTTGAATCTTAAAGTGTAAATTACGCCGGCCGTTAAAAATAACACTTGTCCGTTTATTGCGCCACTCAAACGGCCAATCGATTTAAAAGCCCCCCCTATATATAATAATTCCGTCTCGAGCAAAAAGCCCCGGCAATTCCTATTAATTTTTACGACTGCACCAAATCGAATTGGCACGCATTGTTAAAAATGTAGGGGGTGGATTTGCGGGCTTGTTTCAGGTAAGAAATGGCGTCGGGACTGTGCCGCAACTCGGCCATCTGTTTCCACGTTTCTGCGGCAATTTTTACAGATGCGTTCTCGTTCGTTTCGTCTACACGAACGATATTATCGCATTTACATGATATTAAGTTATAACACGTGAGCACAAGTAATCTGATATTGAATGTAAAAAAATATGTTTGTGCACTTTTACTGGGTAGGACGAGTTTGGAATGGAAGTTATTCTATCGGCTTCTTTATTTATTGACACACGGTGTAGTGATGTAAATAATCTTGGTAAACAAATAAAATGGAAAAATAATAAATGGAACTAGGTTGCGTCAAGCAAAATTAGGTTGAAAATATATAAAAAAAACAAAATTGTTATTTTATACAGAGTGATTCACTCAACTGATTCATTGCAGATTTATAGACAACTTCCGGTTTAACCGGATATAATAAAAACATTCCTTTTCAAATGGAGCCCCCTAAATATAGTAAATACATGTCCAAAGGTTATTGAAAAAAATGTGTGAAAAACTTTTTGTCACTGAATTTTTATTTCATATGTTATTTAAAATTTTAAACAAGTTTTCGTGACACGAGAAATATCACGAGTTAATAAATTTTACATAAATCAGCAATTTTTAATTTTTATGAACTTTAAACATTAAATTTTTTATTTTTTTTTTAAATTTTTAAAATTCTTTAAATTTTTATAATTTTCATAATTTTTATGATTTTTATAATTTTTATAACTTTTATAATTTTTATAATTTTTAAAATCTTTAAAATTTGTAAAATTTTCAATTTTTTTTTTTAATTTTTAAAATACTTAAATTTATTAAAATTGCTAAAATTTTAATAATTTTCAAAATTTTTAAAATTCTTAAAACTTAAAATTTTTAAAATTCTAAAATATTTAAAATTCTAAAATAAATTGTTACAAATATTTGATGGCATAACTTACTTCGCATTTAGATTAATATTTCAGTAACATTATTTTCTGATTCAAAGCGAATGAAAACTGAATTTTGTTCCATATTGACAAATTTACTATATAAATTTAAATAAATGACTATTTTTAACTTAATCAACATTAATTAAATAAAGTTGTTTAATACATGGGCAGATTTTAATAAAATTTAATTTTCAATTAAATAGAGTGTTCTATATAATTTTATTGTTTATATAATTTATTAAATGTATATATTATCTATATTATAATTAATATTTTAATTTAATTATGTTGACTTTGAGTGCCATACACAATCAAATATAATTAACTGAAAATAACTTTAAATAGTAACGGTATAGGACGAATCGACTAAAATATTGACATAATAAACTGAAATAGATAATAAATAATTCACATATTTTTTGTTTATTTAATATGAATCACAGAAACAAATAATTATATATTATTTCTCAAACTTTAAATTACTATAGATATTTGATGTCATAGTTTATTTCATATTCTCATTAATTTATATAATTTCTGTTTAATTTATATAATTCACAAAAACAAATATATATTATTATAATAATAATATAATAATTATAGATTATTTCTCAAATCACTTTTCTACTTGAAATAACTTAAAATAATTATTTCATTATTTTAAACATTGTTTAAATTATTATGGCATATATTATTTCGTAGTTAAGACAATTTTATTTTCGGGTTTCAATTAAAATTAAATTAAAGATTTTTAAAATTTTTATTTTATTATTTTTTTTATAATTTTTGTAATATTTATAATTTTTATGATTAATTAATTAATTTTTAAAATTTTTATAAATCTGATAACTTTTGTAATTTTTTTATAATTTTGTAATTTTTTAATGATTTTATAATTTTTATATTTTTGTAGTTTCTATAATTTCATAATTTCATAAGTTTCATAATCTTTTCAATTTTTATAAAGTTTATAATTTTTTCAATTTTTTTGAATTTTATATTTTTTATAATTTAATAATTTCATAAATGTTATGATTTTGAAATTTTTTTATAATTTTATTATTTTTATAATTTTTTAATAATTTTATAATTTTGTAATTTGTTTTATAATTTTATGATTTTTATAATATTGTAATTTTTTAATAATTTTATAATTTCATAATTTTTTAGTATAAAAAGTAGTAGTAAAGTATAAAGTAAGTATAATATATCAATAATCAATATTTTAGTATCTCGCAAGTACATATTGTAATATATTTATTATTTATCAATCAATTTTACGATGATCAACAAGATAAATTTCATTGTGTTTTAATCTGATTACCTAATGTCTAGGGTAGATAAATTTTTTATGCGAAACTATTTGTTTATATCGATCAATCAAGAAAAAATGAAACCTTAAAGAACAAGGATCAATATTGTGGTTTTGTTTGTTTAAATTTAGAATAACTACCGCCAACAATAAGCTACAGACACGTTCCTAAGTTAACACACACACAAGGAGTGTTCATAACAACACTTAACGTATAATAAAGCACATTTTTTGCGTGAACTAAGGCCAAGTTGACAGTTTTGCATCATAACTAACCCCATAAAATGTCAAAGTTTTCAGTGGTTAACTTGTTTAATTGTTTATAAACATAGAACTCGTAAATTATGGACATGTTGCGGCCGGGCCAGACTAAACAAATCCATACAGCAGCAGCCCATTTGCACCGTATAAAACGATATTGAATTCAATATTGTAATGCATTGTCCTGTCGTAAATATTGATGGTCGATCGTTCGCCAAAAACGCGAACACTTGCGTCTATTAAATTTAATGACGTCAAACGTACTTATTATTTTTGCATTGTGTCGTAGTATTGCATAAATTTTGGATGTGTGCAAAACCATATCAATGCCGAATAAATTTGTGTACGGTTTGAATGACACGTAGACAACTTGGCGGTTACATTTTAAGTAATTATTTTTATCAAACAACATTAATGAGATAATATATCATTAATTATATAAAACAATTTTGTATGTAATGTAAACAAATTATGAGTACTTTCTATTAGGTGTATTTTTGCCAAAGTTTATACACAAAACAAATAACACAATCAAACAGAAAAATTTCCTGTATGTCAGAAAATAAAGCTAGATAAATTTAGTTTTTATAAAATAAAATACAAATATATTTTGAGGTTCAAAGTAAAGGTTATTTAGCATACGTTGGCGTTAATTTGGGAGGCTGGGATAAACCTTGGGTTCCGCATTCTTTATGTAAAACATCTGTTGTACATTTGCGACAGTGAACAGGGGAAAGAAACAATGTCTAAAGTTTGGCCTACCAATTATTTGAAAGGTACCATGAAACCATAATAACGATTGTTATTTTTGTTTCCAAAGATATTAATAGGAACAATAGGATGGATTATAAATTAGATTCAACAATAAAACCTTCTACCTCCTGAAGAAATACCCGTCCCATCTTTGAATGCTGGATTGTTGGAAGATGTACAGAAACACCAATCTCTGATGAAGATTCCTCAACATTTCAATCAGCAAGAACTGAACGAGCTTATAGAAGACCTGAGTCTCTCAAAGGAATCTGTCGAATTACTTTCATTCAGGGTAAACGAAAAGAATCTACCTTATTAATAGATAAGTATAGATATAAATGGACACATCCTAATCTAGATTCAGTAGTAAGACCTTCTACTTTCTGAAGAAATACTTGTTCCATTTTTGAGCAGTCTTACTGGGCAGTTGGAAGATGTATAGAAACATCAATCTCCGATGAAGAAAACAATAGTGACTTTGAAGCAAATTTAACCATTTCTCAACATTTCAATCAGCAAGAACTGAATAAGCTTATAAAAGACTTGAGTCTCTCAAAGGAGTCTGTCGAATTACTTGCATTCAGGTTAAACGAAAAGAATCTTCCTTATGAATAGATAAGTATAAATATAAATGGACACAACCTAATCTAGATTCAGTAGTAAGACCTTCTACTTTCTGGAGAAATACTTGTTCCATCTTTGAGCAATCGTACTGGGCAGTTGGAAGATGTACAGAAACATCAATCTCCGATGAAGAAAACAATAGTGACTTTGAACCAGATTTAATCATTCCTCAACATTTAAATCAGCAAGAACTGAACGATCTTATAAAAGACCTGAATCTCTCAAAGGAGTCTGTCGAATTACTTGCATTCAGGTTAAACGAAAAGAATCTTCCTTATGAATAGATAAGTATAAATATAAATGGACACAACCTAATCTAGATTCAGTAGTAAGACCTTCTACTTTCTGGAGAAATACTTGTTCCATCTCTGAGCAATCGTACTGGGCAGTTGGAAGATGTACAGAAACATCAATCTCCGATGAAGAAAACAATAGTGACTTTGAACCAGATTTAACCATTCCTCAACATTTAAATCAGCAAGAACTGAACGATCTTATAAAAGACCTGAATCTCTCAAAGGAGTCTGTCGAATTACTTGCATTCAGGTTAAATGAAAAGAACCTTCCTTATGAATAGATAAGTATAAATATAAATGGACACAACCTAATCTAGATTCAGTAGTAAGACCTTCTACTTTCTGGAGAAATACTTGTTCCATCTTTGAGCAATCGTACTGGGCAGTTGGAAGATGTACAGAAACATCAATCTCCGATGAAGAAAACAATAGGGACTTTGAAGCAGATTTAATTATTCCTCAACATTTAAATCAGCAAGAACTGAACGATCTTATAAAAGACCTGAATCTCTCAAAGGAGTCTGTCGAATTACTTGCATTCAGGTTAAATGAAAAGAATCTTCCTTATGAATAGATAAGTATAAATATAAATGGACACAACCTAATCTAGATTCAGTAGTAAGACCTTCTACTTTCTGGAGAAATACTTGATCCATCTTTGAGCAGTCTTACTGGGCAGTTGGAAGATGTACAGAAAATCAATCTCCGATGAAGAAAACAATAGGGACTTTGAACCAGATTTAATTATTCCTCAACATTTCAATCAGCAAGAACTGAACGAGCTTATAAAAGATCTGAGTCTCTCAAAGGAGTCTGTCGAATTACTTGCATTCAGGTTAAACGAAGAGAATCTGCTTTTTAATAGATAAATATAGATATAAATGGACACATCCTAATCTAGATTCAGTAGTAAGACCTTCTACTTTCTGAAGAAATACTTGTTCCATCTTTGAGCAGTCTTACTGGGCAGTTGGAAGATGCACAGAAACATCAATCACCGATGAAGAAAACAATAGTGACTTTGAAACAGATTTAACCATTCCTCAACATTTCAATCAGCAAGAACTGAACGAGCTTATAAAAGATCTGAGTCTCTCAAAGGAGTCTGTCGAATTACTTGCATTCAGGTTAAACGAAGAGAATCTGCTTTTTAATAGATAAATATAGATATAAATGGACACATCCTAATCTAGATTCAGTAGTAAGACCTTCTACTTTCTGAAGAAATACTTGTTCCATCTTTGAGCAGTCTTACTGGTCAGTTGGAAGATGCACAGAAACATCAATCACCGATGAAGAAAACAATAGTGACTTTGAAACAGATTTAACCATTCCTCAACATTTCAATCAGCAAGAACTGAACGAGCTTATAAAAGATCTGAGTCTCTCAAAGGAGTCTGTCGAATTACTTGCATTCAGGTTAAACGAAGAGAATCTGCTTTTTAATAGATAAATATAGATATAAATGGACACATCCTAATCTAGATTCAGTAGTAAGACCTTCTACTTTCTGAAGAAATACTTGTTCCATCTTTGAGCAGTCTTACTGGGCAGTTGGAAGATGCACAGAAACATCAATCACCGATGAAGAAAACAATAGTGACTTTGAAACAGATTTAACCATTCCTCAACATTTCAATCAGCAAGAACTGAACGAGCTTATAAAAGATCTGAGTCTCTCAAAGGAGTCTGTCGAATTACTTGCATTCAGGTTAAACGAAGAGAATCTGCTTTTTAATAGATAAATATAGATATAAATGGACACATCCTAATCTAGATTCAGTAGTAAGACCTTCTACTTTCTGAAGAAATACTTGTTCCATCTTTGAGCAGTCTTACTGGGCAGTTGGAAGATGCACAGAAACATCAATCACCGATGAAGAAAACAATAGTGACTTTGAAACAGATTTAACCATTCCTCAACATTTCAATCAGCAAGAACTGAACGAGCTTATAAAAGATCTGAGTCTCTCAAAGGAGTCTGTCGAATTACTTGCATTCAGGTTAAACGAAGAGAATCTACTTTTTAATAGATAAATATAGAAATAAATGGACACATCTTAATCTAGATTCAGTAGTAAGACCTTCTACTTTCTGAAGAAATACTTGTTCCATCTTTGAGCAGTCTTACTGGGCAGTTGGAAGATGTATAGAAACATCAATCTCCGATGAAGAAAACAATAGTGACTTTGAAGCAAATTTAACCATTTTTCAACATTTCAATCAGCAAGAACTGAACGAGCTTATAAAAGACATGAATCTTTCAAGGGAGTTTGTGAATTTTTATATTAAAGACGTAAGTGTAGACATAAATGACATATCATAATCTAGATTCAGCAGGAAGACCTTCTACCTTCTAAAGAAGCCCTTGGAAGATATATAGAAACATCAATCTTCAATGAAGAAAACAACTTTGACTTTGATAAGAACAGAACGAGCTTAGATGAATCTAAAGAAGTCATTTCATTGGTAATTGGAGCAAATAGAAACGGTAACAAAGAGGAAATTAAAACTAACCAATCATAAAAACTAGTTTTGATAGACTAAATCTGTTGCTTGTGTAATCAGCATGGATTCTTAAGACACCAAACTTTAATTTTTTTTTTGTTAAAATGACAATCAACGTGACCCACAGCAACCCACGTATTTAGAAACAGCTACCTACCGCACGTAACTCTTAATATTTACATCAACAAACACAAAAGACATACAAATGTTCCAAGCCGGCTTTCACATAAGTTTTTCTCAGAACAAACGCAGTCAATTTTCTGCTTGGCGGTATTTTCTATTAATTCTACTTAATTTTATTAGCCTTCATTGTGCGGCGAAAAACAGTTCTCTGTGTTAACATTTCACCTGCAGACGTTCCAAATATTTTACAATTATACGTCTTCGCCAACAAGTTCTAACTCATAGGTAAAAGCAAAGCAAACCAAGATTTTTATTTACCACAGAAAGGAACCTTTGAATTTCTAATGGTTCGAATAATTTACGAACGCAATTAGAATACATAACCGTATTAATAATAAATAATGCTAAAACGAAACCACACACGGCATAAGACGCAATTACGTTATGATGTAATGCGAAATTTGGTCCGGGGACAAAGAAAAAACTGTCCGTATTTATTTGTACCATATTAAATCGTGTCGGTGGGATGTTCTGTGTGAATGTAAGGGAATCACAAATATAGTAATACGAAGTCCGACCGGTTGTAAAATATAAATAATAATGTAAAACTCATTTAAATATACAAATTTATTACCAAGTTTCTACCACTATATATATATATATATATATACTGGGCGTTACTGTTTCCGTTTCTTCTTGTATACAGTCCGTACATTTTTAAGTGCTCCTTGAAAGCCTCGCACGTCGATAAAAAATAAGACATAAGGCCCCGCTTTGTTTAGCAGACGTCTGGCGTTGAAAATTCTCGAATCCGTGCGAATGCACCAAAAACTATGATTTGCATTCGGTCGAAACAATGGCGGTTTTGTTTGTTAATTCCGAGAACCTCGACTAATAATTGACGCGTCGAAACAATATCAGGTGACTTTCAATAACGTTTTCCGGACTGGGCGATCAAAAATGTAACGAACACCCGTAATTATGTCGGAACAACTGGATGTTGGAGTGTGACGGTGTGATTGTAGTCGAAAGGAACATAAACAGGTGATACGTTTCGTATGAATGTGGAACGTTCATTGATTCTGATTGGTTTCTATTACGGCAACGTGTGTTATTATGTGAATGAATGACTGACGATTGCTTTCTAAAATTGAAAAGTGTTTTTGGTGCTGGTTTGTAAAATTGGTGCATCGTTTAATTGAGTATTTTTTGAGGCTCAAATGTCGATCAAGGTTGATGCTGTTTAGGATCTGTGAGATTATTTGATTTTGAAGATATATTTTTATGTATAATAAACCTGAAGTGAACTTGACATTTTTATGACATAATTATAAAATGTGGTTAATTAAATATCATAGTGGAATATTACTGTTTATAACTAGATAAAAAAATTAAATGAATATTTAATTTTAGAGAAAACTTAAAATTTCTCAATTGACGTCTTGTGTTGTAGACGAATTAATTATTTATAATTAGATAGTAATTCTTACAGATATCTATATATTTTTTTGTATTTTAATGAAATATTATTGTTCATAACAAAATAAAACAAAAATTTAATTTTAGAATAAGCTAATCCTTAAAAATATTTAAATAACTAGATAAAAATGGTTAAATAAAATTTTTATTTTTGAACAAATTAATTTTTAGAGAATACTCAAATAATTTTTTGTGTTGTAATTGAATATTATTGTTTATAAGTAGATAAAAATAGTTAAATAAAAATGTAGTTTTAGAGTAAACTTAACCTTAAAAAATACTTAAATAATTTTTTATGTTATAGTTGAATATTATTGTTTATAACTAGATAAAAATAATTAAATATAATTTAGATTTTTGATCAAACTAGTTCTTAAAGAATACCCAAATAATTTCTTGTATTGTAGTCGAATATTACTGTTTTAACTAGTTAAGAATAATTAAATAAACATGTAGTTTTAGTGTAAACTTTTCATTAAACAAATATTTAAATAATTTCTTATATTGTAGTGGACTATTACTGTTTTTAACTGGTTAAGAATAATGAAATAAAAATGTAGTTTTAGAGTAAACTTATCTTTAAAAAATCTTCTTGTGTTGTAATCGAATATTACTGTTTTAACTAGTTAAGATTAATTAAATAAAAATGTAGTTTTAGTGTAAACTTTTCATTAAACAAATACTTAAATAATTTCTTATATTGTAGTCGACTATTACTGTTTTTAACTGGTTAAGAATAATGAAATAAAAATGTAGTTTTAGAGTAAACTTATCTTTAAAAAATACTTAAATAATTTCTTGTGTTGTAGTTGAATATTATTGTTTATAACTAGTTAAAAAAATTAAATAAAATTTAGATTTTTAAACAAACTAATTCTTTGAGAATACCCAAATAATTTCTTGTGTTGTATGGTCGAATATTATTGTTTTTAACTGGTTAAGAATAATTGAATAAAAAATGTAGTTTTAGAGTATACTTATCCTTAAATAATTTTTTGTATTGTAATTGAATATTATTGTTTATAACTATATAAAAATAATTAAATATAATTTAGATTTTTGAACAAACTAATTCTTAAAGAATACCCAAATAATTTCTTGTGTTGTAGTCGAATATTACTGTTTTAACTAGTTAAGAATAATTAAATAAAAATGTAGTTTTAGTGTAAATTTTCCATTAAACAAATACTTAAATAAACATGTAGTTTTAGAGTAAACTTATCCTTAAAAAAATACTTAAATAATTTCTTGTGTTATAGTTGAATTTATTGTTTATAACTAGTTAAAAATAATTAAAAAAATTTAGATTTTTAAACAAACTAATTCTTTGAGAATACCTAAATAATTTCTTGTGTTGTAGACGAATATTATTGTTTTTAGCGGGTTAAAAATAATTAAACAAAAATGTAGTTTTAGAGGAAACTTTTCATTAAACAAATCCTTAAATAATTTCTTCTATTGTAGTCGAATATTAATTACTGTTTTTAACTACTTAAGAATATTTAAATAAAAATGCAGTTTTAGAAGTAAACTTTTCATTAAACAAATACTTAAATAATTTCTTATGTTGTAGTCGAATATTTATTACTGTTTTTAACTACTTAAGACTATTTAAATAAAAATGCAGTTTTAGAAGTAATCTTTTCATTAAACAAATACCTAAATAATTTCTTATGTTGTAGTCGAATAATTATTACTGTTTTTAAGTAGTTAAGAATAATTAAATAAAATTTAGAATTTTGAATAAACTAATTCTTAGAGAATATTCAAATAATTTCTTGTGTTGTAGTCGAATATTACTGTTTTAACTAGTTAAGAATAATTAAATAAAATGTAGTTTTAGAGTACACTTATCCTTATAACAAATACTTAAATAATTTCTTGTATTGTAGTTGAATATTATTGTTTATAACTAGATAAAAATAATTAAATATAATTTAGTTTTTTTAACAAACAAAGAATAACCAAATAATTTCTTGAATTGTGGTTAACTAATTAAAAATCATTTAATAAGAATGTAGTTTTAAAGTAAACTTATCCTTAAAACACTTAAATATATTGTGTTGTAACTGAATAGTTAGGATAAAATCAATTAACTAAAAATTTAATTTTAGAGCAAAAATACGCAATTAACTTCTTATGGTAGTCGTGTATTCGAAGAAGATCTTGTTGCAAACATTGTGCCTCGTTCTCAATTCAAATTACATATAAAAATAGAAAGAAAGTGCCTATAAACCTATTGAACTTATGAAACCACCTTTAAGAGTGCGTCCATAAAAATACTGCCGTGCACCCATTTTACTTTGTGTACGTTGCAAGGAAGTTTTCTTGGTAAAATTGCGTCGTCAACGCGTTTCAAAATATCCTCCGTTTCCGCGATTGTTTCCAAATTTCAATATTGGTGGGTGCGTTCAAAGGCCATCCTCGCGGGACACCTTTTGTGACGATTTTTACGTTTCCATAAGGTGTTTGCAGGTAGCCAGGACCCTCGTCATAACGTGCCAGCCACGATTGTTAACGTCTGACACTCCGAGGCGAAAATTAATGAAAACAAGTAAAAATGTCAACGTCTGTGAACTCGCTGGCTGGAAGATAATTACGCGAACAAATTAATTGTTCGAGTAACGAGCGATTGTCAAATTAGCCCGAGATTTATGGTGAGGAGTAATCATAAGATGTTACTGCTCTAATATCAGCAAGTCATTTTTATCAAACGGAACACCTCCATTATTTATTTCAGTTCTTTTGTTGTTCGAGTCGTTCCGCGTTGGGGTAGACGAAGATGAACGTCTCAAAACGTTAATGATATACAAATTTCACCGTGCCACTACATATATGGGCTGGACACCTACTTGTCACAGTTTTTTTTTTTTGTATTAGAAATTTTTATTGCGTACACCTAGAAAGAACTGTTCCAGCCTTGGAGCGATCATCCTCCGTTTGCCGTAATTCCTGCGACTCTTATCGAAGGTTAAACCACTGAACACCATGTATACTAATTACATTTATGCAAAACGAACGTACGTGAGCGTTTATGGAATTTGTTGTTTACCAGGCTGCATCTTCACGAACAAAAAAAAAATAATGAAACTGAATATATAATGAATAATTCCGATGCGTTCAACATTTTTCATGAGAGTCCGAGATGAAGTACAGTTACGGACAGAAGTGATAACACATAACATACCTCCAACACTAGGAACTAGTTTTTATATATACATATATATAGACAGGTTTACTATGACAAGCACTAAAACCACACATTTTTTATGTGAGTCAATTTGTACGGGCACGACAGAAACGTGTTTATTTAAGAGGGACTTTCGGGAAAAAGTTACTTTCGTTTTTTAAAATCTTCCAAATTGTTTGTTGACTCAATTGGCTGTCACACGTTTTGCTGGTTTGTTTGAACGGACGGTGTTTTCTTTAGCACCTGTACAAAATTGAATGAATATTTTTTAAATCCCTCCTTTGGAACGCTTTGATAAAAAGCAAAAGTTTTAATGCCCATTTCCTGCTTTGGATGTTTCAAATGCAATGTTTGGAATAAAATGAACAACTTTTTTGAGGTTATTTGTCAGATTCAGAAGAACTAACTTAAGAGTGAGTCAATTTTTTCTTAAAATGATACTAGTTTTGTTTTTTTTGTTATATAGTTCTATGACAAAACAAAATATTGTCAATCAATTATTTTTCTATAAAATCAACAGAATCCAGATGTATTTCAGATAAGATCAATCAGATATTACTTAATCAGTCCTGAGTAATAATGTTGCTTATCATGTACTAAAGCAATTTTAGATCTGGGGTCTAAGTCTCACAAAACAATGACTATTAACAAGTAAATGATTCTAATTTTACTCATAATCTAATAAAATTAAATAAAATTAAATAAAAACTTAATAACACATTTCCACTTAACCTATTACAAAAATATGTGATTATTTGTAACTAATTTTAGTCATAAATAGTGACCATTTGATCAATATTCTTCGTTCATGTTATATGAAGATTTCACAATTCTAGCATCGTGGTGCTAGAAAGTTTTTTAGAGGCTCTGCATTTCGACAAAATTAAATAAAATTAAATAAAAATTTAATAACAAATCTTCACTTAACCTATTACAAAACTGTGATTATTTGTAACGACTTTAAACTTATAGATGGTATTAATTTTACTCATAAAGAGTGATTCTTTGATCAATATTCAATAAAATTTAAGAAGAGAGTGACATTTTGGCCTCGTCTAATTTTGAGACAGCACCAATTAAATTGGTTTGGATGGAACATTTTATTTCTTCTTCGTTCATGTCAGAAGAAGATTTCACAACTATAGCACCGTGGTGCTACAAAGTTTTGAGAGTCTTGACACGTCGATAAAATTAGGTAAAATGAAATAGAAACTTAATAGCACATCTTCACTTAACCTATTACAAAAATGTGAATTTTGTAACGACTTTAAACTTATAGATGGTACTAATTTTACTCATAAAGAGTGATTTTTTGATCAATATTCAATAAAATTTAAGAGGAGAGTGACATTTTGGCCTAGTCTAATTTTGAGAATGCACCAATTAAACTGGTTTGGATGGAACATTTTATTTCTTCTTCTTCCAAGTCAGATGAATATTTCACAACTATAGCACCGTGGTGCTACAAAGTTTTGAGAGTCTTGACACGTCGATAAAATTAGGTAAAATGAAATAGAAACTTAATAACACATCTTCAGTAAACCTATTACAAAACTGTGATTATTTGTAACGACTTTAAACTTATAGATGGTATTAATTTTTTCTCGTAAAGAGTGATTCTTTGATCAAAATTCAAAAAAATTTAAGAGGAGAGTGATATTTTGGCCTCGTTTAATTTTGAGACAGCATCAGTTAAACTGATTTTGATGGAACATTTTATTTCTTCTTCGTTCATGTCATATGAAGATTTCACAACTATAGCACCGTGGTGCTACAAAGTTTTGAGAGTCTTGACACGTCGATAAAATTAGGTAAAATGAAATAGAAACTTAATATCACATCTTCACTTAACCTATTACAAAACTGTGATTATTTGTAACGACTTTAAACTTATAGATGGTATTAATTTTTCCTCATAAAGAGTGATTCTTTGATCAAAATTCAAAAAAATTTAAGAGGAGAGTGACATTTTGGCCTCGTTTAATTTTGAGACAGCATCAATTAAACTGATTTTGATGGAACATTTTATTTCTTCTTCGTTCATGTCATATGAAGATTTCACAACTATAGCACCGTGGTGCTACAAAGTTTTGAGAGTCTTGACACGTCGATAAAATTAGGTAAAATGAAATAGAAACTTAATAGCACATCTTCACTTAACCTATTACAAAAATGTGAATTTTGTAACGACTTTAAACTTATAGATGGTACTAATTTTACTCATAAAGAGTGATTCTTTGATCAATATTCAATAAAATTTAAGAGGAGAGTGACATTTTGGCCTAGTCTAATTTTGAGAATGCACCAATTAAACTGGTTTGGATGGAACATTTTATTTCTTCTTCTTCCAAGTCAGATGAATATTTCACAACTATAGCACCGTGGTGCTACAAAGTTTTGAGAGTCTTGACACGTCGATAAAATTAGGTAAAATGAAATAGAAACTTAATAACACATCTTCAGTAAACCTATTACAAAACTGTGATTATTTGTAACGACTTTAAACTTATAGATGGTATTAATTTTTCCTCATAAAGAGTGATTCTTTGATCAAAATTCAAAAAAATTTAAGAGGAGAGTGACATTTTGGCCTCGTTTAATTTTGAGACAGCATCAATTAAACTGATTTTGATGGAACATTTTATTTCTTCTTCGTTCATGTCATATGAAGATTTCACAACTATAGCACCGTGGTGCTACAAAGTTTTGAGAGTCTTGACACGTCGATAAAATTAGGTAAAATGAAATAGAAACTTAATATCACATCTTCACTTAACCTATTACAAAACTGTGATTATTTGTAACGACTTTAAACTTATAGATGGTATTAATTTTTCCTCATAAAGAGTGATTCTTTGATCAAAATTCAAAAAAATTTAAGAGGAGAGTGACATTTTGGCCTCGTTTAATTTTGAGACAGCATCAATTAAACTGATTTTGATGGAACATTTTATTTCTTCTTCGTTCATGTCATATGAAGATTTCACAACTATAGCACCGTGGTGCTACAAAGTTTTGAGAGTCTTGACACGTCGATAAAATTAGGTAAAATGAAATAGAAACTTAATAGCACATCTTCACTTAACCTATTACAAAAATGTGAATTTTGTAACGACTTTAAACTTATAGATGGTACTAATTTTACTCATAAAGAGTGATTCTTTGATCAATATTCAATAAAATTTAAGAGGAGAGTGACATTTTGGCCTAGTCTAATTTTGAGAATGCACCAATTAAACTGGTTTGGATGGAACATTTTATTTCTTCTTCTTCCAAGTCAGATGAATATTTCACAACTATAGCACCGTGGTGCTACGAAGTTTTGTGAGGCTCGGCACGTCAACAAAATTAGGTAAAATTAAATAGAAACTTAATAACACATTTTCATGCAACCCATTACAAAAATATGTTATTTTTTACTGCGACTTCAAAAGAAAACCTCCAGTTTTAAATCAGCTTTACCACGCAACCAAAGAATTAAAACGAACAGTATCGTTAGGACTCGTCGAACTAAAATTTAACCGTAATTAAGGCAACAAAAAATAAACATTTGGAAGTGGTCCATGTACATATTCTTATGTTAATCGAATTCAGAATTAACAACAAGCGGATTTCGTGATAATTGCCCGATCTCAATTAGCTATTTTCGTATAAAAAACCCGCCCCGGGGCTAGGTCAAACTAATATCCTATGCGAGGCACTTTCAAACCGTTCGCAATTGTCTTATCGGCCCGCAAAAATATTTTTGCGAAGTCTTGGAGAAAAAAAGACGGTTCTGTAACAGTGATTTGTTTTTAATTTCACGGCACAAAATTGAGATTTTTTAGCACTTCCCTTCGATTTCCAAGCATGAAATTAGAAATCGTAATTGTTAGGAGGTTATTTGAATTCGCTGATAAAAACGTACCGCTAATTGTTTGTGCGGCCGGAGGCTGTTGATTCGAATTGTTACAACTGTATCATTTCTTCGCCTTCGAAAACGTAAACAAAAATACGGCGCAACTGTATTTTAATGCGTTTAAATTGTTAGATTGCTACACGGTGAGTATGCAAATTGGCAATGCTAAAAATGTTCATATTAGATTGCACGTTTATGCCAATTTAAAAGTCAATACACTGCAGACACTATTGTTCTTCCTTTTTTTTTATAACAGTAGTAGTTCCAAATTGGTTGACTGTGGGTATTCCTTACTCTTTTCTTTTATTTCTGTGTTAAAATGGTCTTAATAACTAATTGATTAATTAATTAATTATGAATTAAAATTTATAATATCAAAAAAATATTTTATGCCAAGAAGACTAGTTTAGTAAGTGACTAGAAATGTCAAAACAAAGTCCAGATTTAGATTGTTATCAAAGTAATTTAACCACAACCATAACCATGTTTTGTGGTTGTTGAAAGCTTTCGTAGAAAAAGCACTTGCATTAAGAGGAAGAACCCAAAAAGGAACCTCTAACTCTTAGTCAAATTGTGAGACGATTTTATCAAGTGTGTTCTCGACCAAGAAATAAAACTTGTTAGATACATGATTAGAAAAACGTCTGATAAGGCAAAATGTACCAAGAATATCAAGTGGTTCATCTTGAATAGACATTAAAATTCTCATTGAATCAAAAGTTGCAGTACCAAAAATTATTTGGTGTCAAAAAAACTTTTTTAGTGATTAACAATGTCAAAACAAACTTGGAAACAACTAACCAGATTCAGATTATCATCTAAATAATTGAACCACGACCACATTGATGATTTTGTGGCTGTTGAAAGCTTCCTTCGAAAAAGTATTAGCATTAAGAGGAAGAACCTAAAAAGGTACGTGTCAAATTCTTAGACAAACTGTGACAAGATGTTATCAAAATTTGCAATATTAAACATCCCAACACAGGAAGTAAAACTTGTTCAGTACGTGATCAGAGAAATGTTTGCTGTGGTACGATATATTAGGAATCAATTAACAGATATCTGATTGAAATGTGAGCTGATCTGATATTTGACTGTTGTTTTATCAATATCAACAATATCAGTAAAATAATATTGGGCCAAAACAACACCAAGACAAAGAATACCAAGTGGTTCATCTTGACTAGACATTAAAATTCTCATTGAATCAAAAGTTGCAGTACCAAAAATTATTTGGTGTCAAAAAAACTTGTTTAGTGATTAGCAAAGTCAAAACAAACTTGGAAACAACTAACTAGATTCAGATTATCATTTAAGTAATTAACCACAACCACAATGATGATTTTGTGGCTGTTGAAAGCTTCCTTTGAAAAAGTATTAGCATTAAGAGGAAGAACCTAAAAAGGTACGTGTCAAATTCTTAGACAAACTGTGTCAAGATGTCGTCAAAATTTACAATATTAAACATCCCAACACAGGAAGTAAAACTTGTTCAGTACGTGATCAGAGAAATGTTTGCTGTGGTACGATATATTAGGAATCAATTAACTGATATCTGATTGAAATGTGAGCTGATCTGATATTTGACTGTTGTTTTCCACTATCAAGAATATCAATAAAATAATATTGGGCCAAAACAACACCAAGACAAAGAATACCAAGTGGTTCATCTTGACTAGACATTAAAATTCTCATTGAATCAAAAGTTGCAGTACCAAAAATTATTTGAAGTTAAGAAAACTAGTTTCGTATGTGATTAACAATCTCGTACCAAACTTGGAATCAAGTAACCAGATTCAGGTTGTCATCTAAGTAATTTAACCACAACCAAAGTAATCATTTTGTGGTTGTTGAAAGCTTCTGTCGAAAAAGAATTAGCATTAAGGGGAATAACCCAAACAGGTACGTGACAAATTCTTAGACAAACTGTGCCAAGATGTTATCAAAATTTGCAGTATTAAACATTACAACATAGGAAGTAGAACTTGTTCAGTACGTGATCAGCGAAACGTCTGCTTTGGCAAAATATACTAGGAATCAATTAACTGATATCTGATTGATATATGAGTTGATCAGTTGTTTTATCACTATCACCAACAATATCAATAAAATAATATTGGGCCAAAACAACACTAAGACAAAGAATACCATGTTGTATAGACATTAAAATTCTCAACGAATCAAAATTTGCAGTACTACTTTAGTACATGATTAACAATGCTAAAACAAACTTGTAATCAATTAAGCAGATTCAGATAGTCATCTAAGTAATTTAACCACAACCACAATAATGATAATGATTTTGTGGTTGTTGAAAGGTTCCCTCGAAAAAGCATTAGCATTAAGAGGAAGAAGCCAAAAATTCTTAGTCAAACTGTGTCACCATTTTATCAAAATTCGCAACATTAAGTGCCCCAACCCAGGAAATAAAACTAGTTCAGTACGTGACCAGAGAAATGTCTTCAATAACAAAATATACTAGGAATCAATTAAAGCAGTTTCACCACATAATAACGTTTCATTGGTGACCGCCGAAAGCGTGTTTCGGAAGACAATTCGCGTTAAGGGGAAGAACCACAGTACGGTACGTCTTGAATAGACACTCAAATTAATGGGCTGTGCCATTTGGTAATTCGAAAAGTGCCTCTTGAACACATTCAAATTTATTGCCTTTATTAAACACGTGTTCGCATTTGTGGGTGTTTGGGATCCCTTTTCGAAATGTCAAACGTCTCAAAATTTTCTACCTGCGCCGTACGGCCTCATAGTTAGCGAAACTGACTTCGGCTGTTGAATAACCCCCCCGTTGATAATTTTTCGTGGCACAATAGGTTGCTCTTCTGGCCGCAATCTGGACGGCATTATTCTTGTGCGGAGTTTATGTCCGGGGTACTTGGTGTGCCAAATGTTACGGAACTCGGTCCGCGTAAACAATCGCGGAGTGATGGGCCAATTTTTCTGATCAATGGGCTCTAATTAATGCGATAATATGGCCATTCATGCCTTAAAAATTGGTGTTTTGATCCTTCTTCAATCTTCATTAGGTACTTAAACGGATGAACGGACCTTTGCTGGTCAATTTTCATTGATAAATTGGAAGCATTAAAAGGAAGCAAGTCTAAAAGACAAAAAACAAATCGAACTGATTTAAAGAACCATAAAATAACAGTTTAATATCAACAAAACTTGTTGCCATAAACTCCTGAAGGCTTTTAAAGTTTAAATGTATTCAAACTTGCTAAAAAAATGTAATTTCTCCTCAAGACATCGAGAATCTGAACATGATTTAAAGCGAAAAATTCCTACCGGTTAATGATTTTCCAGTGGAAAACAAGTTTGCAGTGAACTTCTTAGAATTGCAAAAACACTTACAAGTATGATTTTCTATATACAGCATTGTGTTGTGGCCAAGTCAGGTCAGTGTGATGTTGGGGAGCGGCAAACTTTCCATCACATCAAAAATCTGTTCATAAATTCGCGAATTTCACTGAAAAGCAACATTTCCCGTCCACCACACGGTCACGATTTGATCCTACGCGAGTAAAAATCTATTAAAAACAATAAAAACGGTACAGATGCTGCGAAATAAAAGTTCTTCGTGAACGTCCTTGACTAGATCCACTAAGGTTATCCGAACATAAACAAACCAGTACGACGAGTGATGAACCAAGAACGATAGTAGGTACGTACAGTCGCCGTATCACGGTACGAACTGATATACAACCTCTAGACTGCCAACATACTGTCGTGTACTAGTACGCATGCTCGACTCTGAAACGAGTTTCTTCAACATGGTACTATAACTATTTTCAATCTTCAATCACATATTAATCCTGTTGGCAGCTTCTTTTCTAATGTTTCAATAGGACGCCGGTCATAATGGTCTTTATTCCCTGGTTTAACGTGCTACTGGTTTTGATAACAAAATTAATGGGGTTTATGGATTTTTTTTTTGTCAAAGGTTTAGGTTCCAAAACTGGCTGAGGAGGATTAGAACGCAGGAAGAATTTTAAAACTCTAAGACGGGAGGTGTATTAAATCTTACTTGTTCAAATCTATGACATTTTAAAAAAGTATTCTTTTGTTATTAGTTTATAAAATTTTAAGTTTCTTCGTTTAAATTTATATTACTATATACGTATTAATTTTTTGTACACGTTAAAATTGGTGATTCGTTATTAATGTTAAGTTACACAAAAATAATATACAGTGAAGTCTTCCTCCATGATAACTTCTAAATGGAACAAGATATGAATCTTGAAATATATTATTACTAAAATATAAAAAAATGTTTATCAATTTTACTAAATTTTGCCATTAAATTGCTCAGTACCATGTGGGCAATATCAACTATTTTTTAATGAAAGGGTGATCATGTGGTACTTCATCAAATTTTACTATAATGTTGACATGTACCAAATTGCTCAACTATGGAGGGGTGGCATCGTGGTACTTCATATAGAAGATATTTTAATTCTTTGATATGAAGTGATATAATATATATATATATATATATATATATATATATATATATATATATATAATATTCATAATAAAATTTTTGACTACATATATTTTTCATCATTTTTTATGTGCAATGTGGGCCTTTTAAAAAAATTAAATAAAATTAATTAAAATAAACACAACCAAAAGAGGTAAACGAGATATTTGGTCTTTTGTTGTATTAATATAATTGATATTCATATCACTTGTTTATATTTACTTTATTTATGTAAAATTTATTTATATGAATGAAATATTTAAATGATTTTTACTATTGCAGATTAATAGACTTTATTTTATGGATTTTTTTCTAAATCTAGGTAAAGGGCATTAGGAAGAGGGAATTATTTGAAGTCTATGGTTAAGAGATAAAGTTTATTAAATCTTATTTGGTTAAATGTTGTTAAATTGTATTCTAAAGGAAATAAGAATAATAATAATTTTATAATATAACTTTGTTACTTTTCATTAAACTTATATTGTTACATAATCACAATTTTTCGTTTTGTGGAAAGTAAAATCAATTCAGATAATTATTGTTAACATAATATAAATGATTAAATTACCCTAAAATAATACATAGTGAGCCATAAAAATAGTTTTAAATCATTTATTTAATGTATTAGGTAAATTTATATTAAAGAAAATAGATAATACAAGTTAATATTTACACAACAGAAGACAGTTTAGTATCTCGTTTACCTCTGAACTGTTGGTTGTGTTTAAAATATTTATCAGAGAGACTGGACATTTTTGGACTCCACTGTACTTAAGAAAAATAAATGATATGAAAAATAGTTACAAATTTTATTATTATTATTGTTATAATTTACTTATTTATTATTGTTTTAGTCTATTACTATAAAGTTTATTTATAAGATAAATTTTTTGATCTATGAAACTAATTTTAATTAAGTTCAGTATATTTTATTTTTTGTTTTTTTTTTTCTTAGTAACATGTGAGATATATTAAAGTTTATTTTATTAAATGTTTGAAATATTAAAAAATTTAATTTATTGTATTAAATAAACTTATATTTTTACAAAAAATAGGTAGTTCAGTTAATATTTACACAACAGCACAGTTTTAGTACCTCGTTTAATAAATAATTTTCCTTTTATTGTATTTATTTAAAATTACATATCAGTCTTATCTTAATTTTTAATGATTGTAAATCATGTAAAATACATTTTTTGTTTTTTTTTTTTGTATCGAATATAAATTATTATTGTGTCATATTTATTTTTTACGAATTGATAAAAAACACCAATATTTCATTAATTCAAATAATTTAATACGTAATAGGGGAAGTTTTATTTTCCTTTTTCTCTTGATATCAATAAGCCCACAATTTGAATTACAAAATATAAAACAATTTAAAATATTTCTGAAAAAAAGAATTAATTACTGAAATGACTGAATCATGAATATTCTTTCAGGCAATTATTTTTTCATATACACAATTTGTACATACCCTTTTGCCATAACGTTTGTCCTGTTAGTAATTTCTTGTCGTATTTATGTTTATTATTATATAACAATTATGTAACACATGCTTATAATAAATTATAATTTATAATTTTACAAACATAAAATTAAAGTAATTCAAATATTTTTGATCATCCTAAAATAATCGTAGTAACGTGTAAATCGTAATCATTTGTTTTATTTAACATTTAGAAAATTTCAATAATCGAATTTATGTAAATAGCCAATAAATTATCAAGTTATTAGAAAATTTCGTTTTAGTTCAGTACGTGATTATTTACGTGACCAATTTTAGAAGTACGTGGGCATTGTTTATATTTATTATGCCGTGTGTAAATAATGATTTATTATTTTAGCGCTACATAACTTAAGATTTATACCAACAAAGACCGTATTTTTAAATGTCGGATCATATTTTTATTCATTATTTATATACGCCGTATAATAAACATTTTCCTTGGCAAACATCAAAAATATATTCAAGCTAGAGAAGTAGAAATGTACACACTTATATTGGATTTTGAGTGGAATCACGTCTCATACGGATATTATTGTATAGGAATACGATACAAGCAAATATCAGCCAAGAAAACAAATTATTTTAAATTACATGCAATCAAAAACATGGTAATAACTAACAGAACCCAAAGCTCCGGATAAAATTTCATATTTTGTATCGATGCAATAAGAACTAAATTACAATGTCAATAGATTAACCACACGAATTTTATTCCCAATTTCTTAATTGGAATAATAATAAAAAAGATAATTTAGTTTATTTCAGGTAAAATACAAATTATTAAATATATTATTTAACTAGTACACAACCACAATTACCCACTCATATTATGTTCTAGTTCGATATTTTATTTTTTGTAAAAACTTTGTTGTGTTAAAAAACTTAATTTATTTACATGAAACTTTTCCTAAATGTACGTTATTAACCTTACAATAATTTAATGTCGAAATTTTTTATCGACATAGCAAAAAATGTATAATTTAGTTTACTTAAGGTAAAACGACTATTACCCATTCAAGTTGTGCTGATATTACAATCTATAATCTAAATATCAGTAAACTTTAGTTTATGTAAAAAACTTATTAATTTACATTAAAAAATTGAATTAATTTACATGAAATAAATACAAAGTATATTAACTACAAAATTTAATGTCGAAATTTTTTAATAAAACAGTTAGAAATGTATAATTTAGTTTAGTTTTCATTAAATGTAATAATAACTAATATATAATGTGTATTACCCACTAAAGTCATGTTGAGATAATGTTTTACACCAGTAGACTTTATTTTTTATAAGAACATTACTTATACATGAAAAAATTGAATTTAATTACATGAAATATTTACTACATAAAAGAATTTAATCTTGAAAATTTTTAATGAAACTGTAAGAAATATATAACTTCATAATGTATTATAATTTAGTTTAGTTTTCGTAAAATGTAATAATAAAATATTAATTAACTAGCATATAATGTCTATTACCCACTCAAATCATGGTGTAATATTCTCGACTTTATTTTACATAAAAACATTACTTATACATTAAAAAATTGTATTTATTTTCATGAAATATTTAGAAAATATACGTTGTTAACTACACAAAAGAATTTAATCTTGAAATTTTTTAATGAAACATTAAGAAATATATAATTTTGTTTAGTTTTCATAAAATGTTATAATAATATATTAATTAACTGGCATATAATGTCTATTATACACTCAAATCATATTAATGTAATGTTCTAGATCAGTAGACTTTATTTTATATAAAAGCATTACTTATACATTAAAAAATTGAATTTATTTACATGAAATATTTACAAAATATACGTTGCTAACTACACAAAAGAATTTATTCTTGAAATTTTTTAATGAAACATTAAGAAATATATAATTTTGTTTAGTTTTCATAAAATGTTATAATAATATATTAATTAACTAGCATATAATGTCTATTACCCACTCAAATCATGGTGTAATATTCTCGACTTTATTTTACATAAAAACATTACTTATACATTAAAAAATTGAATTTATTTTCATGAAATATTTACAAAATATACGTTGTTAACTACACAAAAGAATTTAATCTTGAAATTTTTTAATGAAACATTAAGAAATATATAATTTTGTTTAGTTTTCATAAAATGTTATAATAATATATTAATTAACTAGCATATAATGTCTATTATACACTCAAATCATATTAATGTAATGTTCTAGATCAGTAGACTTTATTTTATATAAAAGCATTACTTATACATTAAAAAATTGAATTTATTTACATGAAATATTTACAAAATATTCGTTGCTAACTACACAAAAGAATTTATTCTTGAAATTTTTTAATGAAACATTAAGAAATATATAATTTTGTTTAGTTTTCATAAAATGTTATAATAATATATTAATTAACTAGCATATAATGTCTATTACCCACTCAAATCATGGTGTAATATTCTCGACTTTATTTTACATAAAAACATTACTTATACATTAAAAAATTGAATTTATTTTCATGAAATATTTACAAAATATACGTTGTTAACTACACAAAAGAATTAATAATCTTGAAATTTTTTAATGAAACAGTAAAAAATATATAATTTTGTTTAGTTTTCATAAAATGTTATAATAATATATTAATTAACTAGCATATAATGTCTATTATACACTCAAATCATATTAATGTAATGTTCTAGATCAGTAGACTTTATTTTTTATAAAAACATTACTTATACATTAAAATATTGAATTAATTTACTTCAAATATTTACAAAATATACGTTATTAACAAAAAAAAAATAATGTACAAATTTTTTAATGAAACAGTAAAAAATAAATAATTTAGTTTAGTTTTAGTAAAATGTAATAATAATATATTAATTAACTACTATATAATGTATATTACCCACTAAAATCATGTTGATGTAATGCTCTAGATTTCTATTTAGATTAATGAGAAATATAAAATATTAAAAAAAGTCAATAAAACTTGAGTAGAATTTAATTAAATATAAGTAGTAATTATTGTCATTTTTATCTATTTTATCAGATTGTTTTTAAAGTTACAAACAATAGGTACTTGAAGATATGAAGTAGTTGATTTTGGGTATAATTATGTTTATTGTAGTTCAGTTATTGGTAATTTCCACTTGGCTTTCCCACTGCACCCTCAACCCCCCAAAATAAACAAAACCGATCTACCTAAATGTCCCATCGTTGGCGAAAAAAAACCCGCTCGACTCGTTTTCTGTGCATCTCCGATACGAACCAAACGACCAAATAATTTCACACGTATGGCAATTTATCAATAAACTAACGAGCCGCAATCGGAACATGTTTTTTTTTTACGTCGGAGTGGGCAGAAAACGATTGAAATATATCGCAGATTCCCGGTAAAAAAAATTCAATAATAAGTTTTTACGGGGAACCACCTACTTGCTTAGTTTACAAGAACCGCATCGCTTTAGTTCCACCCAAACTTCATAAAATTATTTGAATGTTTCAGATTTTAAACTTAAGCTGCGTCTCAATTTAATAAATAACTTTCCAGTTCCTTAAACTTTTTGGTAGTTGGTTTGAAGCTTCAAATTGGTGGCGCAAGTTTCGCATGCAAAACTAAATTGAAATTATCTAAATCAGTTTCAGCGAACAACAAAACGTCAAACCTCTAATGCCCCAAACAAAAATGTGCGAGTCAAGGTGCTTTCTTACATGCAGATTTATCGCATACCTATTAAATCATAGGCGAAGTAATCGCGTTCAATAACAAGCCAGTGGAACAATAAAGGACTGTGGAACTAATTTCAGACGTTTTCAGCTAAATTTTACTGCCACACACAAACCGCTAACAACCGATAAGCGTTATTGTTATTAATTGTTTATACCTACCAAGGAAGTCGTAAATCTCGTACTCGTTACGATTTTAATTTTCGTTCGAGATTTGTAAATCATTCCGCACGTAATAAACATCTCAAATTAAATATTTATTAATTAACATGGATTCGTGCACAATGGTACCACTTTAATCATAATCTAACTCGGTCGTCTAAATAAAAAAACTAGCTTTGTAGTTGAGATACGTTCCCTATTATCACAATTAACCACAATAAACCTTGTACTTAGTTTAAACACAAAACATCCCACACCGTACAAATTTCATCTTTGTTACAAATTAAATCAACGCAATAATTATTGAATTATATGACCGGAAACGCTTTTGTTAGTCGGTGCGAATTAACAAATTACTACATTTGTAATTAGTCAAATGAAGTGGCCCGTTTCCATGTTGAAATTAACGGTCAGTGTGTTCCTGGGGTGATAAATATAGGGTATATTAATTAAAGTAGCTTTAAATCTTTCATTGTTTCAGTTAGCAACGTGCATTTACTAAATGTTTCATGTGGATATATATAATTAGTTCCTTTGACGTGACAAGTAAAGCTTTTACATGAAATAAAAACTATTGAATTTCGACATTAAATTGTTTTGTATAGTTAATAAATAATAAATTCAATTTTTTAAAATTTTTTATATAAAATAAAGTTTATTGATCTAGAACATTATATCATGATTTGAGTGGATAATAGACATTATATGCTAGTTAAATAATATATTATTAATAAATTTTATAAAAACTAAACTAAATTATATATTTCTTACTATTTTATTAAAAAATTTCTACATTAAATTCTGTTTTGTAGTTAATAACGTAAATCATGTAAATAAATTCAATTTTTTAATGTATAAATAAAGTTTTTATATAAAAAAAAGTCTGATTAACATGATCTGAGTGGGTAATAGACATTATATGTTAGTTAATTAATATATTATTATTGCATTGTATGAAAAAAAGTATATACTTCTTACTGTTTCATTAAAAAATTTCGATATTAGATTCTGTCTTGTCGTTAATAACATACATTTTAGAAATATTTCACGTAAATAGTAATATATTCATATGTTAGTTTATTAATATATTATTATAACATTTTATGAAAACTAAACTAAATTATATATTTCTTACTGTCTCATTAAAAAATTCAAGATTAAATTCTTTTGTGTAGTTAATAACATATATTTTGTAAATATTTCATGTAAATAAATTCAATTTTTTAATGTATAAGTAATGTTTTTAAATAAAATAAAGTCTACTGATCTAGAACATTACATTAATATGATTTGAGTGTATAAGAGACATTATATGCTAATTAATTAATATATTATTATAACATTTTATGAAAATTAAACTAAATTATATATTTCTTACTGTTTCATTAAAAAATTTCAAGAATAAATTCTTTTGTGTAGTTAGCAACGTATATTTTGTAAATATTTCATGTAAATAAATTCAATTTTTTAATGTATAAGTAATGTTTTTATATAAAATAATGTCTACTGATCTAGAACATTACATTAATATGTTTTTAGTGTAAAACAGACATTATATCCTAGTTAATTAATATATTATTATAACATTTTATGAAAATTGAACTAAATTAAATATTCCTTACTGTTTTATTAAAAAAATTCTACATTAAATTCTGTTTTGTAGTTAATAACGTAAATCCTGTAAATAAATTCAATTTTTTAATGTAAAAGTAAAGTTTTTATATAAAATAAAGTCTACTGATCTACATTAACATGATCTGAGTGGGTAATAGACATTATATGTTAGTTAATTAATATATTATTATTACATTGTATGAAAAAAGTATATACTTCTTACTGTTTCATTAAAAAATTTCGATATTACATTCTGTTTTGTCGTTAATAACATACATTTTGTAAATATTTCACGTAAATAGTAATATATTTATATGTTAGTTTATTAATATATTATTATAACATTTTATGAAAACTAAACTAAATTATTTCTTACTGTTTCATAAAAAAATTCAAGATTAAATTCTTTTGTGTAGTTAACAACGTATATTTTGTAAATATATCATGTAAATAAATTCAATTGTTTAATGTTTTTATATAAAATAAAGTCTACTGATCTCGAACATTACATTAATATGATTTGAGTGTATAATAGACATTATATGTTAGTTAATTAATATATTATTATAACATTTTATGAAAATTAAACTAAATTATATATTTCTTACTGTTTCATTAAAAAATTTCAAGATTAAATTCTTTTGTGTAGTTAATAACGTATATTTTGTAAATATTTCATGTAAATAAATTCAATTTTTTAATGTATGAGCAAAGTTTTTGTATAAAACACTACATCTACATGATTTGTATGGGTAATATTTGGGGGTTGGGGTTAATATTTCATTAAATAATTCTGATATTAGGAGGAGACGATTAGTAGTTATCAAATTTATATGGAATGCATACGTTTCTTCAACTTTTTGATGACTAATCATTGCTTGAAATCTCTTTGTAATGATTGATTCATGCCAATTTAATAACTGGTCTACTTTTTAACACAGCAACAAGATTTTTATTAATTTCTTCAATTCATTCATTGCTTTTTTGCGACATCAGCATTGTCTCTAATGGCATTGTGATGACTTTGCTTTAAGCTGATTTTTGAATTTATAAAGCAAACTTATTATAGGAATTATACCACTTACATTACATATACGATTTTTATTAAATAATACAATGTAAATACAATGTAGGAAAACAGATAAATAGCGTGATTACAAAAAGCATTAAAAAGCTTTCAAATAATTAATAGAGTTTAATACAAATCTGTTAAAATATACAAATAAACCCCTAACTAAAAACGTAAATTACTTTTTCCAGAACCTAAAATTAAAGTTGTTAATTAATTAAGAGATTTAATTTTAAAATTTCTCTCGAGTTTACTTAAATACTTTTCTTAAATATTTATTTAATTTACATTACTAAGAATTCGTATAGTTTTTACAGAATAAAAAATTGATTTAATTTTTTGATCGTACCAGATTTAAATATACACATATATCTATAAATAAACAACTGTCAGAATATATTCCCTAAATTGAAAATTGAAGTTTTTGAATAATAAATAATAAGTTGAGTTACCCACTTTATTTGGGTTTTTTTGTCGGTTTAAGGATGGAATGGAAAGACCAAAAGGAAACTACCGACAATTTTATAACAATAAACTTAATTACTCACACAGGCGTCCACAGTATTAGACAATTTTTTCTTATATTTCTTTTTTAATTAATATGTCACTACATATTACAATGTCCTAAATTAAATTGTGGTAAAAAATTTGAAATGATTTTTTTTAAACATATGATATTTAATAAAAGTTTTCTAGTATTAAGTTTAATTACATACTTTATTTGGGTTTTTTTCAGGGGTTGAAGATACAGTGGAAAAACCAAATGGGCAACAATTTTACAGCAATAAACATAATTACTCCTACAATCGCCTAAACTATTATCCCAATTTACTTTTTACATCTTCTTTTAAACTAACAGATATGTCACTATATACTAAAATATTTTACTAAATTAACGTTAACGTTAAATGGTAGAATTTAATTTTTATGTATATTAGGACAAGTCGTCACATTTTCCCCTTTGAACTAATATATATGATACAACATACCCCCTCAAATTAAATTCGAGTAAAAAATCAATTTCGTGAAACCAAAATGATTGATTACTGAAATGTTTTCAAACATTAATTAATAAGTTTAATTACTTGTTTATTAAAATTAATTGGATGGCGCATTTTAATCATAAGTGAAATGTTTAGTAAATTTGAGAACGTGGCTCGCATTTAAATAATTTTCCGATAATTTTCCGCCCGTTCTGCTTCATCCTTGTTAGTTTGATATTAATTAGTTTTATTATATTTTGCAGGTTCAATTTCCTCGTAAACAAAAACGACACAAAACAACCTGAAAATGTGTAGCGTAAGTTAAAATTGAATCAACTCGTGTTAAATCGTTTTTTTAGTGTTATTAAACAGTTAGAAATTGAATCAAACAATATAAATAAGGATTATGGTGATTTTATGGTATGAACGCAATCAATGGAAATTTCGTGCCAATCCGACGTAATTTACATATTTCCTTTTCGCCTTTGTTTTAATTGTTTCAATCATCACATGAAATTTTCTCGGCGAAATCAACATAATTTATATACCTGCGTGTTCGGGATCAAGATGTAAACATACAGTGTACTCTTTTATTGGTGACCACCCATGCTGTGCAAATTACATACCAACTTATGCCTTAATATGTTAATCGGTAAAAATATAATTCTACAACTTAATAAAGAAATCGATATCACAATTAGCGTTGAATTTATTACCTGGCTTTTGATGTTATTGTAACCTTTCGAACTGTGGGTGTAATTTTATGTTGTGAACTCGATGTATCTATAATATCTGACCCACAAATAACATTGCCAATATGCATAAATAAAACCTACGATGGAGTAAATTTCTTCACGGCATCAATTCCTTTAAGGTGATTAAGAATTTGTGTGCTATAAAATTATATATTCATTAACTTTGGCTGAGTTTTTTCATTACCAAGTGCAGTTAGAAGGAAGGTGTGCTCATATTAGTCACGTAAGGGATAAAAGATGATCAGCACTCGTTATTGGAAAATGCCAAATGGATGAACTGGAATGGAAGCTTTGCCTGGATTTTTTGGAGAGAGTCGGCTGAAGAATGTCGTGAACCACATGACAGACGTTTAAGAAGACGTCAAACAAATCTTCCACCTTACAACCTTAGTTCTATGAAGTGGCTTTGTGACCACTCGTATAATTACCAACCAGTGGTTTACAGGTCAACGAAGGCTTCTTATTATTTGAAGTGTTTGTCGTTGAATTTGGGCTTCTGAACTTTTTTCTTACAGTCTCCATACTAAGCTTCTTACACAGCAAAATCGTCGTCAAAGACTGGAGTAGAGAACGACTCCTTCAGTGATGAGTTCACATTTTGTTTAGCTATGCTTGGTGATCAAATAGGTGTCAAAAAGCACAGTGGAGAAAGGCAAAATCCACCTTTTCATCAGAGCTAATTTGATCAGCCAGCAATACATCCAGGACATAGAATTCCAGTTACTGCTTCACATCAATTAATGTCAAAACTTTCATTTTAGATCTTTAGGATGAAGTCTCTTTGCGATCACTCGTACAATTTCCAACCAGTGGTTTATAGAATGAAGGCATCTTACTATTTGAAGTGTGTGCCGTAGAATTTGGGCTTCTGAACTCTTTTCTTACTGTCTCCAGATTGAGCTTCCTCTTACACCGTAATATCATCGATAAAGACTGGAGTGATGTAAAAAACGACTTCCTTAGGATGTGAAGTCGTCTTCAGTAATGTGTCCAGATTTTGTTTGGTTATGCATCATGGTCAAGTAGGTGTCAAAAAGCACAGTGGAGGAAGGCAGAATCCACCTTTTCATTAGAGTTAATTTGATCAGCCAGCGATACATCCAGGACATTGTAGAACCCCTTTACCTTACGCCCTTCAAAATTCAGTTTTCCAACAGATTAATGTCTGATCTCATAATGCGGGGGTTACTTTGGAGTGTTTCCAACTTTTCAATGTAAACTTCTTACCATGACTTGCAGAATATCTGGACCTATCATCGATTGAAGACATATTGGACAGCTTTCAGTAAGGATGACATGAGATGAGATATCTTGGTCAGGATCGTCGTGAATTATTAGTATAAAAAAATGATGCTGATCAATATTTATAATATTTTTGTGTGAACTTAGTACTCTTTATTAGCCCAAACTGAATACCAAAAATCAATAAAATCCAATCACTGGATCTATGTGTTTTATTTTCTGTTCCACTGAATAAAACAACAGAGTGTTGAAACACTGCTTGAAAAAAAAAAAAATGTGAACAAAACACTTTTAAAAAATTTAATAAAGTTATTTATTCAACAGTTTGAATACAACATACAACAAAATCGTAGATTGTAGCTCGCAATCAGTTAATTAAACAACGAGTTACAAACGCGAAATTAATAAATTGTTGAAAAACAAAAGAGCATAGCCCGGTTCACTCAAATATATTTTCCATTTCAGTGGTGGCTAATTGAAAAAATTTCAGCACCGGATCGCAAATATAAAAACACGGTAAAACACTTTACTACCGTAATATACGTATAATTATCGTGTCATTTACAGGATTTTCATTTCGAAGCGGAAAAAAGAGTGTGATGAACTGCAAAAAATGCAGATGAATTTACTGTAACGCTCCATAAAAGCGCAGTGTTTTTTCCCCTATTTAAGTTTTTAGTATAAAATTGGGCAATCGTTCAGTGTAACGAAAATCGGGGAATTATGGGATAATTCGTTGGAAATATATTTTGGTATGAATAACGTTCGTTACGTTTGTTAAGGGTTACTAATTAAAAACTTCTAATAACCTTTTATGTTGCGCAATATTTTTCTCAAATTGTGTGTGTATGTGTTTATGATTTTCATTTATACGTAAATGCACACAATTTTACACAATTAATGGAATAAAATTTGTTTGAATAAAAATGTGAAGGTAAATATGTTTAATTATTTTATCGATTTGCTTAGTTTTCGTAATATTAATTAATTAATTTATATTTTAATTCATATTTCTATATTTGCAAATTATATATTTATAAATTAATAAAAAATTTAAATTTAAATAATCTTTTATTCATACGGGTATACTTATTGAGAAATTGAAAATTAATTTATTTTAATTTTAAAACTTTTTTACCATTACTTTTTCTTAATAAATTAATGTAAATAAACCAATTTTATTTATTCTTTATATTTAATTTTATTATTAATATTAAATTATTTTTTTTAAACATATTAAAATATTTTAACAAAATTTGTTTTTTTTTTAAATTGTTTAAATAACTTCAAACTGAATATATAAAATGTTATAAAATATATATCAAACTTTTATTAAATTTTCTAAACAGCTTATTAATTGAAATTTTTAAGATGCATTTATTTTCTAAAATTAAATTAAAGTAAATATTCAATATTTTATTTTTTCTTATATATATATATATATATATATATATATATATATATATATATATATATATATATATATATATATATATATATATATATATATATATATATATATATATATATATATATACTTCTCCATATGTACTAAAAAAAATATTTTTTAATGTATTTCAATTTTTTAAAGAATTAATGTAAATATTTATAAATATAATATTTTCCCTACTTGAAATATGATATATTATGTTATTATAATATTATAATTTCCTTTTTTAATGATTTAACATAATTCCTTTAATTTATAAAAATATTTTTTATGTTGTATTATCCATATCTTTTATTTGTTTCTTTTATTTTCTTCTTTTATATTTTAATATAAAATGTGTTTTATTAATATTTTTATTTTTAAATAAAACGAAAATAAATTAATTTAAATACTTTAAAATATTTCATATTTTCTTATTTTTCAATTATAATTTTTATGTTAAAAACAGTAATTTCTTTTTATTTTTTGTTTTTTATTTACTATATACAAATTGTATTTGTATATTGATTATTAATAAAAATATATAAAATTTTTATTCTGTTTCAAAAAATTATGCTAAAAATATTAAAATATTTTTAATATAATTAGTTTTTCTTCAAAAAATTAAAAAAATATATATATTTTAATAAATATATAAAATATTAAGTATTAAAAATGTAATAAATTAATATTATAATTAATATTTTTTTAATTATTTAATATAATTTATTTATTTTGTATATTTTTTTATTCAATCATTTTTATTATTTTAAATGTAATAAGAGATTTCATTGTTATCAATATAATTTTTAAATAATATTTAATATTTGGTTATTAATAATAGATTATTTTTTTATTTTTTAAAAATATTATTTTTTTTTTAAATAAAATTTGTTTATATATTCTTTAAATTTCTAAAATAAATACGTATAGTAAAAATATTAAAAAATTAATATGTTAAGATTATACTTTATAAATTTTTAATTAACATAAATTCTTTATTTTATAATTTTTTTTTATTCATTCTGTTTTATTTTTTAGATGTAATAATAGATTTTATTATTATTATCATTACTATTATTTTTGAATAAAACGAATATATGATTTATTTTTTAATATTCGGTTATTAATTTAATTTAAAAATTTTATTTTTTTTTAAATATAATTTGTTTATCTTTTTTAAAAATTATGTAGTAAACATTTAAAAAATATTAAAAAACAATATATGGTCTAAAGATTAAAATTTATAATTTTTTAATTTTTTAACATAATTTCTTTATTTTCTATTTTTTTTTATTTATTCATTTTTATTTTTTTAAATATAATAATAGATTTTATTATTTTTAGTATTTTTAAATGAAAGGAATATGTTAATAATAAATTAAAATTTTACTCTCCTTTAAAAATAAAAATTATAATATTTGTATATTTTACAATACCTTTTTTTTAAAGAAAATATTTTTTTGTTTCGTTAAATATTTCAATACAACTAATTAAATATTTTTTTATACAATATCTTTTAAAAAAAATTTCAACATATTTTTATAGATTATTATAAATATATAAAAAATTTATTAAATTTCTTCTCTGGAAACTTTTGTAATATAATTCATTTTTAGATAGATAAATTAAATAATATATTTTATATAAATTGCCATTTATTTATTGTTTTTTAATTATCAAGTTCATATGTTTTGTCTAAATTTGTTTTACTCATATTTATATAATTATAATATTTGTATATTTTACTATACCTTTTTTTAAAGAAAATATTTTTTTGTTTCGTTAAATATTTCAATACAACTAATAAAATATTTTTTTATACAATATCTTTTAAAAATATTACAACATATTTTTATAGATTATTATAAATATATAAAAAAATTATTAAATTTCTTCTCTGGAAACTTTTGTAATATAATTCATTTTTAGATAGATAAATTAAATAATATATTTTATATAAATTGCCATTTATTTATTGTTTTTTAATTATCAAGTTCATATGTTTTGTCTAAATTTGTTTTACTCATATTTTTAATTTGAAATACTTCTGCTTTGTTTATATATAAAAAAAAATAATATAAAAACAATTTGCACTTAAATACCACACGTTTTGAAACTGAAATTATCGCACCTAATTGTGATAAACGATAAAAGAAAAACGAATAAGAAATAATGTTTCGTGATACGTGTACTGGCAATGAGAATGTGCGGTGTTAAGTAATTAATAAATTCGAGAACACTTTGCTGAGTAGATCAAGTCAGTTCACGGCGTACAGGTTTCATACTATGTTGTACTTCTTATTTCATCTGACTGGTTTGTTATTTTTTTTTTAATCCCACGTTTATTTTGAGACAGCCAACACATGGCATATTTATGAAGCATATTGTCGCAAAACGAATAATTTTTAAGGCCCCTTTATCACCGGCATCAATAGGTCTCATCAACAATGCCGTGTGTCTCGAAAAGACGCGGTGGAAAAACGCATTTTTCACGCCGTTTCGAACCACCTCGTTGCGCCGCACGTAGGCGACATGTTTTATAACCTCATTGAATGTATTTTGCTTTTGTTTACTCTCCATACTAATACTTTACATAGATAACGTAAAACTTACGACGCCCGATTATTTACAACACTTACAACACGACAAATAGATATTAATACTGAATACTGAATTGCTGAAAAAAAATCAACGAGGAATCTTGTTTTATATCTTCAAACCCTTATTAGCCAGTCCCGTTCAAAAACTGAACGGACAGACATTCTCCGATAAAATCGCCTTTTAGTTTATGTCAATTTTATTGCGCTTGTATGGTGACATAAAATGTTGGCGATAATCTAATCTCAGAAGAATTTTTACTCGTTCAATGACTAAATTAAACCACTCATCATCGATGCTCGAGATCGGGTACTGTTTGCTGTAAGTACCCGTTTCAAAATGGCACTTCCGACGTCGTTTTGTTTGGCTGGAGCACGAAAAAATATTCAAAGTCATTAAAAACTCGTTACTGGTTTCATTTATTTTTATCGTTTTTCGATTTATTGCACTTCACCATGTTCTTTGTTTAAACTTCAAACTTTATTACTTTAAGGTATAATAAAAAAAATTAAAATTATAATTACAGATTAAAAATACTATTTAGATTATTTTCCCTAGTTGTAATGACATTATTGTTAATCAGAAACAATCAGAAACTTAAAACATTTTTTTTTTAAATTAAATTTTATTATAATATAAAAATCTCAAAAATTTAATAAAAAATAGTTTAATATAATTTTCCTTTTAATTGTGATATTGTAATTTAAGTATTTGTTTAAACGTTTTTAAAAATTATAAAATGTAATAAGAAAAATTATAATAAAAAAATTTTTGTCTAAATTATTTTAAAAACACATTCAATTTTTTGATATTTTTATATTATAATAAAATTTAATTGTTTATAAAAACAAAATAAAGCTTAAACTATTAAAAATAAACAGATAAATTAAAAAAAAAAAAAAAATTATTACTCTACATTTATAATATTTGAAATATCAAGCTTAGAAAATTAAAAAATAACCTTTTAAATATAATAAAATCTTTAATATAAATTTGTCATATTTGAAATATTATACATAAAAAATATAATACAAATAAGCAATAGAATTAAAAAATACAATAAAATAAAATTCTGATTTTAAATTTTCAAAATTTGAAATATTAAGATTAAAAAAAAATATTAAATAAGGAAAATTTAATATTTGAAACATTAAGCTTAAAAAATTTAAAAAAAAAATTAAATTAAAAAAAATAAAAATAAAAACTGTAAATTATATTATTGGTAATATTAGGTATAAAAAATTATAATAAAAATAAACAATCAAATTAAAAAAAAAAATAAAATTCTATGTACAATGTAAATTTTTAATATTAAGCTTAAAAAATATAAAAAAGTAAAATTTTTAAATGTTTTTTAAAAATTATTTTATAAGATTTCTATAATCTTTTATTATTTTCTAAATAAATTATAAATTTTCAAGAATATTTTATTTTTTTATATTTTAATAATATATTATGTAACGTTTTTTATTATAATTATATTTTCACATAGTAAAATATTTTTTATATTATTAGTCTTCTGTTGTTTTAAAAATGTTTTTTTTTAATGTTTAAAAAAAATATTTTATAAGATTTCTATAATTTTTTATTATTTTTTAAATAAATTATAAATTTTCAAGAATATTTTATTTTTTTATATTTTAATAATAACGTATTTTATTAAAATTATATTTTCACATAGTAAAATATTTTTTATAATAATTTGTCTTCTGTTGTTTTGAAAATGTTTAAATAAATACATTTGTAAAAGCAAAACATTTTTAAAAACGAAAAATGGAGAAAGGAAAACAAATTATACTAAAAATATTTTTTATTAAATTTTAAATTAATATAATAATATAAACATATTTTTAGTTTTTAAGAGATTTTTATTATAAAATTTATTTTTTTAAATTATTTTAATATGGAGTATTGTAAAATATTTTATATTTCCATATTTGCATTATAATTAAATTTATATTTTTTATTAAATTTATAATAAGTATTTTGTGGTTTATATAAATTTTTTTAAATTTATTAGTAAAATTGTTAATTTTAATAATAGATTTTAGATAGTTTTTATATTATTAAATTATTTTTAAATAAAACGAATATATTAAAATTTTAATTTTTTTAAAAATATATTAAAATTGTTTTAATATAATTTGTATATTTTATTTTATTTGTATTTTTATATTATATGTTTTAAAAATATTATAATAGGTTAGTTATATATTATTATTATTAAATATATAAAAAAAAATAAAAAATAATATATTAAAATTATAATTAATAATTTTTAATAATTCACATAATTTCTTACATTGTTATTTTTTTAAAATATATTAATAGATTTTACTTAATTATTAATATTATTTATATTCAAATAAAACGAATATATTAGTAAAATATTTTTATAACATAATTTGTATATATAGTTATATTTTCTTTTTTTTTTCTAATACTTTATTATTTTATTATTTTAATATATGTTAATTATTTCCAGTTAATATTTAATAAATATGTAAAAATAAATATGCTAAAATATTTTTTTATTAAATTTATTTTTTTTTTTTATTTGAGAAAATTGTAATGAAATTTAAATTTCAGGAATATTTATTGTTTTACAATTATTGCATTACAATTTCTGCGTATTATATATAACTGTTTTTGTAACGTCATCACCTTCACCGATGGACCGATGCGACGTGCTCACATCTATTTAGACCAGTTTTGTTTTATAAGCAAATCTGAAGTATTTGTTTACATTTAATAATCGGGGCAGTTCTTAAGAAAGAACCAGGCAGTCAAGCTTTAGATGTCGAGGGTTAAACTACGTTTGTTGTAATAAAGCGTATTATTGTGAATTTAGTGTTTTATCAAACTAAAAAGACAGATTAACAGTCGCTAATCTATCATATATATATATATATATATATATATATATATATATATATATATATAAAAAAATATATAAATTGATTAAATAAAATAAATCCAAGTTGTTTTTCTTTGTCAAATTGATAAATTAATTTATATAAATAAATTGCGAAATAAGTCTTTGTTACTTGTTTCCTTATAAATTGTTAAAATGTTATATACATTTGTTAGTTTTTCAACCTCTAAATGTAATTTATGGAACGTCAATCAACATTTCGCAAAAAAATCTTTGCAAACCTTCGAAAAGATAAAAATCTGTCTTTGTGTTGCGGCATGCAAATCGAATGCGTAAAATTTTGTAATATTTGTATAGTTTTACGTGCGTTTAATGACAAGTTGGCGCCATTCGAAGTTCGAGCAGTTTTCTACACAAACTGAATAATTATGTACCAGTCTTTCACTTTCAAGGTTCTTGCTCAACGCATTAACAAATCCAACAGTCGTGCAGTTAAATAATATGTTAAATAGAATTTTAAATCAAGCCACCAGTCCGATCGTAATTCTGCACGGGCATTATGTTAATTTTGGCGTGCCCAAAATTAGCCAAGTTTGTGTTTACCAATAATCTTTCTTGTAGATGTTTACTAATAGAACATCGGATCGATATGCTGTTAACATCGTCGTGGCCGATGCTCCTGGAACGTCGAACATCTGATCTCTGCCGGGGAAACAATTTTCGTGGGTTTCGTGCCATCGGAACCTAATAAAACTAATTATCTATGTAAACAAAGGGGCCGTGTCAACAAAAAACGGCCCGATTCTCAACATGGAAAACCGCAGCGAGAGCGTTTAGAAAGCGAGACAATGGCTGCGAATGCTGAAAAAGGGTTCCGTGCGATTTGTTCGTTGATTCTATACTCAGTGACACAGAAATTAGAACACTCATTGACTCGCCTTGGTATTGATCTAATGAGATGGTCAATTTCCTCCACAGGTACTTCAGTTTGTGCCACCTGTACTTGACGCTGAAGGTACTCCGACGTCTATGGAGGAAGGGCTGAATTTCGAAGACTTAAGTCTGTGATGTCCTACACGTGTTTAATCGGTGATAAGTACGGAGATTTTGGTGGCTATGGCACAAATTTTAATTGAAATATTGGAAATATTGATCTTCATCTTATTCTTTGACAGTTCTTCGATTATTTATCATGGATTTGCTTCCACTTCTACTTCCTCTAGCATGTCATTGTCTAATATCCTTGGTCTTCCTGATGAATATGGGTCAGAAAGATCATAATTATCGGATCTGACTTGGAACTGATCACCTTTTTAGACCAAATTCAACAACCCAACAATTCCAGGCAGTGCTTCGACTCCGGTTCATCCGGTTGAAACTGTCTCTAGAGTCTAAAATTTGTACTAACGGTGTTTGAAATGAATGAAAGAACCCTTTAACCACTACAGAAGTCAAATAAGTATACACACATTGTACAAAAAAGGGTAGCAAAGTGATTTTTCAACATACAACCCCCAACATGATTAAATAATCACATTTTGTCCTCATGTGGACAACTGTACCCACGAAATTTTGCTAAAATTGGCCCCCTGCTTCTATGTGTTCCATTTTCCATGCCACCCAGTATATTTTCATGCACGACACGACAAATATTTAAAAAAAAAAGTAGCAAAAAATTGAAGAAAAACTCACAGTAATGTTGACGTTTGGAATCAAAACACGTCACCGAACCCCCGAACAAAACGACGTCATTTGCCGGAGGGTCGATAATTTTAGATTCTAATTTTCCGAAGCCGGTGGCTTTCCCCGATCTCGGACAATTCCGCATGAAATAATAAAAAGCTTTGTTTAAATTTTATCCGTTCGAGACCGACGGAACGGCTGTTAGCTAAGGAACGGATGTCCGCCTTTAAAAAGAAACAGTTCGATTTGTTGAAATATTCATGGCAGATTTCGTGATAAAATTCCATTATTACGTTAATAAATATTGTGCCAATTTGGTTTGTGAATCGAAGTTAATAGAATGTTAACTAAATAATTTAAGGCTGTGAAGTTATTTTTAATAATTTTTATATTTGATAAGGAAGTTATTTATTGAATTTGGTAATAAAATTCAAAAATTTTCATGCTGTGATTTAAATTTTTAAATTAAAATTTATAATTGTCTCATATCATTTTATTGTCAAAAATTAAATGTAAATTTTAAGTCATTTTAATATATGTTAAAAATTGCTTAATATTTATTTGTTTTTTTATTTCGTTAAATTATTTAAATATTATTATATGTTTTGTAATGCTTGTCTTGATACTTTGTTTTGTGTTTTTAACGATGTTTGTTTAATTTATTTTAATTCGTATAGGGATTATAAACAAATAAAAAAAGAAATTTTAAGAATTATCTTATTCAAATATCTAATATTTTTAACTATTTAAATATTACATACATAATATCTGTTTTGAATAAATTGTATTTGTCGACGTTTTTTAATTTTTCAGTATTTCTGTATAAAAATAACCATAAGAAAAAAAAAGATTTTTTTACTGAAATGCCTGTTTATATCATTTGTATAACGTTATTTGTTTATTATAAATAAATTTATATAATTTTAACGTGCTTTGTTTTTCTTTCTATAATTTTTAATTTTAACAATATTTAAATTATATTTATATTATTAAATACCTTTTTGAAAAATTAATAAACTAAATTTATATTATTTGCATAACGTTATTTGTTTATTATAAATAAATTTATATATTTTTAACATGCTTTGTTATTAAATTTTATAGGAATATTTATGATTTGAAAAATATAGAGTAGGTGAAATAAAATAATTTAATTCTACAAATGTTAAAATATTTTATATAATTTTATTTTAATATTAAGTAGTATTTGGAAGAGAATTTTTTGTATTTATTAAATTTGATAGTAAATTTGAAAAATTAATTCCTTTTATTTCTTATATTTTATTTTGATTATTTACCATAAAATAAAAGTTATTTTTTATTAAATTAATTAGTTTAATTGAAAATGATTAATACTTCTTTCTTTTTTATATTTTAATTAAATAATTATTATATTTTAATTAAATAATTTAAATAAATTGCTTTTTAATGCACCTTTTCATCCTTATATATTTTTTGTTATATTTATATATTTTACGAGTTAAATTTATATTATTTTGTGTATTATATATTTTTTTTATTCTCTTACGTGTATCAAAATATTAAAATATACATTATTTTTCTTTTTATATTTTTTGATATGTTTAAGTTTTAATTATGTTATTAAATTTTCTAGAAATATTCATTATTTAAGAAAATAGAATAACGGTGCAAATATCGAAATATTTTGTAATCATATCTTATTTCTAAATAATTAGTATGATGTACAGAAATTAAATTTAATAATAAAATTGTCATTATTTTTCATATTATAATTTACATATTTAAATATAAATAAAATAATTTTATTATTTCACTTTTATATTTTGATTATTCACAATTAAATGAAAATTTAAAAGTCATTTTTTGTTAAATTTGTTAATTAATTTATAATTTACATGAAATTTCTTAATACATATAATTTTAATTATTTAAACGTTAAATATTCATATATGTTTATAAAATAAACTTATATTATTTGAATAACGTAATTTGTTATAAAAATTTTTAAAATATTTTTAACATAATTTTTTTATATATATATTTCCTTTCTAATTGTTTTTTTAATTTTTTGTTAATAAATCTTATAGTAATTGTTAACTAAAATAATTTAATCTTATAATTAATATCTAAATATATTACATTAAAAATGTATTATAATAATTAATATTTGTACTGAAACTGATTTTTCTAATAAATATTATGATTTAAATATTTATTTATTTTTTCATATTATTAATAAAAAAATAGAAATTTCAAGTTACTTTCTGTTAAATTAATTAATTTATAATTTAGTTGAAATTGGATAAAAATAATTTATTTATAGATTTTTTAATATTTTATGGAATAAAAGTAATACTAAAATATTTTTATTTATATATGTTTAAAATTCTATTATTAAATTTTGTAGGAATATTAATCATTTGCGAAAATAGAAATAAAATTTCTTCTTTACATTCCAAATAAAAATATATAATAGACACATGAACAAATAATTAAAATATTAATTAAACGTTTTAAATTAATTTTTAGCAATTATCATTTGGTAGACGACCAAGTAGAGTTATTTATTAAGTTTTATAATAAAATATAATTTCAGTTTTATCCTGCTACATTCATATTGCAGCACTAAAACAAAATTAAATAAAATTACTTTAATGAAATGTCTAATTGTATGAAAAAATGTGTTGAAATTAAAATTAACTCCGACATGTATTTTTAATCCCATATTTGCAAGAATTAAAACAAAAAGTCCGTATAAAATTTTCATACAACAGAAACAACTGGAACGTTGTGTAAATTAAGCCATTTACAATAATTGTTTATTTACGTAAATGAAGTGGACTGCAAAAATTGATGTGAAAAAGTGGCACGGATATAGACAGTCGATCAATTATAATAGTATCGCAATATATTATTGATTTTTGCTTAAATTACGTATCAATAGTAAGTTGCGTGTGGGCGCCAAAATCACATGAACACATGACTAAAATTCCTACCTCCCTCCATTAATATACGAATACTCGAATAATTCAATTTTAATATAAATGCGATTTTCAAAGGAATTCAGAGAAATAAGAAAGTCGTTTGATTGTAGTAGTTGTTTGATGTCTGTGCATGTGAATAAATTTTAATTTAGACTGAGCAAAAATATGAGGAAGAGAAAATTGAAATCGTGTGATAGAAACTGAACTTTTTAGCAGTTCAAGAAAGTATAAATCAGAAAAAAATAAGTATTTTAAAATTTAGTAGTTTTATAACATAATTAATGATAATTTTTAAAAATGTTAATAGAAAAAAATTACATAAACTTATATATACGATACGGAATATTTAGTTTCTAATCTATCCATAATAGAATTATAATATTAATCAATTACTAATATTATTATAAAGAAATATTTAAATTAGAATAAGAGTTAAAATTAATATATTTTAGTCAATTTCTTGAGATTATCTCTTTTCTATTCTGTTTACACTTAATGAATGAATTGAAGATTTCTCAGGAGATTTAGTTTTTATTCAACTCATAATTTATTCAAAAAAAATATAGAAATAATGTCGTAAATAATTGTGTAATTTGTAATAAAAACTGAATTTTATACTTTTTGTATTTATAGTTAAAAATATCCTAATAAAAGAAAAGTTATTGGTCAACTTATAGACAGTATTTCAATTATAAATTTAATTAAAGAATAGTTCGAAGATTTAGTTTATGATCAGTTTATAACAGAATTATTTTATTAATCAGTTAATATTATTATTATATATTTTAGTCAATATCTTGAGATTATTTATTTTCTGTCTTATTTACACTTAATGCATGAATTGAAAATTATTCAGAAGATTCAGTTTTTATTCTAATCATAATTTGTTCAAGAAAATATAGAAATAATGTAGTAAATAATTGTGTAATTTGTAATAGAAACTGAATTTTATACTTTTTGTATTTATAATAAAAAAATATTCCAATACAAAAAAGTTATTGGTCAACTTATAGACAGTATTTCAATTTTAAATTTAATTAAAGAATACTTCCAAGATTTAGTTTATAATCAGTTTATAAGAGAATTATTTTATTAATCAATTAATAATATTGTTATAAAGAAATATTTATAATAGAATAAGAGTAAAAATTAATATGTTTTAGTAAATTCCTCGAGATTATTTATTTTCTATCTTATTTACACTTAATACATGAATTGAAAATTACTCAGAAGATTTAGTTTTGATTCTATTCATAATTTATTCAAGAAAAATATAAAAATAATGTCATAAATAATTGTGTAATTTGTTATAGAAACTGAATTTTATACTTTTTGCATTTATAGTCAAAAAATATCCCAATAAAAAAAAGTTATTGGTCAACTTATAGACAGTATATCAATTTTAAATTTAATTAAAGAATACTTCCAAGATTTAGTTTATAATCATTTTATAACAGAATTATGTTATTAATCAATTAATAATATTATTATAAAGAAATATTTAAACTAGAATAAGAGTAAAAACTAATATATTTTAGTCAATGAATTCAATACATGAATTGAAAATTACTCAGGAGATAAAAGAAAAATATAAAAATAATGTCGTAAATAATTGTGTAATTCGTAATAGAAACTGAATTTATACTTTTTGTATTTATAGTTAAAACATATACCAATAAAAAAAAGGTATTGGTCAACTTATAGACAGTATTTCAATTTTAAATTTAATTAAAGAATACTCCCAAGAATTAGTATCTGTGTAATTTAAAATAGAGACTGAACTTGTTGATGAATAAATAAAAAAATCAGGGTGAGAAAACTGAAAAATCAACATCAACATTTGATAGTTGTAAAATGTTTATGTAAACACACACAACTATTCGATCAGTTGGTGTTTTAATTCCCGATGTGTTCTCTCAAAGAATGTACGTAGGATTGAGATTTCTCTGTTATTTTCGCCTGGTAAATACATACACAAGTATAACTTTTCCTTATTAGCAATTACGTATATGGATAATCGAAAAGCGGATAATTACAAAATAAGACACTCGCCTATTTTTCATAATTACCGTGCATACTTTCAAAACCGATACAAATTACACGAATTGTAAAAAATTGACGCGTGGGCCGGTGATTTTAATTAAACAACTTTGTTTCCCGCTTTTGTCCAATTCAATTTTTACGAACGTGTAATACTTCATAAAAGCTCGAAATGTTCTTCTTTTTTTTTATGGCGATTAGCCGTTGCCACTGCAAACGAAACGAATAAAAATTCTTTCATTACCGAACAGATAATTACGCTTCCGCCCCCGAATTTGATAAAACTCGACAAACAGGATGTAAATGACAATCGGACTTACGGTGTAACATAATATATTATTATTATTTTTTGCTTTTTTTTTAATTTATCATCGTCCACTGAGCGCACCGAAGAATTAATAATGAAAGTTGCTGTGTTAGTTCTTGCGATTATTTGCTTCGTTTCTGTTAATTCGTCAGCTTTAAAAGCGAAACGTGAGTTAACTGTAAATAAATCGTGTGCCCGGATTAAAATGTTTGCGTTTTAGAAGATGGATTTGATAACCAGGGTTATGTTAGAAGGAAACGATATTTGGGTCTAAAGAAGCTGTACAAGGTAACGTTTCAATTGTTAATTAATTAATTTGTCGTTACATAAAATAACAAGCTTTACATGGTAATGTTTTTAATATTATTTAATTAATTTGTCGTTGCACAAAGTACAAATTATTAAATTACACGCAGCAAAATTGGGAGAATTTACAAAATAAACAATCCGGAAAATTTACATAATTAAAGCAATTTGCATCATCCATGGATTATTAAGTTTCATTAATTACGACGAGAATACAATATTCAGAAGATTTTACAAGTACAGAATATGTAGAATAAAAAATTGTTAAAATCTTGATTATAATATTTTTTGCAATTTGTTTTTATGGAACACTATATTTTGTTATTTATAAATTATATTTTCACATATATTAACGTAAAGTTTTACAATATATGTAATAAATTATATATTTCAGAGTTTAAAATTTACAGAAAAAGTAGTTATAAAGGTCATTGAGTACAATATTTCTTGACAGTTTGTTCTTGAAGAGAAGTAAATAATGTTGATTATAATGTATACAATTTATATTTATTCATATAACTGATTATACTTTTAAGAGTTTATAACTTGTAAATAACTAGTTATGATCACCACTGATTATAATATTTTATAGTACTTTATTCTTAAGGAACAGGAAATAATATTAATTATAATTTATCCAATTTATATTTATACATATATTAACTGATTATACTTTTAAGAGTTTTTAATTTGTAGAATATGTAGTTATAAAGACCATTTATTGCAATATTTTGTGGTAGTTTATTTATGAGAAATACCAAATAACGTTAATTATAATTTTTATGAAATTATAATTTGTAGAATAATATAGTTATATATTAATAGATTAAATTTTTAAGAGTTTATAATTAGTAGAATAAGTAGTTATAAAGACCATTGATTTCAATATTTTATTGTAGTTTATTCTTGTTTTCTTCTCTTTTGGTGATTTATTCTTATTTATACACAATTAATATTTATAGATAATATATATTAACAAATTATATTTTTAAGAGTTTATAATTTGTAGATTATGTAGTTATAAAGATTGATTACAATATTTTTTGGTAGTTTATTTTTGAAGAACAGCAAATAACGTTAATTATAATATACACAATTCATATTTATATATATTAACAAATTATATTTTTAAGAGTTTATAATTTGTAGAATAAGTAGTTATAAAAACCATTAATTACAATGTTTTATGGTAGTTTATTCTTGAGGAACAGCAAATATTAATTATAATTTACATAATTTATATTTATACATATATATATATATATATATATATATATATATATATATATATATATATATTAATAGATTAAATTTTTAAGAATTTATAATTTGTAGAACAACTAGTTATAAAGATTATTGATTATAATATTTTATTGTAGAATATTTTTGAAGAACAGCAAATAACGTTAATTATAATATACATAATTTATATTTATACATATATTAATATATTAATTTTTTAAGAGTTTATAATTTGTAGAATAAGAAGTTATAAAGACCATTGATTACAATATTTTATGATAATTTATTGTTGTTTTCTTCTCTTATGGTGATTTATTCTTATTTATACACAATTCATATTTATACATAACATATATTAACAAATTATATTTTTAATAGTTTATAATTTGTAGAATAAGTAGTTATAAAGACCACTGATTACAATATTTTATGGTAGTTTATTCTTGAAAAAAAGCAAATAATTTTAATTATAATATACACAATTCATATTTATACATATATTGTTTATATTTTTAAGAGTTTATAATTTATAAGTATAAGTAGTTATAAAGACCATTGATTACAATATTTTATGGTAGTTTATTCTTGAAGAACAGCAAAAAGTGTTAATTATAATTTACACAGTTAATATTTATATATAATATACATTTAAGATAATTAGTTTTAGAGAAGGATGAATACAATAATTGTTATGTATGTTTATGGGTAAGTAAACAATTTATATATTTTAAAGGTTTAGAAGAAATAAACAAATATGACAGAATAAGCAAAATTTTTCCTTCAAGATGTCTCTACAGATAATATAATATGTGTGTTTTGATTTAAACCTTTAAAATGAAAAACATAATATTAAATTGTTATGTACATTTCATAAATATGTCCTGTTGAATTACACTATAACGAAAAAGTAGTTGCTTATAGTATTTTATGAGACATATGTCCCTCAACAATAGTTGCTAAAGTGGTTAGAGGTATTTTGTTGTCCCATCTCATAATAACAGTTCAGATAAAAATAATGGTTCCACAATGATATCTCATTTTAGCTGAACAAACTGTACCAAGAATGTGTTGCGCCTGGCGATAGCAAGGGCCATTGCAAGCACTTGACTTTTTGTGAAATCGACGTCCTGAAGATTACTGGGAATTCCTTAGATTATCTATGCATTATTGAAAAGACGTAAGTATTTGCTATTCATAAGGTACGACGCCACTTCAGTTTGTTTAAATGTAATTAAAGAGTTTACCCACCATATTCACTCGTTTAAGGTCAAACGTGCGTCCCTGCTATTTTTTTTTTATTTTTTCTTTATGTTTACGAATCCGACGAGATTTTTTAGGCCGTCGAATGAATTAAATTTTGTACGTTTGAGACAATATTTCGAGCTTCTGAAAGCCATTATTATGTTTATCTTGTTCCCACTCCCAGGACAAGAATTATTAATAAAACTTTAATCCTGGCAAGTTGAAATGAACAGATAAGCAAATAGCGGAAAACAAAGTTTGGTGTTGTAAATATAGTCCTAACATCAGTCTCTCCAACTTTATACAAATAGATTACAGCATTCTAAATGCGTATGTGTCATTTAGTTACAGCATTTATAACATCTACTATTCAATATTGTCTTGTCACGACAATAAAGCGGCACTTAAACTGTTAAATTATTCATTGTGGAAGATTTTTGGAAACGATTTTGTACTGATATGTTTAATAATTAAATAAATCAAAAACATGTGTCATATTTATTTATAAAAATTGAACATCGAATAAAAAATACACTAAAAATAAATTTATTTACAATAAGAGGGAACAATTATGAAAAAACATCATAAATATTTCTGTAAATTGTGAGAGAAACTAAATTTTGAAATGTTTTTTGTTTCTTTTGTATTTTTTTTTGTAAATTTTCAACAGTTTTGAAGATATTAATTAAAAAACTAAGAGAAAAAATTAATATATTTTAAGTAATTTAGAAAAAAATCAAAAACATTGGAACAGAAAGAGACTTTTGAAATATGACATACATTAAAAATTTTCAGCAATTCCAAAATACATAAATTAAAAAATAAAAAATATATTTTACACATACAATTTATAAAAAAACGAAAAAATATTCTTGGATAAGAAAATATTCAATTTAGAGACAATATTCAAATTTTAAAATAAAAATTGTGACGGAAAAAGATTTTTAAAATAGGATTTACATTGACAAATTTCAAAACTTCTAAAAGACATAAATCAAATAGTAGATAGTAAAATTTATTATATTTTTGAAAGGATCTTTAAAATATGATTTACATCGAAAAATTTCAGCAGTTTTAAAAGATATAAACCAAAAAGTAGAAAGTAAAATTTAATATTTTTTTAAGCTATTTATAAAAAAGTATTAAACGAATAAAAATATAATATTCTTCAATTCAAAGACTATATTCAAATTTTAAAATTATCTTTGGACTTCTTAGAAGATTTAATTTCTATTCTATTTATAAATTCACTATATAAACAAATTAGATAAATGTCATAAATATTGATGTAAATTGTGATAGAAAATAATCTTTAAAATATGATTTACATCGAAAAATTTCCGCAGTTTAAAAAGATATAAACCAAAAAGTAGAAAGTAAAATTTAATATTTTTTTAAGCTATTTATAAAAAAGTATTAAACGAAAAATATCTTTGAATAAATTCTTCTTCAGATTTCTCAGAAGATTTAATTTCTATTCTATTTATAATTCACACCAGAAAAAAAATGGTGCAAATTATAACAGAAACTGGCTTTTAAAATATCATTTACATCGAAAAGTTTCAGCAGTTCTAAATGACATAAACCAAAAGGTAGAAAGTAAAATTTAATATTTATTTAAACTATTCTGCAATTTAAAGACAATATTCAAATTTTAAAATTATCTTCAGATTTGTCAAAAAATTTAATTTCTATTCTATTTATAATTCACTCTTTAAAGACAATATTCAAATTTTAAAATTATCTTCAGATTTGTCAGAAAATTTAATTTTTATTCTTTTTATAATCGACTCTAGAAAAAAATTATAAAAATGTTAAACTAACTTTTAAAATATGATTTACATCGAAAAGTTTCAGCAGATGTAAAAGATATAAACCAAAAAATAGAAAGAAAGATTCAATATTTTTTTAGCTATTTATAAAAAATATTATCCTTCAATTTATAAACTATATTCAAATATAATAATTATCTTATCACTCTTTAAAAAATTTTATAAATGTTATATTGGTACAAATTGTGACAGAAACTGACAATTTAAATGAGCTTTCCATTGAAAATTTTGAGTAGTCCTTTAAATTTAAATAAAAAAATCAAAGGTAAAAATTATTTTGTTGTTAATTAATTTATAAAATTATTTAAAGTAAGAAAAATATCCCAGCTGAAAAACTTTAAATTATATTTCAAAAATTAATAGAGGTTATAAAAAAGTTTTATATTTAATTTAAACACAAAATATCTATTTCAATATTAAATGAAAATTACTAAGAATATTTTAATTTTATTTTATAATATGACAATAACATTAATATTGATTTATTATCCATTATAAAAAATGTTGAAAAAATGAGTTGTCGTAAAATATGGATTTAGAGAATTTGCAAGAGAAATATGACTTTATATGCATTTCGAAATATTTATTTGCTACTATGTCCCCGAACATTGGAAACGTATACTACGTCCGACTGACTGTTTCGCATGTTTTTAGCATTTATTTACATTTTCCTTTTGACCATATGCTTTCTGAAAGATAATATTTGATCTTTGATTCACTATGCTACATGCAATCTGTCAAGTATGTGATATTTTTTCACCAAAAGGTTAAACAAATATGATCTGTCTACAGAGTGGAATGCTTTTGATGAGCAACCCAAACCGATAACTTTATAGGGAAATACATCTAATGCAGATATATCACGCATCTCCGTTACGAAACACCATTACAAAGTGACGTGCAAGGAAGATTACAATTTTTCGTTCAGCGGCACAAATTAGGGAACTGGTTCAATCTTGAGCCGCCGCTCAATGCCACATTATTAAACTGTTGATAAAATTAAGGTCGACCGTAATTTTAATAGAATGATTATTCGGTTGTATTGTGTTTACACGATGTGGTTTATTTAATTTGCCTTATTATTATCAATATTTAGCGTATAATGTATCCAGGCCACGATAAATTGGGCTTTTTAAATTAATTGCCTGACGGCCGGTCGTGGGGTCAAAGGGCGCACGATTCGCCGTTTGATGTTTCTAAAATTGATTTCGATTACGTACACGATTTAGTATTCCACCGGTCCCGGTTTATTTGTTTTGATTAAATCAATTCGATAGTTGGTGCGTTGGAAAGTTTTCGTGTTTTGATTTATTCAAAATTGTGTTGCAGACATGTCGGAGTTTGCTGTCCGGATGATATTGCAGTCAGCGGATATACCGGAGCGCAATTGATTATGAATTTGCCCGCAGGTGGTAATGATTACGAGAAAGATGATAATATAACAGGTGGGAAAACAATTATTGATTTGTCGATGTGATTTTCACTAATAGTAACTAATTTGATTATCAACAAACCTGATTTATGTTGGTATTAGGACCTTGAATAAGTTCTCGCTGTTTCTTTTACGAAATAAAAGCTTTATTTAAATACGGTTGATCCACGATTTTCCACAAAAAAGTCGAATTATTAAATAAAAGACATACACTATTACTCATATGTAGAGCAAATTCAAGGGACAAAAGTAGAGCAACTATAAAATAAAACAACCTTACGTACATTTAGCCTTCCTTTATTTAGTTCCAATATTTATTTCCACTGACTTTGAACTTCTTCGTAGAGTTTATTCATATTTGACAGTCTTTTTGCATTTTCGGATCAATTTCATCTCAAAGATTTTCAACTGGATTGAGGTCGGGACTTTTTGATGGCCAAGACATTACACGTACTCCTTGAGAACTAACTTAGACGTGTGTTTCGGATCGTTATCGTTCCGTCTATCTTAACCAGCAGGTTCATGCCAAACCAGAGAAACATCCCCAAACTATAATGCCTCTTCCACCATGCTTCACATTAGGTCTGATGCACTTGGTACCTTTCAGTAATTGGTCTTCTCACCCATGAAACGCCATCAGATTTGAATAATTGGACTTTCATCCGAAAACAAAATTGTTTTCCATTGCCCATCTGTCCAGTTCCCATGTTCTCTTGCAAACAGTAGCTTTGCTGCTCTATTTTTTTGTAGAAATGAAGGGCTTCTTTGCTGATTTTTTACCATAAAGACCAGCTTCTTTTAGTCTTTGTTTTATGGTACTCTCGACATACAGTGCAGTCCACAGCATTAGTTATGAGTTTTCTATCACTTTTGGGTACTCCTTCCGGTATATTCATCCTGTAAAAACTGGAAAACGTCCTTGAAATGATCGTTTTGTTTAAATTTAAATCGACAGCAATTTTACTTTGCTTTTTACCATTCCGGAACTTTTTTACAATTTGTTGTTTAATTTGTATCGATAATTTTTAGCTTTAAGGAACAATGTCGGACACAGAAATAAATTATAAAATCAACTGTAAGTTATATAAAAACTACGTAAATAAAGATATCTGTATATAAAGGGAAGTACGGAACGTTTAGACGCTTCATAATTATAAAATTAATTTAAATTAAAAAGAATCGTTCTTTTAATAAAATGTTTATGTTTTTAATTTGTTGCTCTACATATGAGAAATAGTGTAGGAGTAAATTGTAGGAGTTTCCGGCGTTATTCTAATAAATCGATAATTGGTCTTATAATTGTTGCCGACGGGGAATGCCGTTCGGGCATAAAACAGGTATTGTCGGAAAGGAAAAATCTCGAAGGTTGTGCCAAATATTTAGTTCGATTTATCAAGATATTCGAGTAAGTTATCAAATAAAAATTACACTTTGGGCGCCAATTTGCTTCGAGTCTTCAAAACAGCGAGAACTTATTCAAGGTTCCAATTCCGATTAGTTTTGGACTATTAGAAGGAGTTTTTTTGGTGTTTTACAGGATGCGGCATCCCGATCGAAGGCAAATCCGTGACCGAGACAAAAACGTCTTCGATCCAAGAGTGGCCGTGGATGGCCGCTTTGTACAGGCCTAAACAAATGTCCGAGGGCATCGAACAACAATTCTGTGGCGGAGCCGTCATCACAGATTCCCACATATTGACTGCAGCGCATTGCACAAATAAGTAATACAAATTTTATATTAGTGTTTGCTCTCCTCAATTAACTAACGGAATTTAAAAACATTGACATTAATGCTAAATGAACGAATCGTTTAACTGAAGGTCTTAAAGTAAATTGAACGACAATAAAATGTAACGTAAATTGAAAATAATCGATTGACGCAAGTTGGAAGCTTTGGAACAGATAAAAATAATCATATGATGAGTTTCTGGCGTATTTCATTGAATGTCGTTTGTGGAAAATTATCCAGTCATGGGTGAAAAACAGTTCAAAAGCTATGTGGCTGGCAGCATATTCACATGACGGGTTATGCCTTTCTCAATCTTGTCTTCAATTAGTAATGTTTTTTTTTTCTGTAAATACTTTCGACGTTCTCTTTTTTGTTATAGGAGAAAATTGTGATTTGTGTTTAAAGCATTGTAAAATGATTGTTTAACAACAATATAATAAGAAAATATTAATTTTCTCTAACATTTAATGGTAATCATTGATGTTTTACAATTGAAATAATTATCGTTTAAATAAAAAATCTCATTAATGAATTAATAAATTATCTAATTGATGAAATTTGCTAAGATAAAAAGTTAGTAATTAGTTATTTGTAAATAACAACAATCACTTGACAAATACTTGTTAAATGTTAAATTAACCAATTAATGAATTAGCAAATTCGTCAATAATTGATGGATTAAAAAATGAAATGTTACCTCATAAACAGAATAAAGAATTAATGATTTAAGTGAATATTAATTGATGAATTTATGAATAAGCGAATAAGCGTATTGCTGAATTGATTGATTATTGAATTTATAAATATATTATTTTTTATTGTTTTTAAAAAACTAATAAATTTAATTAACAATTTGATAGATAAACAAATTAATAAATAAACAATTTTTTACCTAATTGGTGAATTAAAAATTGAAAAATAAAATAGAGAACTAAAAAAAATACAAATTGAAATCAAACTGAATGGATTATTAAATAATTAATTAATAAATTAATAAATTAACAAATTCATAACCTAATTTAATAAAATTAAATTAAATTTACAGAATTGAATGAATTATGAAATGAATTAATTCATGAATATTTTAAATTAATTGATGAATTATGAATTGAAACTTTGAATTTTGAATTAGTAAAATAATTAACAAATTATGGTTCACATTATGAATTAATAGAATAACCTGAAATTTGATAGAATGGATAAATTATTAAATTAATGAATTAATACATAATTAAAGTTAATAAATTAATGAAATTTTAACTGATAACTACTGAATTAGAGAATTCATGAATTAATAAATTCATACTAAAAATTAACATTTGAAAATTGATAATTAATCGAATTGATGAGTTGTGAAATATATCAATTGATGAAATGATGAATTCAGGGATAAATAAATTAACAAACATTTTTGACAGAATTATTAATTGAAAAGTTGTTAAATTGGTGGATTAAAAATTTACAAACTGATGAATTAATATCTTAAAAAATTAATAAGATAACAAATTGACGAATTAAAGAAAAAAATATATGATGAATTGAATATGAATAATCAAAATAAAAAAATAAAAGTTGAAGTTTGGTGGAAATAATGACTAATCAAATTATAGTTAGGAGATGAAATTGATAAAAAATACATGAATTCAAGAATTAACAAATTCAACAAAAATTTAAATTGAATTGATGAATTACGAATTGAAATCTAATGGAATGTATGATTTATCAAATTAATGAAATGATAAATTAAGAAATTAATTTAATGAATTGGTAATTGATTAAAATGTAGAATTCCATTGACAAATTAACGAAAAAATAATTTTGAAAATTAATTATTTATCAAATTTTTGTGCAATGAAGAAATGAACAAACGAACCAACGAATGATTAAAATTGATGATTAATTAATTGTAATGAATTAAATTGATTAAAGAATTAATTAAAACATTAAAAAACATATTAATTACAAAATTGATGAATTTATATAAATAATTAACAAATTTATAAATAAACTAATTTAATAATTATCAAATTGATACATTACTGAATTTATTAATGGACGAATTAAAAAGATTAATTTATAAATTATCTAATTTAATAATTAAATAATTCATATTCGGGAATTAATTAACGAACTAATAAAATTGAAAATTGATTATTTTCTAAATGAACAAATTAATTAATGAATTGATGAATAATAATTATAATTAATTAATTAATAAATAACAAATTGATGAATTGTGAATTGGTAAATTTGGAATGAATTGTGTTGAATTAAATTGATTAAGGAATTAATTAATAAATTAAAGAACATATTGATTACAAAATTGATGAATTTCTATAAATAATTAATCAATTTACAAATTATTTGCGAATTGGACCATCAATGTGAATTAAAAAAATTAAAAGACTTATTGATTAATTGTATGGTAAATTATTAAATTGATGAACTGTGAATTAAACTGTTTGAAAATTAGCAAATTAAAAGATTTATTAATTAATTAATGATGAATTATAGAATTGACAAATGACAAATTGAAAAAAGATGAAATTTATTTAAAAAATTATTATTTAAAAAAAATTCTTGATGTTATTGATTAATAAATTGCAAATTGATGAATTAAAACACCAGTTAATTAAGAGTTGTTAAATAAGCAAATTGGCAAATTAATGAATTGATAAAATTAGAACAAATTCATGAATTACTTATTGTTTAATTAATTCACGATATATTTGGATAATTAAATTTAGGATTTATCAGATTGGTGACCTAAAGACAATCCCAATTTTGCCAGTGTTAATGTAGGACGTTTATGACGAGCGTAAATTTCATAAATCCATAAACATTTCCAGTTTAAAGGCGCAAGACATCCATGTACGTCTGGGCGAATACGACTTCAAGAAGAACAACGAGACGCGTTCCATGGATTTCCCGGTGGCCGAAATAATCCAACATCAGGAATTCGTCGAGGCGACATACGCAAACGACATAGCGATCCTGCGATTGGAGAAGCCGACCACGTTTAATTCCTACATCTGGCCAATTTGTCTTCCGCCGCGTCGCAAAGATTTCGAGGACGTATACGCCGTGGTTGCTGGATGGGGCCAATTATATTATTCTGGACCATTGAGCCATGTTCTGCTCCAAGTCGCCGTGCCGGTTTGGCCCCACCAGAAATGTGTCGATGCGTTTATACAGACCATAACCGACGATAACTTGTGCGCTGCCGCCTATGAGGGTGGCAAGGACTCTTGTTTGGTAAGTTTGGTTTATTTTCTAATCGAGGGATCCGAATGTGGGTGGAAAACCACAAATTATATTTGCCTTCCCGTTCCCACATGTTCTGCCTTTCATTAAGGCCCGAATCTGGAACTGTTTAAACCTATTTTATGTAATTAATTGTTAAAATTTCCTCTCTCTCTTTCTCTTTTGTTCAAATGCTGTTCGGGGTGGCTCAAATTTTAGTTGCCACAAGTATTTGTGGACTAGGTGGGGGGACTGAATTAAATCTTCTCCGATGTCACTGTGGTTTTCTCAGGATGTTGTACCATCGTCTGGTAGTTTAGGTAATCTGGTGAACCAGCTGTAAATATTCCTGAATGTCATCAATCAATCAAGGTTGGTTAAGGGTGTTAGACAGCTCATCGAGTGGTTAACATGGCTTTGCTTCGACTTCTTCCCTTGGCACTGGATAAACATGGCAAATGTTTTTAGAATAAAGAATTGACCAGTTTTTCTTCATCTGACCTCCAACCCCCAAAGAAAGTAAATTTGAGACACCCCGTACAAGATAATTAGATCATTTAAATTAGCCTAAACTTGGGCACTTTTACGGGATAAAGTTTTCAAATTATTTATTTCGAACGTAGAGCATTTGAATATTCTTCTTAAATACTTGTAACTTTACAGAACGTTTTTACATCCGTCCTGGGAATTGATCCTTGAAAATCCTTACAATAGGAGGCAATCCCTTCCATCCTGCAACATCCATAAAACTAATTTCCTTCCCATTTCACCACCATTCCGGTAAAATAAATTGTGCACATCAACTAAACATGTTTCCTGTAAACCTACATTTCCACTTCCAGATTTTCGTCTCTTTAGAAGGTGTTGTGCGACGGAAAATTGCCCTAAACAATTGTTCAGTCACTTCGTTCGAATTAATAATCTAATTAAAACTGTCGTCTGATGCTTTCAGTTGCCGATGCAAATCGCTTTATTAATTTAACACCGAACCCCATGTATATTAAGTCGGCAAATCGGGATGTTAATGAATGAACTACGGGGTGAAAAAGTCGTTAAAAACTTTCAGCGCGTCGTAACTTTAATATTTTTTAACCCTTTTTTAACCTTTTTTTAACAAAGTGTGTAATTAAGACAGCGGTTTGTTTGAAATTTGCCGGTGTTAAATTTTAGCAACTGCAATTTTAAACGACATCGCAGGCAATTAATTATGCGCCCAGGTAGCTCGAAAATTAAATAAGCCTTTGATTGACGTTGTACAAAAAAAATTCGATAGTAAATTGAACTGGATATGATTTTTTTAGGGCGATTCAGGTGGGCCATTAATGTATCAACTGGAGAACGGTCGGTGGGTGGCCATTGGAATAGTTTCGTGGGGAATTGGATGCGGTATAAAAGGCAACCCTGGAGTTTACACCAAAGTGAATAATTATCTTCCCTGGATTATTCAAAATACCATCGCAAAATAGGATTTACATTTACTGTGTTTCAATCAATATTCAATAAATTTGTATAAATAAACTTAATTAATTATTTTCTTTTTTATTTCAAGGCCTACAATATATTTAATAACATTTTGGTATAATAGAAAAGAGTAAATAATTAAAAATACTGACTTACCTTGACATTGATTTAATGAGATGATCAATCCAACCTTTACTTCATGCTGAAAATCAACCAAAATTTGAAGTTGTGAAGACAGGGGTAAATTAAAAATATTTTAGTAATATACCGGCGCATCCACCATATTTATAAAAGTTAGCCACAATTTTGTACACAGGTGTATATATGACTAATTTCAAAATATGGCGAATGCGTAGGTTTATTATATATCCAATTATATCATGTAATTTAATAATGTATAATAGACCCTACTTCGTTTCAAAATATAATAAGATAATTTATTATTAAGCTCCCAGTTAAATAAAGGAATAAATTCCCAATTCCACAATGACTTGTTTTCATGTAAATAAAAAATAAAAAAATTAAATTGCATGTTTAAGACACATTAACACAGTATAATATTAATTACATGCCATTTAGTTTTACCAACATTTTAGCAACGAACCATAATTAATATAATTAAAGCCAGTTATCGAACATCTGTTATTATGGAATTAAATACGCTTTGATTTACGCAACATTCGCAAATCATTTTGCACGCACATAAGCATCCAATAAAATTATGCACATGTTTACATTTCCTATGTGCTGAAAATTTCATACCCATTTTATTACGAGGCAAATTTATCGCTTTTCAGTGAGAACAGTTTGTGCATTGTTCCTGATTGATTGGCATTACTCCAATTTAGAACAAGGCAATTTTCAATAAACTAATAGTTATATCATTGTGTGCACGTGAAAGGTTACAATAAATATAAAACCATGACGCACGATCGATATTAAATCCAAACCATTATAACCACTAGATAATATTAATTATTGGAGATGAAATTATAAATTTATATCAAAAATTACAGTGTAATTACTGCTGTTTATTAATTAAACATTTATGTTGCTGACGCTGCTGTTCAAACAATTTAATCAAAATTGTGGCAGGAGAGAAACCTTAAATAATTTTCTTACAATAATTGAATTGAAATTCCATACAACAAAATAAATCATTGTTGAATTGAAAATCAGCAAAAGTAAATAAATAATCTTTTGGAGGTCATAATATAAATTGCCCTTCATTCGATTGACCCTCTTACGTCTGTTTACTCCCCCTAGGCCTATATCACCTTCTGTCCAATTCTGCCTTCTCGAGTTACTATGTTATTGAGCTTTAGTGAGTGAAGTTGTGCTTTCATTTTATACAGATTTTTGGTGGTGTTTAATATTAAACTAAACCATGACAAGTTCAGCAATAATATCTTCTGTTTAGAAATATCTGTTTCACCGTTAGCATTGTTGCTGGGCTTTTGGAAGATAAAGAAACATCAATTTCCGATGAAGAAACGAATAGTGACTTTGGACAATTCCTCAACGTTTTAAACTAGAAGAATTTTCTTTATTAATAGATAAGTATAGATATAAATGGACACATCCTAATCTAGATTTAGTAATAAGACCTTTTATTTTCTGAAGAAATGCTTGTTCCATCTTTGAGTAGTCTTACTGGGCAGTTGGAAGATGTACAGAAACGTCAATCTCTGATGAAGAAAACAATAGTGACTTTGAAGCAGATTTAACCATTCCTCAACATTTCAATCAGCAAGAATTGTACGAGCTTATAAACGACCTGAATCACTCAAAGGGATCTGTCGACTTACTTACTATTCAGGTTAAACGAAGATAATCAACTTTTTAATAGATAAGAATAGATATAAATGGACACAACCTAATCTAAATTCAGTAGTAAGACCTTCTACTTTGTGAAGAAATACTTGTTCCATCTTTGAGCAGTCTTACTGGGCAGTTGGAAGATGTACAGAAAATCAATCTCCGAAGAAGAAAACAATAGTGACTTTGAAGCGTATTTAAACATTTCTCAATATTTAAATCAGCAAGAACTGAACAAGCTTATAAAAGACCTGAATCTCTCAAAGGGATCTGTCGACTTACTTGCATTCAGGTTAAACGAAGAGAATCAACTTTTTAATAGATAAGTATAGATATAAATGGACACAACTTAATCTAAATTCAGTAATAAGACCTTATATTTTATGAGGAAATACTTGTTCCATCTTTGAGCAGTCTTACTGGGCAGTTGGAAGATGTATAGAAACATTAATCTCCGATGAAGAAAACAATAGTGACTTTGAAGCAGATTTAACCATTCTTCAATATTTAAATCAGCAAAAACTGAACAAGCTTATAAAAGACCTGAATTTCTCAAAGGGGTCTGTCCAATTTCTTACATTCAGATTAAACAAAAAGAATTTACTTTTTAAGAAATATCTTCTACCTTCTGAAGTTGCAGTTCTCGTTGCATCTTTGAGCAGTCTTGTCGGGCTGCTGGAAGATATACAGAGACATCAATATCCAATGAAGAAAACAATAGGGACTTTAAATCAAATTTAACAATTCCTCAATATTTCAGTCAGCAAGAAGTAACGAGCTTATAAAAGACCTGATCTTCTGAAAGAAGTCTGTAGAATAGAGACTACTTGAATTAATGTTTCTAATACGTAATTCTTTTTCTGAACAATAAAATGTTTGGGTTTACCTTTAAAAATTAGTTAAGTTATAGTATGCATATGAAAACTGAAAAAATTCCTTGTTTTAATCAGTCTAGTGAATAAATTTAATATAATTAAAATTGCAAATAAAATAATAAATTCTTGTTGAATTGGAGGTAAAAGAGAAATAACTGCATGCAATATCATTATGCACGTGTTCGAAAATATTATACTGCGATTTAATTATCCATGCAATGAAATTTTTATGGTTTATTACCTACCGGGAAAATTCGTGGTAGTTATGTGGGATTTTGGTTTTGATTTTGTTTGGTTTGTCATTAGTTCAATTTATCATATAGCCATATAAAGTTCAATGGGATTAATTGTAATACAACTGTTTGTGTAAATGAAAGGTAATTATAAACATAAAACCCATGACGTTTAATAAACGTGATCCCCAAATTGTATTCAGTTGCGAATATTATTAATTAATAGCGTCAATATTGATTCCATTGATTTAAATAATTAGTAGGGCTTTAAATATTAAAATCATTTTTAATAAATGTAAATTGTGAAATTTAGTTTAAATTTTTAATGAATGAAATCAAATCGAACAAACTTCGTTATAATTTATTGTCGGTCAGTGAAATATTGCGAATACGTTCGTCACATTTAAATGTAAATTATTTCGGGTTCGGTTTAATTAGATGACATTGTTTCGGAATTGTTTTAAATAAATGACCCATTTAAAAGAACTGAAAGGGCAATTATTACAATTAATTCAATTAGTGTTATCTAATGTTTCTGCTGGAAAATGGGCCCTTGGGGAATGGATGTGACAACAAAGGGAAGGTTTGTACATTAAAATGGATCACCAGGAACAATAAAGTAGATTATTATTGTCATATTTGCTAAGAATATTTGTTAACAAACTCATGTTCCAAAGTTGAAAGAAGTATGGTCATTTATTATTTTATCTTTTAGAATTTTTCAATAAAAAATCAATTTGGTCTAGAAAAAAGTATGGAATATCTGAACAAATGAATGGAATATATTTTGAAAAGAAGTTTACATAATCGTAGATATATTTATTTGATTAACTACTTTACTATAAAATAGGTTTGCCTTAAAAATATGTTCCAACTCACACCAGTTGTCAATAAATAATTGTTTGCTATTATTTTCCTGTCGTACACTACACGGTTTGATAAATCTAAAACAATATGTCATTTAAAGTTTTCACACGGGAGAACAGACAGACGAACGTTGAAAGGCACAAGCGTAGCAATTTTCCAACGTAATTTCATAATAAAAATGCTTCATTTCCCGCTTTATTATTACAAGCGTACGAAACAACGGATCTAATATTAATTAAATATTTGCCTTCAGTAATTCGATTGGTCTTAAAAATAATGAACAGATTATTAAAATTAACGAGGCGCATTATAGTCTTAATTTTTTTCCCTCTTTGCAGCGATAATTAGCGATAAACGACTAATACAAATCATACAGTTGGATTGCGTCTCATAAACAAATAAATAAATAAAAAATTATGTTTAGTCTTCGGCAAAAATAGTTCCATTGTTGTGCGAGATTAACCCCTATTGTACCCCGGAGGCATTGGATTGGGATCCAGATCATTATTGTATTGCCAAGAACAGACAATCCAAATTGGATGATTATATTACGCCACCCTATTGCTTAACTCATTATTCATTTCCTCAAGTATACTGTTCTCAATGGATGAATCGACAGCCAAAATTATTAATTTTTTTTTGTTCGAACGTGATAAACGGTTCTTTGTCACGCAGCAAGGATTTGCCGGCGTAAATTTGGGGGCTTCTGGATTTTTAAATCCGTTTAATAAATAACTGAAAACGTTTGTAATTTATTACCAATACTTTATGGAGTTTAATACTCAAGATATCACAGAATCTACAGGGTGTCCTCAATGGTAAATTTGGTCAGAGAAATATCTTTTTTACCTGGTAGTTAAATAGACTATTACATTTCTTGTTTTTTTAAACGGGCGTTGGAGCTGATAAAAGCATCTTGCAGAAGGTTTTCAACGTTTGTTAAATGTCAGCTTTCGTAGATATTTCAGTAAAGGTCAGAAATCCAGGAAGAATTAGAATTATTTAATGATTTTTCAGGAAATTAGTATAAAAATCCATAAGTTATTAAAGTGAATTTAATCCTATAGACATTAATTGTATGGAAATTGATCGTACGGAAAAGATCGTATGGAAAATGATTGTATGGATTTTGCTTGCATGGATTTTAATCGTATGGATTTTGACCGTATGGATATTGATCGTATGGATTTTGATTGCATGGAAAATGATCGTATGGATTTTGATCGTATGGAAAATGATCGTATGGATTTTAATCGTATGGATTTTGATCGTATGTATATTGATCGTATGGATTTTGATCGTATGGAAAATGATCGTATGGATTTTGATGGTATGGAAAATGATCGTATGGATTTTAATCGTATGGAAAATGATCGTATGGATTTTGATCGTATGGAAAATGATCATATGGATTTTGATCGTATGGATTTTAATCGTATGGATTTTGATCGTATGGAAAATGATCGTATGGATTTTAATCGTATGGAAAATGATCGTATGGATTTTGATCGTACGGATTTTCATCGTATGGAAAATGATCGTACGGAAATCGTACGTTTTTACTAATTTCTTGCATTTTTAATGAATTTTTGAGATTTTAGTAGTTTTTTTACATTTTTCGTAACATCGTTATATACTGTATATATATTTCTTTAAGGCTACCACTCGTAATTGTAGCAATTAATGCAGAAATTTCGAAAGTATGGCTCATTAGTATTTACTTCTTCTAATTTTGCTTTCACAAGAAATTTATTTCACAATTATTTTCACATGAAATTGAAATCTTCTTCTGTTATGGTAACGCAGAATTATAATTTTTCTTACAGTTTCAGTTCGACGAATGATTAAATAATTTTAATAAGCAAAAGGTCTCTAGTAAATAATAGATTTAAATTCACATAAGGCAAGAAAGACCATAAAGTAAAATGTTGCTAGAATTTAATCTATGCAAAAATAAAAAATACACAATTTATTAAAAATAATATTAGATTGATCAGTTCCATAATAGGCACAACAATAACTGGAAAAAAAACGTTATAAGTACTATTATGCAAATCAAGTACGTAATATGTTAGAAATTTACATTAATGTAAGTATATTGTTGTAAAAGTGGTCCATAAATCACTTGAACATTACTACATTATCAATAAAATTATAACTTTACGTTCTCGATTTCCTTTTCAGAACAAAAATCAAATTCCCCTGAATCCATAAAAGCTTACACAAATTCAATAACTGCAGCGATTGATGAGGTGTTATTGATTTCCGCGGGAGTGTATATTCCGAGAAACTTTTACCCCATTTTCGGCCTTTTGATCTAGTATTTATGAGATATAGATATGCAACACAGCCTTACCTTTGATACATCTTAAAGTCCAATTTCGTTAAACTGGAAGAGCTGAAACGAAATAAAATAAGTGGGGCCTAGCTTTTACTTACCTTTTTAAGTCCGTTTAAGTGTATTGGCTGAGGTAAAAATAAAACCCTGGATAGTTGATATACATTTTATTTGTTGTATACACATCACATATATTGAACTTATATATTAAATATACATTTTGTAAGGATTTTAGCAGATAAGTTATGTATACATTTATAACAATAAATTATAAATAAAATAAAGGGACTAGATGATTTAGTTTTATATACAGGGTGAGATAAGAAAAATAATAAATATACAATATTTATCAAATTCAACGATATCACATCAGTTGTACAATCAGAAAAATCCAAAACATACGAATACAAATAATTTTGTCCGAAATAAAGTAACCTAATTAATTGTCTGAGATTTATCCCATTTGATATTCGTGATGTTTTTGATTTTCTTTCACATATAGCTCTAACAGTAATAATCTCTCAGAATATAACAACTTGTCCAACATCCATTATATCCTCTTAGGGGCAAACAATTTATGGAACAATTGTTAATTTAGCAAAATAATATTTATGGCTTAATATTTACAGTGCTTCTTCGCTTAACTGTTTTATACAGGATGACACAAAATAGTTTATTCGATGAAACAAATCACCCTGCATAAATGAAAACAGGAAAATTTACATCCCAAAGTACATTTAGTGTTTATACTTTGAGTGGTGTTAAACGGGTTTGTCTCCCTGTATAAGAACTATAATATTTTGAGGTGGAATACATATATAATATTATTTCACAATCATAAGAAAGCATACTCTATAAAAGCAAGGAACGATAGTATTTTTTAACAAAATTAATACTGTTGGAAAGTGGTATGGTCCGCATGCTGGTCAGGTTAGATAGAATTACAGTAGATGTTCCGACGTCAATTTTGGTTGCAAAGAGAAAAAATTGAAATCAACATTATATTCCTTAGTATCCCGTTTTTTTTTTTTAATCTAAAAACCAATTCGTTCCTTAAACCAAAATCGACAGGAACATCTACGAATCACATATTTTGCGTATTAAAATAAATCGACCCCTTTAAACAGGTACTCGTTCACAGACCGATTTATTTCAATACAAAGAAAAAAGGGAAGCCAATAGACTATTGCTAACAACATATACTCTCGTCTATTAATTTAAGACACACAGAACAGAGGAATCGGGTGTACATAGATGGAGTTAGTCAAGCTACAGGATCACGTCCAACTATCCAAATAATTACGTACCAATCCGATGGATTTTGCTTGAGCACAGACGGGGATCGGTTCAACGTGATCCTGTATATCTGGCAAATTTTAATACAGAATGCCACATGAATGTTTTTTACTCATACCTTTTTATTTTGACCTCAGGCTAAAATGGGGATTTTCATATTCAGCGATGGACAATTAAATTTGTCAGGTGAGTTTGTGGTGGTATAACTGTGTTAAGAAACGTTATTTGATGCAATTTTGAGTCACTAGACATTTTGGGCTTATATTAATTGTTTAAACTGTTCAGTAGTTATCAGGAATAATATATATTATTAACTTATTCCTTAAATTCTTTAAAACAGCAGGTCAAATTTTCAAGAATATTACTGTAAATTTGTTTGTTATAGCATCCAAAATTAGAAAATTGAATAGTCCACGTCAAGATTTTAATAATTATCTTAACATCACTAAAATTTCAATAATTGATTTAAAAATTTGGACTAATGAAGCTTAATTATTATGTCATATTATATTTCTGAGATTACTAGTATAGTTTATTGATGTTATATTAATTTCCATAACGTTGGACAATATTTTATTTATATTTTATAGGTAAAATGTTCCTTGTTTAAAATCTAATTTTTTCTAGTTGACTTTGAATCTAGTTTCAAGTCAGGTTTCAGTATTAAAAGAAACTACTTGTGCCTTTGTTTATAAGACTGAGATACTTTCAGTACTAAAACTATACTAAGAAGTAATTTATTATATTTTCTTTAGTGTACAGTAATAATACGAGTTAATCTTCGAAATGTATCGATCGGATCTGATCACATCCTCATTGTTCAAATCCCCTGTTTATCATTGATTAAGCGTCACAATTCAATTATTGAAGCCCTGATGTTGCATAATGAACTAATTTATTAAACATAAGTAATGTAGTGTCGATATTAATTTTGTTGTTGGTGTTCTTTAAACCATTACAGTGTGAAAATTCTACTTTAAAAATATGTCCTTCCATACCACTGTGGTTACCTTAGATATGTACGACGTGAACAATTTCTAAACAGTTATACCAGGACAAACCGAAGCCGAAAAAGTTTGAAACTGCGTCCGGTGGCAATTCGTTGAAATCACCTCCGGAGCTACCGCTAGTAAAAGACTACTCCATGTATAAAAGTCAGTCTAAACGCATCATGATAGTTGTTCCCGCCAAAAAACTTTTTTTTTTTTGATTGATTAAAATTTGATAATCCAGTTTATTGTCTTAATGGGGAAAAGTAGGGGTGATCGCCTTATGAAAATCCTTTCACAAAATCATTCGCGCGTCTCCTCATCGAAACGACAAAATTAATTTCATTGGCACATCTGTACATGAGGATCTCATTAAATTATAATTATCCATTGTTTTTTCTAAAAGGTTTTTGGTTATTCACATCAATTTGCCAAGCGACGGACCTGGGGTCCAGTCATAGAAGTCACATTTAAGATATTCAAGAGTCGGATGTAACGGACAGCAGGGGAACATCGGCGTCGTCTATGGTTTGGAATGTGATGGGTTTAGCTGTCTTACCGTGCTCCTTCTTGGTGGTGGGAATCGGGGTGGTTGGCAGCTTCCTCTGGCGAGGCTGCTGCAAGGTCTGCGACGGAGTCGCCGTTGCTGACGGCGTCTCGCCGTTCAACCAGTAGGTAACCATTTTACCTTTGCCCTGAAACAAAGTAAGGCAACCATTAACGACACAAATTAGACATGTGAATTGTCGTGTACAAACATTTCTAATCTGTTCTGTTCGTTAATTACGTCGACGTTGTTTTATATTGTAAAGCATTGTTTTGCATTACTGCGGGACGGGAGGATAAAACAAAAGGAAGCTGATGTGGTTTCCTGCTCAGATAGTAATCTCGTCGTGACGATTGGATTTGCATAAAAGTGAATGAGGGGATTTTATGACCCAGATATTTATTAAAATTAACCCAATTTTTTGAGTTGGAGCTTAGGTTTAATTCCTCTAACGAAGGGATTAGCTATATTTAATAAAGTGGAATGAGAAAAGGGGATGAAGGTTAGTTTTTATGAAAGGAATTGTATAAAGAAGTAAATTTATGTTCAAATGTTAGGGATATTATTGTACATATAGGCAGTGATTATTTTATTAATTTTTATGGAATTTGAGATAAGAGAATAAAGAAAAAAACATTTTCGAAGGAAATTAAAGTAATCATTAAATTTGAAATATCTCAAAAATGACTGTGGTAATCAAAATTAAGCAAGGGTACCTTTTTTCTCTTATAAAACATATTCAGTGGCGAAGAGAGTGGGAAAAAGTGAAAAATCCGGGGGTTTCTTCCCACTCCGCTCCTGTAATAATTTAGAAAAGTTTATTACATTGAATTGCAGGTATGTATTTTAGGATAACGGGTACTAAATTTAAACATGATTGGACCAAAGGTTTAGGAAATAGGAGAAAAAAACAATTTTTGAAATTTAAATTTAAGGGATGTATTTTCCTCAAAAGAAACTTTAGGTTATAAATTTATTTAGATTTTCTTTATTGTTGAATGTAAATGTTTCATGATTAAGTATTATGTAATAGCAAGATGTTAATAAAAATAAGATATCTGGTCAAAATTTGGGTCCAACATTGAAAAAACCTAAATAATTTTCCCTTCTGAAATTTCTCCTGAAAAAATACAGTGGTGGAAAAAAGTATGGAATATTTATTTACTTGTCACAAATGTTACTCAATGTTTTCCCCAATCTATTGCAAATCTAAACAAATCTAATTTACTGCAAGATCAGTTCATTAATCACAATGATCTTTATTTTCACAGGTTTTTACTTTTTTTAACAATCAATTTGGTCTTCAAAAAGTATTGAATATTATATTAATATTCATAAAAAATTATCAATAACTCAAATATTTCTGTTTTTCTTTGATAGCAGTGTTTTTTTAATTTAACAACATATATGAAATATCCCAGGGGATAAAAAACAATTTTTAAAAATATTCCATACTTTTTTCCACCACTGTACATTTTGTATTTATTATCCCAAAATATGTATCTACAATACAGTGTATTATTTTTCACGAAATTTACTTTTAATTAAAAAACTTCAACATCCCTAAATTTTGAAATGAGTTTATATATTTAAATTACTAAATGCAGTTTGTGTCATTTAGTTATTTATTATCACATACTGCTGGAAATATAGATAGTAATGATGAATAGACTATAGGTTTTTCTTTGTTTCACAACAGACTAACAAATGGCCCTTTGCATGATTAACAGACAGACGATGAAAAATCGAATGTTAAATATGACCGAAAGCCATAAATTTAGATTCAAAACTTTTTAGAGCTAAGTAAGCATTTACATAAACGAGATACAATTTGAAAATTGAAACGAAAATAAATATTAAATGTCCCCTTTAATTTAATAATCCAAACTTTCATGTAATTGCTGCCTCCAACAATTTTTAAAAATATTCCATACTTTTTTCCAAATGTATTTGGTATTTATTATCCCCAAATATGTATCTACAATACAGTGTAATATTTTTCACTAAATTTACACAAATTTAGAATCAGAACATATTAGAGTTAAATGAGCATTTACATAAACGGGATATAATTTAAAAATTGAAACAAAAATATATATTAAATGTCCCCTTTAATTAAATAATCCACACTTTCATGAAATTGCTGCCCCCAACAACTTTTAAAAATATTCCATACTTTTTTCCACCACTGTACATTTGGTATTTATTATCCCAAAATATGTATCTACAATACAATGTAATATTTTTCACGAAATTTACATTTACTTAAAAAAACTCCAATATCCCTAAATTTTGAAATGAGTTTATATATTTAAATTATTAAATGCAGTTTCTGTCATTTGGTTATTTGTTATCACATACTGCTGGAAATATAGATAGTAATGATGAATAGAGTATAGGTTTTTCTTTGTTTCACAACAGACTAACAAATGGCACTCTGCATGATTAACAGACAGACGAGGAAAAATCGAATCTTGAATATGACCGAAAGCCATAAATTCAGATTCAAAACTTTTTAGAGTTAAGTAAGCATTTACATAAACGAGATACAATTTGAAAATTGAAACGAAAATAAATACTAAATGTCCCCTTAATTAAATAATCCACACATTCATGTAATTGCTGCACCAACAATTTTTAAAAATATTCCATACTTTTTTCCACCACTATACATTTGGTATTTATTATCCCAAAATATGTATCTACAATATAATGTAATATTTTTCACGAAATTTACATTTAATTAAAAAACTCCAGTATCCCTAAATTTTGAAATGAGTTTATATATTTAAATTATTAATTGCAGTTTGTGTCATTTGGTTATTTGTTATCACATACTGCTGGAAATATAGATAGTAATGATGAATAGACTATAGATTTTTCTTTGTTTCACAACAGACTAACAAATGGCACTTTGCATGATTAACAGACAGACGAGGAAAAATCGAATGTTGAATATGACCGAAAACCATAAATTTAGAATCAGAACATATTAGAGTTAAATGAGCATTTACATAAACGGGATATAATTTAAAAATTGAAACAAAAATATATATTAAATGTCCCCTTTAATTAAATAATCCACACTTTAATGAAATTGCTGCCCCCAACAACTTTTAAAAATATTCTATATTTTTTTCCACCACTGTACATTTGGTATTTATTATCCCAAAATATGTATCTACAATATAATGTAATATTTTTCACGAAATTTACATTTAATTAAAAAACTCCAATATCCCTAAATTTTGAAATGAGTTTATATATTTAAATTATTAAATGCAGTTTGTGTCATTTGGTTATTTGTTATCACATACTGCTGGAAATATAGATAGTAATGATGAATAGACTATAGGTTTTTCTTTGTTTCACAACAGACTAACAAATGGCACTTTGCATGATTAACAGACAGACGAGGAAAAATCGAATGTTGAATATGACCGAAAGCCATAAATTTAGATTCAAAACTTTTTAGATTTAAGTAAGCATTTACATAAACGGGATACAATTTGAAAATTGAAACGAAAATAAATACTAAATGTTCCCTTTAATTAAATAATCCAAACTTTCATGTAATTGCTGCCCCAAACAAGATCCAACATCTACAAATTGCCTTGATAAGCCCGATGTAACTAAAGCAATAAATCGTATCCCGCGACAACCCGCATCCATTTCATCTTTACCAATTTTCCTTACCTTCATCTCAACCTCACCCCTGCGCTCGATGTCGAAGGTGCCGAACGAGTCCAACACCTTCTTGGTCACCGGACTGACGTGTATCTTGAGCGGCAAACCGTTCGACTCCATCCTCGACGCCGTGTTCACGGTATCCCCGAAGAGGCAATACCTGGGCATCTTGAGGCCGACGACGCCGGCGACGCACGGTCCCGTGTGTATGCCTATTCGAAGCTGCAGCGGCTCGTTGGGGCGATGCCGTATCTTGAATTGCTTCACCGCGTTCAACAGTGCCAGCGACATCCTCGCTATCTCGCGGGCGTGCCGATTCTCGTTCCTCAACGGCAGCCCCGACACCACCATGTAGGCGTCGCCGATTGTCTCCACCTGAAACAATGGAACGGCAACCGTTCAATGGCTGAAACTCGACAGACCTTAAAAGTTTTTGTCGTTCCGGGCACAAAGAAGCAAGAATTATAAAGTCGTTCGTTCAACTGTTACCGAGAGCTGCAACATTTTATGCTAATTAAACTTGATGCCGTATTGTTACAACTGTACACTCCTCTGTAATTATTCCACCTTTAAACTTTACCTAAGATTTGATTACACACTTGGATTGTGTTCCAACTACGCAAATCTCCTTTATTCCAGGACATATTCTGTTTACATAATATTTTTCCTTGTTAATTAATAGAAACAAAAATCCAGATGCTGGTGTTTAATTTGGGCATCGTAAACTACGATATTTTATGGATTATTCACGACAAGTTCAATAATCCCCGCTTGCTTACAAAATTCAATTCCATTATATAAATTAATTGCACACAATAAATAAGTTATTGAGCTTTTATGTTCGTACATAAAAATTTTAAACTCAATTATTAGAGAGCTTTTCGTCCATACGAAGCTCGTAACTTCAAGTTGCTGCTTAATCCTTCGGTAAGTATAAGTTAAACACAAGATGCAGTTCCATTTTAAGCAGATTTCGTTCAACATTTATTTTATTATCCTCGACGATTAAATGCGATAATAAATTGACACACCCTTGAATAAGCGACATATTAATTAAGTTTCCGTTATTTTTTTATCACTTGAGTATTTTATACAGTCATAGGTTTTAAGTATTCAGGACGTGTTCGTGTCTGAACTGAATGGAAAGCAGGAGATAAAAAAATAATAAATCCAGATTCATCCAAGGAATATATATTAGATATAAATCATTCCATCAACCTGGAAATGATTATTTCGTGGTCAAAACTTCTGTAAATTACAAAGTACGTGTGTGCTTGAATAATTAAACAGAACACAAGTTTGTGATAGTTCCATTCGTAAACTGAATTATTAAATCGTTTTTGGATTACGAATAACCGTACAGAAACTTAGTTGTGGAATAATAACCGTGATTAATATCGACGGTGCGGACTTAAAATGGCTGAAGGTTATCGACAAGGTCATAATGGCGGCCACAAAACTTACTTTGTAAACGTCGAAGTGTTCGATGATGGAGTCGAAGCAGGTGTAGAGATCGTTGAGTAGATCGACCACCTGTAACGGGGTGCTTTCCGCCGACAGGGCGGTGAAACCGACGATGTCGCTGAAGTAGATGGTCACCTGGTCGAAGGACTCGGCGACGACTGCTTCGCCTAATATCAGCTGTTGGGCGATAGTTCTGGGCAAAAGTTGATAGAGGAGTTCCTCGCACTTGCGTTTTTCTTCCAAAAAGTCGGCCGTCCTCTCCTCGACCAGGCTCTCCAAGTTGTTGGCGTACTGTTCCATGCGTTGGAGCAAGCTGTCCATTACGTTGCCACTGTAACAAAATTAGAAACGTTTTTAAAGAAGTCGGTTTATAATTGAATACAGTAGTTATTATACGTGTATTTTAGACACAAATTATCTCCGGATGAGTGGGGCAGAGCAAAAAAGAAATTTCAATCAAACTGGCTGTACTACAGAAAGACTAAGGAGAGGTAGACCAACGAAACTGTCGCAATTGAGAGCCAGAAGGGACCCTGCAGAGTCTTCCTCGCTACTACCTGGTCAGCTAGGAGGTACAGGAACTGTTCCAGATGAGGTGTTCCACGAAATCGTCGAAAAGTTCAAGAATTTTACTCATTTGAAGAGAGTTTCATAATGGTATTGGGAAGAACTTGTTGTAATGGTTGTACAGAATTATATAAAATAACCATTAAATATGAGTTGTTGATTATTATGCATAAAACTTGTATATTTAATCCTAAAATTAAGTTTTGTTGGCCTGTAAAACCAAAGACATACATGCACCTGCATACCAAATTTGTTATAACAAAGTAAAGACATTTCATTTCTGGAGATTAAGTTTAGAATGGAAACTATGCAATTCTCCGGGGTATACGTGGCAAACTTTGTAGAATTGTTAGAATATCCCTTGGAAAATTTATAACAATGTACTTCCGGAATGATAAATTAATTTGCGTTTGTTTCATTTTCTAATAACGATTTGAACTATGGTATATGTTGGTTTAATAATATCCGATTTATCAAAAAGGATTTGTCATTAATTAACAATATATTTGATTACTTTCTCACATTAAACAATAAGCAATTAATTATTTTATAAACAACAAAAAAATTTATATTGATTTAGAATTAAATTTGGAGATTTTAAATATTTTTAACACTATTAGAAGTAACAATAATTATTAATAAAACTAAAAATAGAAAAATAATATTAACTATTTCTTTATTTTGTTTACATGTTTAACCTCTGAATTGATTTATGTTACTATGTACAACCCGCATATTAAATTTGTTATAACAAAGTGCAGACACCTCTATCTAGAGATTAAATTTACAATGGAAACTATGCACGCCTCCAAAGTAAACATGGTGAAACTTAGTGTAATTGTTAGAATATGCTGTGGAAAATTTATGCAATATATTTCCGGAACGATAAATTAATCTGTATTGTTTTGTTTTACAATAACAATTTTTTTAATTTTAATAAAATCTAGTTCATCAAATGGGATTTATCAAAAATGAAAAGTATATTGATTTATAAGAGAAACAACAAACATTTTTATTTAATTGAAATATAATGTATTAATCAAATTAAAAAACTCGAATTTTAAATTTATTTATTTTATTTATATTTATTTTATTAAAATTGTTTTAATATTGATTTACAACTATTTGAAAGTAATTGGTGTTGAATATTAAAATAAGGTTTTTTACTAATAAATTAATAAAATGTAATTACAAGTAAATATGACGATAATTATAGGTTAATGATTTTAATAGCACTTTATTAATTATGCACAAATTAATTGAGTTTAGAAAAAATTAAATGATAAGTGATCGTCATATTTTGCTTTAATGGGTTGTCTTTTTTACTATGAATGAAACAAAAAAAAATATTGTCTATTTTTTAGTTCGTTTACATTACATTTAATCTTTGAAGTTACTGTGTTCTAACAACATATTAAATTTATTATAATAAAGTACAGACACATATTTTTGGAGATTCAATTTACAGTAGAAACTATGTAAGTAAATTGGTGAAATTTTGTATGTAGTAGAATTGTTAGAATATTTTAATTTTTATAAATATTTCGGGAATGATAAAATATTTGCATTGTTTTATTGTTAACAAGAATTTGAATTATATTAATAATATTTGTTTTATCAATTAAAATTAGGAATCAAAAATATATTTATATATTATTTTAACACTATTAAACAATTTTTAATATTTGAAAATTTTGGGATTGTTTCATATTAATTAATTTGATTGATTTTCAATATGGAAAAATTAATATATTAAAAATCTAAGAAAATATTGTCAATTAAACAGAAAAAATAATTGTTTAGATTTAAATTTTGTTTTAATTTTGACATGGATTTTGAATTTCAATATTAAATAATTAATGATTAAAATAAGTCAAAATTAGGAAACAATTTTATTTCAATTGTAGTAATATGAAAAAAAATGTAAAAAAATATTGTTAAGGCGAAAAGAAAAATAATTGTTAAGAATTAAAATTTGGTTTAATTTTGACTGAAAATTTATTTAAGTAATTGAATTGGAATATTAAAAAGTTAATGATTAAAATGAGTTTAAATTAAGAAACAATTTTATTTCAATTACAGTAATATTTATTAAAGATGTAAAAAAAATTTTAAGGTGAACAGAAAAATAATTGTTAAAATTTAAAATTTGTTTTAATTTTGATTTGAAACTTATTTAAGTGATTGAATTTCAATATTAAAAAATTAATGATTAAAGTGAATTTAAATTAGGAATTTTATTTCAACTATAATAAAATTTATTAAAGATCTAAAAAATATTGTTAAGGTAAACAGACAAATAATTGTTAAGATTTAAAATTTGTTTTAATTTTGACTTGAAACATATTTAAGTGAATGAATTTCAATATTAAAAAATTAATTTAATTAAGTAAAAATTAAGAAGCAAATTTATTTCAGTTATAGGAAAATTTAAATTTTAAAACTTGTTTTAAGGATGGGAAACCATTTTATTTATTTTATTCACTAGTCTGCTACTTTGTATTTTAATAAAGGCTTTTGTAAGCCAGACAATTGAGTTATGACCTTACTGTGTGTGTGTGTTCTTTTTAATAAAAAAAGTTTACGAGAGCATTCCGAATGCAGTGAATTGCATTCGATTTTAACAAGTTCGCAATAAAATAATTCCGACTTTCAGTTTGGACCATTTTTAAATATTCAACCGATCTTTCGAATGAATATGCATAAAAGCTGCTTATCTTAATTAAATTTTAATTAGCGACTAAAAATTTAATATCGTTTGTGAAACGTCTATTCAAATTATAAAATGCTATAGTCCACACAAAACGTTAAGAATAAAATAGCAAAATCAACTCGGAAAAAGCAAAAAAAAAAAAAATACTTAAATGTGGCTCAGTTATGAAAGTTACTCCACAAATTTAATTATTAATCCTATTAAATTCAGCAAGTCAAACAAACTTGAATATGGGGATGTATTTTTTAAGCAGCGAAGTTTAATTAAGATTCACAGGTACCAAAGGAAAAAAATTTATTTAAACTGCGAAACAAAATGAGATTAATTTTTTGAGGGCCCCCGAAAGGAGCAAGTGAGTCTTAATCACAAGTTTAAACAATGTTGGACACCAAATGAAAACGGAATAAGTTTAATTAAAAATTAAAAATTAAACACACATGTATCACTTTTTTTTTGAAAAATTCAACCAACTGTTTTGTTTGGTTTAATTAAAAACAAGGCGAGGCTATTTAATTAAAATTTAAAATAAAATCGGTATTTAAGCATTGCAACGTAGATTTCAATTTAGACGTAACTACCATCAGGTTAATTGTAATGTAGTTTTTTTTTTTAATTGAAACAGAAAATACGTATCTTTTGTTCAACCAACTATGTACTGAAATATTTTGCATTAATTAATGTGATAATTAAATTGCATTAACAAGCTTGTTACGAAATAATTCCAACTTCTGGCATTTGAATTATGTTTAGTATTTCCTTTTGTAGACCTTACAATGAGTACATATTAAAAAAAAAATTTACGATTCCCTATCTTTTTTCCTTTGTAATGTTATATAATAATGTTACTAATGGTCGGATTGACGATAAAATATTTTTAACAATGCATTTTCAGACCAACGAAAATATCCAAACAGTACAAATTAGGGTGTTTGATTTTCCAATCACAATTGGTTCGAGTCAATTTCTCGTGATTCATTTATTTGGAATTGAAAATATATTGCGGTTTACCATATCCAAATTTGTATAGGTTATTGTTACGAATTTAATTGTTATAGGAAATTGAGCACGAACTACCTTGTTAAACAGCAAATCAAAATTATTCAGTTAATAAATGAACATATTCCAATGATAAAATTTCAGTTTTTGTTTTTATAAATTCACTTCGATGATACATTTAAAAAAATATATAAAGGACAATTTATTTTGTTCTGAATAGCTTTTCCTGCAATCATAATTTATAAAAAAGTTTTCAGTCTTAAAAAACTTATTCCAATCATAAACTTTTGGTTTTTGGTCAGCTTATTAAAGAATCTGAACTTTGACTGTTTTTCATAAAACCCAAAGAACAACTTAATATATAAACATTTGAAGACATCAATAAAATATAATCATTATTAGTGTTTCAGTTTATTTTCTGGATAGTCTTTTTTGCAATCATTTTTGGTCTTCTTGTTAAAGTAGTTCAGATACTTCAGATAATCATTAAAATGTTAACTTTAAAGTTCAATGTTTTTAGTAAAATACGTTTAACAGTTTAATGTATAATAAACATTTGAAGACATTATTCAAATATAATCATTATTAGTGTTTCCGTTTATTTTCTGAATAACGTTTCTTGCAATCAAAACTCATAAAAATATAGTAGTCAAAGTTAAACTTCCGATTTTTGAACACCTTGTTAAAGTATCATTAAAATGTTAAATGTTTATAAGAAAATACGTAGAACAACTTAATGTATAAAAAACATTACAATATTCAAATACTTATTCCAAATTTAAACATGTTAAATATTTGTAATAAAATACGTAGAACAGCTTAATGTATAATAAACATTTGAAAACCTTAATAAAATATAATCATTATTAGTGTTTCAGCTTCTTTCCGGAATAGACTTTCCTGCAATCATAACTAATAAAAATACAGTATCAAAATACTTATTCTTTTGGTTTTTGGTCTTTTTGTAGGTATTTGAACCAATCATTAAAATGTTGACTTTAAAGTTAAATATTTAAAAAAAAAATACATAGAACAGTTTAATGTACAATAAACTTTTTAAGACATTAACCAAATGTAATCATTGTGTTTCAGTTTATTTCCTGAATAGACTTTCCTACAATCACAACTCATAAGAAAATAGTATTAAAAAACTTATTCCAAAGTTAAAATTTTTGTTATTGGTCTTCTTGTTAAAGTATCTGAATTAGTCATTAAAATGTTTACTTTAAACTTAGATGTATAATAAACATAGCAAAATATTTTCTAAATGTTCTTTCCTTGAATCATAATGTATAAAAAATAATCAATAATAAAAACCTATTCCAACAATATATTTTTAATTTTTAGTGTGCTTATTAAAATATATGAATTAATAATTAAAATGTTCACTTTAATGGTAAATGTTTTTGATAAAATATTAAAGTCGACTTAATTTATAAAGGTATAAAGACCTTAATAAACTATAATCATTATTAGTGTTTCTCTTTATTTCCTGAATAGCGTTTCCCGCAATCATAACCCATAAAAAAAGTTTTTATTGTGCGATAAATTTCAGGTGTGCTTTTCTCCTCCAATAAATTTTAATTCACTTCAAGAACGGATTATACAAGATACATAACAAGAACCCGGATATTTTACAGATTTCCACACTTTGATACACGGTTTGTTATGTTGTTATTATGAGTTTCCTAGACATTGTAAACGTTTGAAATGTTGATTTATCTAACATATTTTACTCCGTTTCTTTACATTTTCGTATCATCCCCAATAAACGTAGAATACAAGTCAACTGAAATCCAATTTACTTGAAATTTATGTACGTTGAAAGCTCGCATTTTTTGGATCCTTTCTACTAAGGTCATTATTCTAATGCATTTTTTGAATTGTATCCGCCACAAAAGAAAATCTTATAAAAGGAATTTGAATTTTACAGCCCTAAATGAATTTCAATCTCCGTTTTAGACATAGAAAAAGATCCCGCACAATATTCACACAAAATATTCATAAGCCATTAAAATATTTAACGACTGACATTATAAGGAAAATGTTAACAGTAAAATCCGCCAGCAATGCCCACAAATCCAAACCTATTACCTGCTAACTGGCCTATAAACCTTCTACACGTAGATGTACTTCATATTAATCAATAATTTTACTGTTTAATTACGATTCCTGATTAAATTTTAAAACTGGCCGACCGGCAAAGTTAATACAATCAATATTTAAGCCGCAGACCACTCAGGCTTAAGTGGAGAAACAAGAAATTATCTTCTATATTCTAGCACCACTTTAAGCCTGTTAGGTTTATGTTAAAAGAAACATGTTCATTTACACGTTGTTTGCAATTTTAAATTCATTGCTTACTAGGTAGAAGCAAAGGGGGGAAGTTCAATTTAAAATTAAATTGAATTTCGAACTATATAAGACAATATATTGATGATATTCAATTTGCTTCAACAAATTCAGCAAATTAACTGTTCCACTGAATTGTGTGGTTGCATAGTAACCAACTAATACAAATAATAAAGTTAATAATCTTGCCTCGTAATTACCATGTAATTAGATTTTAAATTAAAGTGCACTAAAAAACTGAGCTAAGAGTTTATAAATGAAGCTTTAATTAAAAATGGGGCTTACATAACGCAGTATTTCTAAAAATGGTGAATGCGACGCTAATCCGCACTGGAGTCTTAAAATTGGCGAATGCGCTGAAAATCTTAAGACGGTGATTCATATTAGCAGGAAAGGCTATTCAGTAAACAAATACTAATAATAATTTTATTAATGTCTTCAGATCTTTATAAATTAAGTTGTTGTTAATATTTTATTAAGAACATTTACCTCCAAAGTGAATATTTTTATTATTAGTTAATATGCTTTAACCTAATCCACCATTTTTGGAACATTATATTTAATTAATTTAGATGTAGATATTAAATTTTCAGTTTTCTTTGAGAGGTTCAGGTCTCTTCAGTTTAAATAAATTTTTCATATAAAACCCTATCTCTTTTTACGTTCCAGCCAATTAAACTTGTTAGTTGCGGATTTATTTGGTCGGCACAAATTAGCAAAAAACACGCATTAAATCCCAAACCTTCAGAACTTTCCCGCGGAAAGTTATAAAACATAATTCGACATTAATTGATAGCGTGAACTTGAAAATGCAATGGTACTCATCAATTTCCTGTTTTTAATTTACTTGCAACAAATTTTACTGATATAATTGGCCTGCACTTTAAAATTAATAAAACATTCAAATTAACTTGACATTTAACATTTTGCAGACGCTACAAACTTTGCTATTTTATATTTCGTAAACACTCAAGCGAGTGATAAATTAGGTCAAAGTTACATTAATTTTTAAGCTCATTACACGTTGTTAAACAATAAAATAGGAAAATTTTACAAGACGGAGCATCTGTCAGTGCCACTGCACACAAAACTTACGTACGTTTTAATATGTTCTTTCCAAAAGATGTAAAATAAAAAGACCAGTTTGACCCACATAAATTTTACGATGAAACGTGTCACCGTGGATATTATTGGGTTTGCAGTTAAAATCATGGTTTATATCCACATAAGCAATAAAAATTATTTATTAAAACAATAAAATTTTAAGCTGCGAATAGTTTATGTGAAAGCAAATCGTTAAGTTTATGGAACGACTTATTGAGGTGTGTTTTAGGTGCGGGTTTCCTAATGATTAACCACATTGTCATTTCTATGGGGCGCATCCACCATTTTTTGAACAGTCTGTTCGAGAACAGCTTTCTTGGGAGGTTCGGGTCTCTTATGAGATCTTTGAGTTTTTGCTGATTAAAATGTTGAAGAATTTGCTTTAATATCACTGTTGGTACCTTCATCAGCCATTTTCTGAGAGCCATATCTACATCCAAATTAATTGGACATAATTAAACATTAGAAAAAGTCTTTTCCAATCTTAAATTTTTGGTTTTTGATCTGTTTTTAGTTAAAATATAAGAACTAATAATTAAAATGTTAACTTATTGACATGTCTCCTAAAGAAATATACATTCCATCCTTCAGGAGACTTCCTGTGCTGCCAGAATATGGATGATGAAGGAGACAACAGTGACATTAAAGCAAATTCTTCAACATTTTAATCAGCAAGAACTCAACGATCTCTTAAAACTTATTCTTCAACGTTTTAATAAGCAAGAAGTGAGAAGAGACCTGAACTTCTCAAAGAAAGTTTAATATCTACATCTAAATTAATTAGACTAATGTTCCAAAAATGGTGAATTTGATTAAAACATATTAACTAATAATTAAAATATTCACTTTTGTTTTTTTTTATTTTTTCACAATAGCTTACAACAAAAAGTCATTAATGCGATTAAATATTTTTAACATGTACTTGAGTTTATCAAAAAATCTATTTCGCTGTGGATGGATTGAATTTCCACCTTTGAGATCGTGGATCGACACTTCCGAATTCAGTGCATTTGTACATGAAAAAGAAATTGATAAAAGCAAGTAAGCTATTCTATTTCTATCATAACAACTTAGTCATGGAACGCCGATAGAATATATAGATTTGTCAACGTACAGCACACATAAATAAATCAGCCCAAACACAAAGAATAAAAAAGCCGCTTTTGCACTCCAAGTCGAAAACTTGTACAACGGCCAAGTCATTTCAACATTCGCAACGGGGTGTTGTGTGGCATTTCCACCAGCAACGGCTTTAACTGTTCGTCGGACGGTTTTCGCCACAGGAAAACCCAATAAGCTGAATATATACTTAGTGACACGAAATTGAACATATGGATTCAGTGGTCAAATTTCATTGATTTTTATGAACAGTTTGGGATGATATAGAGAAGTAAATGTTTCAAATTTCAGACTATATTGAATTATTGGTCATTATTAACCCAGACACTCATTGACTCGTCTTAGCATTTATCTAATGAGGAGGTCAATTTCATCCATGCCACCTGCACTTGTTGCTGGAGGTCCACCAAGTCTGTGGACGTGTTTAAGTGGTAATAAATCTGGAGATTTTGCTGCCTGTGGCGACAAATTTACGTCGGACTGTTACTTTATTGTTACAGAGAGCACACACTGAGTAAGTAAGAAGAAGTAATTCGCATGTTCAGAAGCTTCCTTCTTCTGTAAACCATTTTTTGCTAACTGCACCAGTTGACTTGTAGAGCCAAAGCTCTAAGGTGGAGATGTTGATATTCCTTGTAGCCCGACGTCTTCCTGAACGTGTCGCAAGTCGTTCACAGCCCCTCCAGACAATTCCAGACAGTGCCCCGACTCCAGTTCATCCGATTGGCAATTCCCCGAACAAAAGTTCTACCTCTTACGCCAATAATTCACCCTCTATCAAACTCACTTTGACGACTAAAATTTGCACACCTCCAAACTAATGGAATCCGAAATGAGTGATCCTTTAAATACAACAAAAGTGAAATGAACATTGAACTGTGTCTGCATCATTCGAATTCAGACACAATACAAAAAACCCTTCGACAACCAAACTTCAAAGTCTTCAATGTCACCGAGTATACGAAGGGAGCTTTTAAAACACAAATGCCACAAGACGAATTTTCGGTCGGCGTTTTATGCAGCGCGAATCGATTTGCGGCATTGTAGTTGGGGGTTGTTGACCCTCGACGTTCCGCCGTTTTTGCTGCAATGTCGAAATTTTTAAAACCCCCTCATTACACGTTTGTGTGCCGCGTTCAAGTGAATTATTATGTGCGATCGTATATTTTTCTTTTCGGACCGCCTCAGCTTTTCAACCCCTTAGGTCAGTAATTTATGATACGCCGAGGAATAATGAGGCATTATTATTTAATGAAGGCAATCTGGATTATGTTTTACGCGTGACAAGTAGAAAATATGATACGATGTGTAGGGAGTATTTTTTTTTTAAAAAAAAAACCTTGAACCGAACCGTTCAATTTATTGATTTGATGTAACACGATGCCGGGAAGGGTTGGGGAAAAAATAAGAGTAGGTTCCTGATATAATTTCAACCACTCCGTATTAAAAATACAGGTTGACGACAGCTTTTTGTAGTAAAAAGTGAAGAGCAATTAAATAATAAAAAAACACGTCAGAACATCAAGGATAATTAAAAATAAAACGAAGTTTTTCATTTAATTATGTTAGGGTGAACATACAGGAAAGGCTTTGATCAATTATAAATCCTCCATGACCTACAAACACTCGCGTCGAAGGCAAAAGCTCTGGCAATGGGGGAAAAAAATGCTAATTGGAAGTTTAACATTGAAAGAAATTTCTTGCATGACAAATCCTGCATGCAACTCGTGGAATTTTCGGGGCAAAGACTCGAGTTTCGAGGATTTGCCTATTTAACTTAATTGAATCGAAACGCGATACTCGGCAACTCACAAAAGCTTTTCGTTTGTGAACACTCTTACAAAGTCCCTACATCCGATTATGTATTTAAAAAATGTCAATTAGCGAACGGATTTACTGGGAAAAAAGTTTACGTATCCAAGCCCCGATTTATGGAACTTTAAAGTAACTTTTTTTGGCTATTTTTTTTTTTTTTTTGACTTACTTCACTGAGCCCTTCAGCTTGTTCTTCAGTTCGGTGAAGTCGGGACGATCGGAGGAGTCTTCGGACCAGCATCTGTTCATTATCTGGACGACGGCGTCCTCGCAAATCGCCTCGCTGCTTGCCGGACGCAAAGGCTGACCGCCATTACTGTCCGGGCCCTTCTTCACCGTCTCGACTATTTCTGCAACAAGAAATTGGGTTTTGTTATGTAAATATATTTCGGTTTGTCCACGCCGTTGTCGTTTTGAAAACGGAGCGTGGCGGACGAAACGTCGGCGGTAAATTGGGGTAATTAATTTTGGCGATAATAATTATTAGATTAGGCGGCAATCAATTTCGAATGTGGGGGAGAAATTGCGCAATTAACTCGGCTCTAGACTGGATAATTTAATATTCATTTTGACGTGTGTGTCTTTCAATACATTAGAAATTCGAAAGTAAATTTGAAATTAAATGTTAATTTTTTTACATTAATTTTGGAACTTGACAAAACTATCTTAGTCCTAAAATTGATACTCAGTACCTAATATAGAAAGGTATAGAGAATACTATAAATAGTCAATTCAAGATATTTTTCATATTAAATTTCATAAAGATGATGAAATTTCCTGTGTACTTTGTATTAAATTAAAAGAAACTTCCGACACTAAAAATTGATTTCTAGACACCTTTCAAATATCCTTATCTCACCACTTATCTCGTCATTACTTGATGGTCAAGAAAATGTCTATTTACATTTTTTGTAGAAAATTAAATGCTCTACAAAAAAGGTATCTAATAATTTTTTCATAACTCTTACCGTTTGGAAGATTGACCTCCGTTATCTTTGAAGTATTCTCAAAAATGTCTCTTTTACTTCTAAATTTTCTAACTCGTGAATAAGTATATATTATAAAATACACAAAGTACTGATTTTAATAGTTTAATTAATAATAGTCACAAATTTTGAAAATGTTCATAAATATTTGAGTTTATTTTAATAGAATAACATTTTCTAAGATACGTCTTATCTTTTGATTCAGAATTTATTTTCTTCTAATCAATTTTTTTAACAATATTTTCTATTCATAATTTTGATCTTATCACAATTTAATATCGTGATTTAATATATTTTTTTTTTTTTTTAAAATAAAAAACTATTTTTTCTGAAATAGATAATGGATTATCCATAGAATAGATAACGAATTATCTCAAAATTTATTATTAATATTCAAAAATATACTATTTATATAATGTATAACTTTCATAAACCAGATATATTCAAGAATTAAAAGTATACATACAATTAAATAATATTTTCAAATGACTCCATAAACATAAAACTGTACTATTGTTAAATATATAATATTCATTTTTATGTATAAATTTTTTATTATAAAAATTTTAATTCACATTTTTTTTAATATACCAGTGTTAACAAAAAAATATATTTTACTTTTAAAAATAATATTTAATATCTAGCAAAAAATTTTCATAATCATTATATCAATAATAAAAAATATATATAATAAAATTAAAAAATCAAAGTACAAGTGCAAAAAATTAAAATATTCGTGCAAAGGAAAAAATGTAATTAATAATAATATAAATATTTTTTGTAATCAAAATAATTGATAATTCATTAATATTAATAAATTTAAAAATTTTACTAATAAGATAAATTAAATTATATTAATAATGTATTATTATAAAAAAGAGAAGTGATTTATTATCAAACAGTTTAAAATAAATTATTAAAAGCTGTAAATAAATTTCAATATTTTTATATATTTATAATATACAGAATAATTTAAGAAATTTAACTAACAAGAGTAAAGAAAGGAAAGTATTTTTCTATTAAAAATTTGTAATAATATTTTAAATACTTTGTAATTAAAATAATTGAATATCATTAATAAGTCTAAAAACTGAATAGCAATTTTTTAATAATAATATAAAAATGATATATTAAATACTGTCTAAGTATAAAACTTTCTTATTAAAAATTTTATTTACTATTTTTTAATATTAATTAATTTAAATTAACAAAATATCATTTAATTTTAAAAAATATCGAAAACAAAAAATTCAAATAAATTTCAGAATAAACTTTTAAATTATTTTTATCATAATTATCTTTTTTATAATCAAAAATATATAATTTTATATTATTTTATCATAACAAAATATATTGCAAAATTAAAATAAAATTAAACAAATTTTAACCCTGAAATTTATTATAAAAAATTTGTTTAAAAAATCACGTAGTTTTTAATATAAACAAATAAAGTTAATTTTCTTTAGTAGATAGTGTTAATGACTCTATAAATGGAAAATTGTGCAATTTTTATATGATATTTTTAATAATACCTAATGTGTAAAAATATAATTAATTATATATTATTCAATCATTTAAAAAAATTAAACATTAAACAATTACGAATATATTATATATAAGGATATAATTTGTTTGAATGACCCCATAAATTAATTAATAGTTATTTAAATAAAATTTTATATTTTAATAAATTATTGAATAATTGAATATTATTATTTATATTATTAATAAGTTTGACGTATATATTTTTATATTTTAATACATTATTTTACAAAATATAATTACAAATAGCAATAATATTTTAAAAAATTCAAATTAGGAGTGCAAAAAAGTAAATTATTTTGTAACTAGTCAAAAATATTAATATTATAAATAAATTTAAAAAAAAATAATGAGGCAAAAGAAAGTTCAAAATACATGTGCAAAAATGTAGTAAGTAATTATTAACATGCTCTGTAATTTTTAATTAGAACAACTAAATCCTAAAATTTGAATGCTTCCATAGTTTTAAAAATTTGAATAATAAGAACAAAACTATGCATATTACAGTGCAAAGAAAGAAAAATATAAAACATAAATATAAATAAATAAAAATAGAATTTAGGTTGGCGTAAAATGCGAGAGCGAGTGTGGATGTAAGTTAAAATAAAGAAAAAACAAGATTTATTAAAGAAGTTCCGAACACCCTTAGTGAACATTTGTCCGTGCACAAAAGACACAAAACGAAACCGGGAACGCATAAATCCGCACCAGAATTCCCAGTTTATATTCAGCATTGTTTTAATTAATAATCCACATCATTTCGCGCATATTGACATGAGTGCAACGCAATTTTTCCAGGTGTAATAATGTGTGCATTTAATAAATACCGCACATCCTGCGCTTCGATCGGACTGGATTGTTTCATTTCCTGTAAAACAAGCCATAAAGGAGTCATTTATCCAGCGGACTAATAGCCGAATATAAATTTCCAAAGCGAATTTCCGTGGCCATACCAGTCCTGTCTGTAATTTATAAATTTAAATTGGAAATTTAAATCAAGTTCGGATCTATTAAAAAAATCTACTCGCACTAAATTGGCTGATTGAAAAATTTATCGAACGCAAAGCCAAACAAATGTTTTGTACAGATAACCGGCGTACATCATTCGACAGAAAATATTATTTAGATTACATTGTACCATGCTGATTCTTATCAGTGTATGATTTTGTGTTGAGTGTTTCTATTTTTTTTTTTGTGCTATAAATTTATTGTGTCCGCAACAATATTTATAGATTATGGATTTTGTATTTGTGAGGTCATTCAAACATTTTATATCGGTGTATTTAATATAAATAACAAACACATTAATTGTATTTATAGAGCTTATACTATAAATTATATTTTATTATTTTTTAGTTTTTTATATAATTAGTAATTTTTAATTCTACAGTGTATTTTAAATAAAAAATAATTAAAAATAATATAATAAAAAAGATTAAAATATACACATCTTTGTTAATTGGGTTAATCAAAAGATTTATGTACTTAATTGACCAGAATATTTATTTATAAACAAATAATATATAATTAATTACATTTTTACAGATTAGGTATTATTAACATAAAAAATATTGTAAAAAAATGTTTTATGTTTAAATTATATTATTGTGCCTTTTATTGAATATTTTCAATTTATTCAAACATTAAAAGCTTTGAATACAGTATAAAAATGCAAAATATTTAAATTACTATAAGAATCTGTAACATTAATATGTAAATACAATTCATGAATAATTAAAATATTCATATAACACATTAATTGTATTTGTAGAGCTTATACTATATATTACACTTTATTTTTTAATTTTTTATATAATTAGTAATTTTTAATTCTACAATATATTTTAAATAATTAAAAATAAAAGATTAAAATATATACATCAATCATGTTAACAATATGAATAATATAATTATTATATTCAAAAAATTTATATATTTAATTGATCAGAATATTTATTTATGAAAAAATAATATATAATTAATTATACTTTTACAGATTATAAAAATTATTATTTTATATTAAGAAAATGTAATTTTATTTGCTTATATGAAAAACTACTTTATTTTTTAAACAAATTTTATATTTTTTATAAATTATTATTTTTAGAATTGATTTATTTTTTTTAAATTTGACATTATTTTCTTTTGTTAATTTTTGAATATTAAAAAATAGTAAATGAAATTTTAATTAAGAAAGTCTCATATATACAAAGAATTTAATATTTTATTTTTATATTTTTATTATTCATTTTTTGCACAATTTGTTTCTTATTTTTTATTAATTATATTTAATAAAAAAATTGAAATGTTTTAAAAATAAAAAAAATACTGAATATTAAATTATAGTTGTTATAATTTAATTTTATATTTTCATTTTTCTTTTGTCTTATTATTAAAATTTTTAAATTTATTAATAATATTGAATATTCAAGTTTTAATTATTTTGTTTACAAACTATAATACGTTAAATAATATAAAAAATGTATATTTTTTAATAAGAAATTGCTTTTCTTCCTTTACAAATGTAATTTGAAGTCTATAAAGAATTTTAAATAATAAATTATAGTTGTTTTAATTTCAAGATATTTAATATTTTATATTAAATTTTTAATAATAAATTAATATTATTTTGGATTTGTAAATTATATTTTTCCTTTGATTTATTATTAAAATTTTTAAATTTATTAATATATTGAAACAAGTTTTAATTATTTTGAATGTTAAATTATATAATAAATTAATTTCAAGGTTAATATTTTATTGTATATTTTTTAATAATAAACTAATATTCTTTTTTGTATTTGTACTTTATATTTTTCTTTTGTCTTATTAAAATTTTTAAATTTATTAATAATATTGGACATTAAAATTTTAATCATTTTGATTACAAACTACAATATTAAATTATATAATAATATTAATACGTATTATTAATAAGAAATTACTTTTCTTCTTTTAAAGTTATTAGAAATTTTTTAATTAATTATTTATAATTTTAAGTTTATAAAAATTTTGAATTTGAAAATTATATTTGTTTTACCATAATTTCAAGGTATTTAATATTTTATTTTTTAATAATTTTATTATTAATTTATATTTTTCTTATCTTATTCTTATTATTAAAATGTGTCAAATTATTTCAAATATTATTATTATTATTATTATATAAATTTTTATCAAAAATTAGATTAATTATATAAAACAATCAAATTTTAATTATTTGAAGTTCAAATTATATTACTGCATCTTTTAATGAAAATTTTCAATTTATTCAAACATTAAAAGCTTTGAATACAAAATATAAAAAAGCAATATTTAAATTACTATAAGAATCTACCACTATAAGAATCTCATTATGTTTAATATTTTTCAAAAAGAAAAAAATAATTCTAAAACACAAACAGTAACAGTTTATATAATTTATGGGTGGACATCTTGGAAACGTACTTATTTCAATTATTCCAGTTTCCAAGAGATCCAGATGAAATAAAATGTGATAAAATGGTTTGATACGTGATTGTTTTACATGCTGCGTTCCACGAGTTAACAACAAATTTATATCAGTTAAAGGCAATAGAGTAGGAAGTATTTTTCTGGAGAAAATGCACCTTTTGAATTTAAACGTGCCATCGATCGGACACATTGAGATTCAAACGTTAATGTACGGACACCACTGGGGTTGCCAGATCAAAAAATTTACTTATTTTAAACTACAAAGATACGATTTTCGTGTTTGCACACAAAAGTTTTACTAATGGACGTTGTGCACGAACCGAAAACATCTTTTGTGCCTGCATTTTTTTTTTTTTTGATACAAAGCGGGTTTTATTTCGACGCAATTTATGGCCGACCAAATTAGAGGGACTCGTCAGAAAAATAATACATTTCCAAAGGTCATTTTCAAGCCTTTGACACTGACGAAACGGAGCCCTTGTTTTATATATTTTATTTATTTTTTTTTTTATTTTTAAACATTCCAGTTTACATTTCAGTTTCAAAATTAAAATAATCCTGGAGTTACTGTGATGTCTGTGTGGGTGCAACATTTTTATTTTACCATTAGGACAGATTTAAATTACGTCATTAACTTTTTCAATGGTTCATTTATGCATCAATCGAGTAAATTATGCCGAAAATTAACCTTCAATCATGGTATTTTTATCTAATTGTTGTTTACGCCATCGTGAATTAGAGTGCATTTGATTTCATCACAATGCCCCACAAAAATATACTATTGCTCATATGTAGAGCAACATTCCGTACCTCCCTTTATATATGGATATCTTTATTTAACATATATTTTATATAACAGTTGATTTTATAATTTATTTATGTGTCCGACATCTTTTCTTAAAGACAAAAATGCCTGGAGGTGTCCATTTATCGATAAAAATTAAACAACAAATTATAGAAAAGTTTCGGAATGTTGAAAAGCAGAGTAAAATTGCAGTCGATTTAAATTTAAACAAATCGATCATTTCGAGGACGATTTCCAATTTTAACAGAAGGAATACCCTGGAAGGAGTTCCCAAAAGTGGTAGAAAACTCGGGGCTAACAGAGTCGTGGACAGGAAAATAAAAATGCCGGCTGTTCGTGCCCCTTTTGTCAGCATCCCGCATAAATCAAGAAATAAAATAAGTTCTAAAACGAAGAGTAAAATAAGCTGGTCTCTATGGTAGAAAATCAGCAAGGAAGGAGAATATGTGAACTGAACAGATGGGCAATGAAAGACAATTTTGTTTTCTGATGAATGTCGGTTCTAATTATTCAAATTTGATGATATTTCATTGTTGAGAAGACCAATTAATGAAAGGAATATTCCCAAGTTTGGGGATGTTTCTCTGGGTTTGGCATGGGCCTGCTGGTTAAGATAGATGGGATAATGGATCGTTTCGTTTATTCTGACATTTTGAAGAATCATATGCTTCCATTTGTCGAAGATACATGAATTCAAGGTGGACCTTCAAGCACGATAATGTCTAAGTTAGTTAAAGAATGGTTCGTTTCTCAAGGAGTACGTGTAATGTCTTGGCCAGAACAAAGCCCGGACCTCAATCCAACTGAAAACGTTTGGGATGAAATTGATTGGAAAACCCATGCAAAAAGCCTGTCAAATTTGAATGAACTCTACCAAGAAGTTCAAAATCAGTGGAATAAAATATTGAATGATTATATTGAAAAGTCACTGAAATAAATGAAAAAAAGGTGTTTAGAAGGTATTATAAATAGTGGATATGCTATTACTAGACAATAAATAAAGGAAGACTAAATATATGTAAGTTTGTTTTATTTTATAGTTGCTCTACTTTTGACATTTGATTTTTTTCAAATATTAATAATTATAATAAACATTTCTAGTTTAAAAAATCTATATTTACATTAAGTCAGTTTTTTTGTACTGCACTCAGTCGTAAATAATACCTTTTTGCAATGCAAATTGGCAAAATATTTTACAATAGAATTTAATAAATGATTTTTTCCGGACCTTCACATGAATAACGACGTATTTGATTTTATTATTATTCAAACAAACAAAACAAAATCAATTGTTTTAACGTTAGACAATTGAATTAAATCCCCCAGAACACGGTCCGGCGTCTGAACGTTCCGAACGATCCTACGTGGCCGCAATTAACTGTAAAACATGTCGAATACCTCGGCCACTTTTAAAAGAACCAAGAAGCAACCGAGTAAATATTACCGATTAAGATGTTCCGTTAATGGTAAAATACCATAATGCAGGCGTTAACGTCGCGATGGTATGCTAAAACGCATTTAAAACGAAGGTCTTGCTTGATTTGAAATTCATCTTGTTTTAATTTCGCCGTTTACGACTTGCTTTTAGTTACAGCCTCCGGAGCCGTTAACTGCCAGGTTAAGTTCAATTTAGAACCTTGAAAATTTACTACGTAATAGGGACACAAATCACGCTGAAAAATTACTCCGCCGTTACGGCATGAATTTATTCTAAATTTAACTGAAACATTATCCCGGCATATTCGGTCGGTTCTAGCCACGACACGATACCGCCGATGGTTGTGCCGTGCCCGTCAGTCCGGGCACAACCAAATAACTTAAAAATCTCCTCAACTTCTACTGTCAACGTTAATCAAATAGACGCCTCCAAATGGAAAATATAAGAAAGCCAAATAACGTTTTTTCTTTTGTTGTTTGGCCAACATATAAAGTGCCAAGATACTTGATTTTTTCTCAAGGTTCGAATTAAAGTGGCAATAAGGAAAAAGGAGTGCAAAGAAGTCCTATTAAGGCTTTCAAGTTGGTTGATAAATACATTAACATACACAAATTGATCTTAAAATAACTACTTTGTTACGAAGACTCTTGCAAAGGCACTTCCCATTTCTTCAATAGGTGGATTAATTTTTTTATAGTATTAAATTGACATATTGATTTATTCCTAAAAGAGGTAATAAACAAAAAGAAGTTTGATGCAGTTGCATCGAGGCTTTCAAGTCGACTCATGTTGTAAATGAATTAACATATGCAAATTGATAGTGCAAAGATCAGTAAGTCAGCTTCGAAATTAAATATTTTAAAATAACTACTTTGTTACTAAGACTCTTGCAAAGGCACGTGCACTTCCTATCCATACAATAAATGGATTAAATCAATTTATTATGACAAATTGGTTTTGATACAAAGTTAAGTAACACTGAGACAGAAGAGAAGAGCATCTAATGCATCTAATTGAGTAAACTTATTAGGATATGTTTCCTTCAGCAATAAATATTAATTTTGTTCCACATGTAGACTTGTAGATTAGACATAAATTAGAATAGCTCTGATAATGTTGATAGAACTGAAGGGATAATAAGCTAAAGGAGTGCAATTGCATCAAGACTTCCAAAGCGATTGATGTTTGAAGTGCATTATCATATGCAAATTGATTGTGCAAAGATCAATCAGGTTTGAAATCAAATGTCCTAAAATTACTACTTAGTTAATTAAACTCTTGCGCAAGCACGTGCAGTTAACACCTCTTCAACAAATCGATTAATCACAAAATGTTAATTATATTAGCTCAAATATTTCAATATTTTGTGGTGTAACCTTTGGTTTCATCACTTCAAAAGACAGTGTTTCATTTTTCCTGAGTCCATGACAAGTGAGATTTTTCAAATGGTGGAACGCTCAGTTTTTCATTGATAGCAGTGGTTTTTTAACTGCAACTCGGCCATTGAGTACTAACATCTAGATTAAATTGTGTCAAAATTTCCTGATGGTTTGCGAGGACCTTTGAGGGAGAGTCTGTTTATAATTTTGTCTATCTTGGGAGTATGGCTGGATGTTCTGGCTTGCATCGATTTTCAACACCACTGTGAGTGTGGAATTTATACACACTACAAAATCTTCGAAACATTTAATGTTTTTGCTACGTCACATTGCGTTCAGTCAATTTAACAAAGTTCAACTATTCTTTACCTAAATTGAAGTGTAAAGTAAACGTCTTTAGACATTACTACGTTGAAACCGACAGAAAATGTTTTAAGAATTTAAGTACAACATACCACAAATAAAATAATATTCCATACTTCTTCTCGATAAAGACCTAAACACCACCACTGTATATCAAAAAGTTAATGAAACTTTTGAACATGAGTTCACATAAATTGAAAACATCAGTTCTAAATTAGTTCTATGTTAATAAATTGGAAGCACGTTGTTTTTGGTGTAGTGTACTCCGGAAGGAATTTTGTTTAATTTGCATTATAATATAATGATGCCTCGAATTTGACGTCTTGTCGAGAGCCATTATGGATTTAATAACCCGTGGCTAGTTAAATTTATTGTTTGACCATCATATATGGTGCTGTTTCAAGGTTTGAATTAAAGGGGGTAATAGCCAAAAGGGCTGCACCGTTATTATATCAAGGCTTCCAAATCTATTGATGTCACAAATGCATTTGCATATGCAAATTGATTGACTAAAGGTCAATTAGATTTGAAATGAAACACTCCAACACTACTATTCAATCTATTCCAAAGGCCCAAGCTTCTCTTATCACTTTAATAAATAGATAAAATGCAAAAGGAATTTTACTTAGATTATATTACAAATTTGACGCATTAATTAAAGCCTTTGTGGTTTTAATAACCCGGGGCTACTTACTAAATTTTATTGTTTAACCAACACGTAAGTTACCTTATTTATTTTTGTTTCAAAGTTTGAATTAAAGAGATGATTGGTAAAAGGAATGTAGTGTAGCTACACTATCGATCATATTTTTTAATTATAAAGTATCTAAACATTTCGTACCTCCATTTATATACGGATATCTTTATTTTCATAGTTTTTATATAATTTTTTATTAGGAGCAGGGTTCGTAAGTAAAGCAACTAAACCATATATTCGATACAGTTGATTTTATAATTTATTTCTGTGTTCGACATCGTTCCTTAAAGTTAAAAATGCCTAGATGTGTCCATTTATCGATAAAAATTAAACAACAAATTGTAGAAAAGTTCCGGAATGGTGAAAATCAGAATAAAATTGCAGTCGATTTAAATTTAAACAAATCGATCATTTCGAGGACGATTTCCAATTTTAACAGAAGGAATACCCTGGAAGGAGTTCCCAAAAGTGGTAGAAAACTCGGGGCTAACAGAGTCGTGGACAGGAAAATAAAAATGCCGGCTGTTCGTGCCCCTTTTATCAGCATCCCGCATAAATCAAGAAATAAAATAAGTTCTAAAACGAAGAGTAAAATAAGCTGGTCTCTATGGTAGAAAATCAGCAAGGAAGGAGAATATGTGAACTGAACAGATGGGCAATGAAAGACAATTTTGTTTTCCGATGAATGTCGGTTCTAATTATTCAAATTTGATGATATTTCATGATTGAGAAGACCAATTAATGAAAGGATTAATCCCAAGTTTGGGGATGTTTCTCTGGGTTTGGCATGGGCCTGCTGGTTAAGATAGATGGGATAATGGATCGTTTCGTTTATTCTGACATTTTGAAGAATCATATGCTTCCATTTATCGAAGATACATGAATTCAAGGTGGACCTTCAAGCACGATAACGTCTAAGTTAGTTAAAGAGTGGTTCGTTTCTCAAGGAGTACGTGTAATGTCTTGGCCAGAACAAAGCCCCGACCTCAATCCAACTGAAAACGTTTGGGATGAAATTGATTGGAAAACCCATGCAAAAAGCCTGTCAAATTTGAATGAACTCTACCAAGAAGTTCAAAATCAGTGGAAAGAAATATTGAACGATTATATTGAAAAGTTACTGAAATAAATGAAAAAAGGTGTTTAGAAGTTATTATGGATAATGGATATGCTACTACAAGACAGTAAATAAAGGAAGACTAAATATATGTAAGTTTGTTTTATTTCATAGTTGCTCTACTTTTGACACTTGATTTTTTTCAAATATTAATAATTATCACAAATATTTCTAGTTCAAAAAATCTATATTTACATGAAGTCAGTTTTTTATATTGCAGTCAGTTGTAAATAATAATTTGCAATGTAAATTGGTAAAATATTTTACAATAGAATTAAGTAGCAGAGTCTTGGATAGGAAAATAAAAATGCTGTTTGTTAGTCACCCTTAAATCAAGAAATAACCGAAGTCAAGGTGGTGAGGTTGGTGAGTACTATAATAAGGTGGCAAAAAATAGAGCAAATTGGGCACTTTTTGCAAGAGAACATGTAAACTAGACAGATGGGCAATAGAAAACAATTTTATTTTTTTTTTAGACCTACTGTAAAAAATTGTGGAGGACCCGTTATGGTGAAGGGACATTCATGACATTTTGGAAAATCATATGCTCCATTTGCCAGATAACATGAGTTTAAGGTGGACCTTCCAGCAGGATAACGATTCGAAACAACGTCTAAATTAATTAAAGAATGGTTCGCTTCTCAAGGAGTAACCTTTAGGATGAAATTGATCAGAAAATCCATGCAAAAAGACTGTCAAATTTGAATGAACTTTATGAAGAAGTTCGAAATCAGTCGTAAGAAATATTGAAGGGTTATATTGAAAAGGTACTGAAGTCAATGAAAAAAAGGTATTAAAGGTAATTAAAAATAATAGACATGCTTCTAGTTATTAAATAAAGGAAGACTAAGAATATATAAGGTTGTTTTATTTTATAGTTGCCCTACTTTTGATTCCTGAATTTTTGCCAAATAACTATCTAATAAAACCCACTAATAAACAATTATATTACCGTATTGTTGTTATCAAACATACTACACAACTGACAATAACATGAATATTTAATTACAAATACATAAACATATGCAAATTGATTTTATAAAGATCATTTAATTAATTAGCAAAGCCCTTGCCAAGGCTCTCATGGTGCTAAATTATCTAATTAGTTTGATGTAGCATGTTTTTCCGTTCAGACAGAAGGAAAACCTTTGTCCAAAGTAATTGACACAGAAATGCATCGAAACAAGTAAACTTGTGTGATAATATCGATACACTTGATAAATCCGTATCGGAAACTTTGCGGCATTAAATAGTTCCATGAATATCTTGCACCAATAAACATTGGCGTTCCTCGCATGCAAACATGTAGTTCAAACCCAAATTGGAACAATGCAGGTTTTTGGGGGTGGTGGATGCTTGCGAGAAATGCAATTTTATTGCCGATATGTTTACAACGTAATCCGGTTGCGTTGCATAAAACGGAGATGAGCCGGGATGAGCGTGGTAACTTATTTAGGCCGCGTTAAGTTTAAAAATTCAGCACGCATAACGTGCACGTTCGTTAGAAATTAGCCGTACCCCGTTTACCGTGATTAACATCACAAAGCCCCGGCAATGGGAAATCAATTCCATAGTCTGATACCGACCACAATGAGATCCGGAGATATTTCAGCAACGGCATTCTACAGGTATTGTCTTAGCATATTAATCAGTTCCAGATGTGCGCACGGATTTGCCACACATGAAAAGTTATTATATATTCCGCACAACGAATAAACACAACATATGTATTTCGGATTTTGGTGATCTTAATACGGTAATGCATTGTATATAAGCCGTGCGCTGGAAATTAAGTACGGAACTGTCTAATCTCGTGGCATCATCGAATGAATTATGCTGTCTAATTAACTCGTTTCTAATCTGTCTTCTTGAGATTCTCAGGGAAGTCTACGTTTTTTAAGATTAACGTCTTATAAATTTTAATTGTATAAATTAATTAATTTATATCCTAGTAAATGGTTCACGTTTATTGTCTTAATAAAGAAAAAAGGTCTACTTAGTTAGAATGTTGCTAAACTATAGTTTAAAAAATAACTATCAATGAATATAATACAACACGGATATTTTGTGTTCATATTAATTATTATTACACAATTTACTTTTACATTTATTATATTTAATTGTAATTTGACTAATTGACTATTTTTTATGTATTATAGACTTAAATTATATGTATTTAAACTAAATTTTAAGGATTAAAAGTATTAGGATTAAAATTAAAAACGCATAATTATCATTGTGTATATTTTTTACATAGATGAAAATATATATTTATTGTAATTTTATAGATTTAAAAATTAAAATCAAAAATACTTTCTTGTGTATATTATTAATAATCATTATTTGACATATATATTTTTAATATCAATTTATTTAATTCTACATATTGTAGTATAGTTTTTACACAAATTTTTATTTTTTACTTAAAACATAATAAAACTAAGATTTAATATATTCTATAATTATTATCTATTAATGATTATGCAATGAAATATAGAATTTATATTATATTTGTGATATTTAATTGACATATCTCTATTTTTTTAAATTAAATTTTTACTCTATTATATTTTTAAATTATTTGTATATAAATTGAATTTTAAGTCTCAAAGTGTAGTATTAAATTTAATAAAAATAAATATGGTAATTATCATTGTGTATATTTTTTGAAGACAGAGGAAAATTATTGTAATCTTATAGCTCTTAAAAATCAAAAAGATTTTAATATATATTATTAATAATCATCTGACATATGAAATTAATAACAATTTATTTCATTCTAAAAATTATATTAAAATTTAATAAAGAAAATCTAAGATGTTCACAAATTCAAATTTTTACTTTAAACATAACAAAACTAACTTTTAATATTAATTTTTTAGATTAAATTTTTACTCTATTCTATGGTTTTTAAATAATTTGTTATTACGATAAAACTTGATAGAAATAAATAATTATCATTGTGTATATTTTTTAAAGATAAAGAAATATATATATATTTGTTGTAATTTTAGGCTTTAAGGTATATTATTAATAATCATTATTTGACATATCTATATAATAGCAATTTATAACAACAATAATTCTATAAATTATAATAAAATTTAATAAAGAAAATATAAGATGTGCATAAATTTTAAAGATTAGAATGAAAAAGTTTAGAAATTTTTATCTTTTACTTAGAACATAATTAAACTATCTTTTAAAATATAATTGTTATCTATTAGATAATATATCTATTATTATATTAATAAATTGAACTAACATTTTATTGTGCTTGTATTAAATTTTCTACTATAATAGTTGACTAATTTATTAAATTAATTTTTTTATTATATCGTTTACTTTTTTAATTATTCGTGTTTAAAATAAATTTTAAGGGTTCAAAGTGCTGAAATTTAATGGAAAAAATAATTTTTATTGTGTATATTTTTTAAAGAGATTTAAAAAATTAAAATTAGAAAGACTAAATAAAATATGGTTCTGACATTTTGTTTGATTAGAATTATGTTAAAATTTGACTAATTTATTAAATTGAACTTCTATTCTCTAAATGTGAATTAACTATCTATTAAATAATCAATCTAATACAATTTTAATGACATTTATTAGTAGTATATTTTTATTATATTATACATTTTTTGAATTTTATTTAATTTTAAGGGTTCATACCTTTAAATTTAATGAAAATGCATAATTATTATCATAAATAATTAATTAATTATAAAATTCATATATTATACAATTTTGTTTAATTGAATAAATTACATATTTACTATACTTTCATAGGTTTTAATAATTAATATTAATTATCTATTAAATAATGCATTATTACAATATTAATGGTCGTTATATAATTTAAAATTATTCCGTAGATATTCGAATATAAATTTTTATTGTATGATAATAGATATTTTAAGTTATTTTTAAAATTATTATTAAAGGTTCAAAGTATGGTATGATTAAACTTGAAAATACATAATTATAGTGAATAATAAAGGACCTATATAATAAGAGGACAGAAATAAATATTTAAGGTACTTTATTATGACAATGTATTTAATACCATAGATTAAAGATTAATTTGATTAAAAATTAACTTACTTAGAACACGACTACTTATTTTAAATTCATCTATTACAATATTAACGACAGATCAATAATTTAATATTATTAAATCGAACTGTCATTTGAATATAACACAGTAGTGACTTTTTATTAAGTTCACGTTTATGAGCTCTCAAATCAATAAAAATAAAAAGCTGTCACTGTGATTCATCTAGATATCAATAATCACGTTTTGAACCAGAAAAAAATATAAACCAACATTTGTCTAATTTTTATCTAAACTATCATTTTCATTCAAACATTAAATTTTATATATTATTTGTGTGTCATAAAATTTCTGTTAAAATCCTTCAAAAATGCATAAATGATTAAAATCTAAAATTACATGACAAAACCTTGAAAACTTCCATACACAAATATATGCAAAAAAATTAATTTAAACTTGTAACATCAACAAAGTTCTGGAAAGTTGAATGTACATATTAATTCAAATTTAAGTTGCTACTTATTTAAAAGGCAAATTTGTTCAGGACAACATGCCGAAATACTATGACAAGACCGTAGGGACGATTTACGAGTAGGTTTCTGTAATTTTTGTAACGACTAAAAATTTCTGTTTTGCCCCAACGAAATTTTAAACACCAAAGAGATCCCGAACTCAGCTTATTAAACAGCATTTCGATGTCAATTACCCAGTTTAACGACCTTATACCAAGAAACTTTTTGTTTGGGGATGAATGTATTAACTCCAATTTAAGTTCCTACTTATTTAAAAGGCAAATTTGTTTAACAAAACATCTTAAACGGCACGACGGGACCAAAGAGGAGGGATTCCGGGTGTATCGATTTTCGTTGTTTTAATATTTATGATGTTTTATTTGTGGGTGGACGAATTAAATGGGCGAATTAATGTGTGTAAACTACGTTTCCAACCGATAATTTCGCCGCGATTTTTGATGAAGCGTAACAAACACGTTAATTTCCAAGATATAATATGTATTGCTGCCAAATACAGTTCAGAAATTAACGCTTTGAATAGTTGGCAAATTAATTTTCTCTAATTACGACACAGACATTTCAATTAAAAACTAATTATCAATGAATGTATCTGAGTGTTTAATGTCTAAGACATGTATGTATGTTTGACTTACAATGTTAAAAATCATCAAAGGAAATTTACATAATGGAACTCGACAAATTGTTGGATCTGTAGAGGTTTACACAAATTAATGACTAATTAATTTCCCTCGAAAACGCCATTTTTCCATATAAGTTCCAATTTTGTGCTACGACTGGGGAAAGTACATCCCTTTGATAAATCCAAATTGTGTCAGAACTGAAATATATATAAAAAACAATAATATCCGGCTGAGTAAAATGCCAGGGCATTAACAAAGGAACAATTTTTTGAACGTCTTTGAATCCGGGAGGGAATCCGGTTATTTCAAAGGGAATAAGAATTTAATAAACAAGGACAAGAATACTGGGAGGTTGGAATTATATTTAAATTATATTTTGATATAATGCTATTAGGAATTTGATGCATTACTGAAAGCTATTGTGGATTTAATAACACGAGGCTACTTAATAACATATCGATTTTCAGATTATGAAATCTATAATAGTTCATTATTACGCCATCAAAACATCATAGAAATACAGTAGGTAGGTACATAAACTGTAATTGAACGCGTTAAGTTTCTTGTAGGTCGTTTTATTACGTATTCAAACACCTTTCAGGTGCTTATAATTAATCGATATATCTATGCAACATACTACAAAATAATTACAGAGTAAAACGATAAGGTTTCATTAAACTTTTAATCAGTAAAATGTACCTCGTTATTATATGGGTTTGTTTTTAATTATAGTCAAATTTGTTTAATTTATAATATACATGCATATCAAATATTAATTAATATATGTTTTGTTATAATATTGAAGTTTAATTAAAAGTTTTTATTAAATTATATGGAATTAAATTGAATTTTACTGGTTCAAAATGTATTATTTAATGATTAATTATTATTGGATATCATAATACAAAAATAATTATTTACTTCCATAAATTAAAGATAATTTTATTATTTATTTTATACTTGTTAATAAGGAAGATATTTAAATATTTAAATTATATAATATTTTAATATTTTTAATACTATTTTTATTTTTTTTGTACAAAATATGTTATACTTTTTTACATTGCTGTTTTTCTCTCAAAATAAAAAGGTTTTCAAATTATTATTGAAAGAATTGTTATTGTAAATAATTATCAAATATAAATAAAAAAAATAAATATTTTATTAACTAATACACTTAAAAAGGTGTATATATATTATACATAATAATTTAAAATTATGAAATATTATAAGTGGTAAATTGTATATTAATGGCATATTAAAATTATCATTTATGATTTAATAAAAATTTATTTAATTCTATAAATTATATATATATATTATTATTTTTATTATCAATCTATTTTTTAATAATAAGTACATTTAATATAGAGTTTGAGAAGCAAACGTATTTAACAATTTATTGCAAAAATCATGGTTTCAATTGTGATTAATTAATGTTATTTTATAATTTATTAAATTTCCATAAACACATTCAAATTTGAATAATAATATAACTCTAAAATTTAAATAAATAATCACTTCCATTTACATAATAATTAATTACTCTACCAATTAATTATTTTATTTGTTATATTTTGGTATTTGTTTAATTTTATAACTTTACAAAATATATATTTTTTAAACTGCATTTTTTACAAAAAACATTATTATAGATATTTATAATTATTATTATACAATTATTGTGGGGATCAATTAATTAGTTTTGATTTTACAATTAATAATTTAAATTAAAATAACTGAATGTTATAATTTTATATTTTTAATAATTATTGTATATAGTTTGGTCATAATTTATTTAATTCCATAAAATATAAATATTTTTATTGTCACCACCCAATATAAAAATGCATGATTTTAATTATGAGTAATTATATTTGTTGTAAAATTTTTATATTTATATGTTTACACTGCAACTGTTTTATTTTCTGTAAATAAATAAATGTAGTAAAGAGGATTTCGAATAATTATAATAATAAAGTTTAAGAAGTAAAGTCTATTTTTCAAAAACAAAATTATGAATGGCAATTTCTGCGAATTTGCTCATTTTAAAATTTAATTAAATAATTAAATTTTCCTTTACGTAATAATTTTAATTACTTTATAAATTAATTATTTTACTTGTTATATTTTGATATCATATTTTAATTGGTTTTTATACAAAATGCTCTTTTACATTGTCACTATTTTTTTAAGAAATAAATATAACAAATGTGTTTTCAAGTAATTATTATGATATTAATTAAAAGGTACAATAATTCTTGTAAATAAACTGTTTAAACTACCAGTGTTACACAATACAATTTAACAATTTAGCTTTATATAAACTAACTAAATTTTATTTACAAATTATGAAAGTTATTAAACATATCTCAGTCATAACTGCTTATTTAAAGTATTTAAAATAATAATTAAACTGAAAAATTTAATTTGTATAAATCTGAATACGCAATAAAATGATTATACATTATTATTTTTACAAATTATTTCTTGAAGAGTCTACCTCGTAACCATAACTCATAAAAAAGTTTTCAGTGTAAAAAAAAAACCTATTCCAATTATAAACTTTGGGTTTTTGGTCAGATTATTAAAGGAACTGAACAGATAATTAAAATGTTCCCTTTGAATGAAAATGCAAAGAACAACTTAATTTATAAAGATCTGAAGATATTATAAAATATAACCATTATTAGTGTTTCAGTGTATTTCCTGAATAGCGTTTAATAAAATAATAATCCTTAGAAAATGTTCAGTATTAAAAGAAATTATATTATATTATGTCTTAATTATAGATTGTTGGTCTCCTTATAAAGTCCATAAATAATATTAGTGTTTTAATTTATATCCTGCAGTTGTAATTCATAAAAATTTCAGGAGTAAAAAAAAAAACGTATTCCAACCTCAAACTTGGTTTTTGGCCTATTTATTAAAGTATCTGAAGTGTTCATTTCGAATGTAAATCGTAACTCATAAAAAAATTTCAGTATTCAGAAAAAATGTGTTCCAATAATTTTTGTTTATGATCTCCTTATTAAAATATCCGAATTAAAATGTTCATTTTGATGAGAAATGCTTTAATAAAGAACAACTGAGTTTACAAAAAACTGACAACATTATTAGTGATTCAGTGTATTTTGTGAATAGCTTTCCTTGATAACATAATCAACAAAATTATTTTAGTATAAAAAAAATATTTATCAATAATAAATTTTTTTGATGGTAAATGTTTTTAATAAAATACGAAGAAATCAAGATAGTAATAAAATATATTCAGTATTAATGTTTCAGTCTGATAATTTTAATTTTTATATTTTATATAATAATTAATATATTGCTTGTTATACATTGACATATGATGCATTTACATTTTATACATTTGATATTTTTATATTATTCTAATTTTTATTTAACATATTTTCTACACTTTTACAAAAAAAAAAATACAAGTTATATTTTTTATAATTCCAAAATATCGTTGAATTGTTGTTTAATGAGAATTAACTATTTAGAAATGGAAAAAAATCATAATTTATTAATTTAATGAAATCGTAAATTACATTCAACAATTAATCATAATAATAATAATAATTAAAATGTATAATTATTATTTTGAATAATTGATTAATATAAAATATAAACGTAAAAATATTTTTAAAAGATATGCATACATAATTATATTTATTTTGATTTGATATTCACATAATTAAAGTTATACATTCAGATTAAATTAATTAAAGAATCAATTATATATTATATTGTTTTATAAAGTATATTTAAATTAAATTTAAAAGGATTGAGGTATTTGACAACTTAAAATTAAAATTTTATTTTATTTTATTTATGACTAACATTTTTTTAATTACTAATATGAATTAATTTTCAAAAAGGCATATTTAAATTTGAATAATATTTTTGTTGCTCCATTTTACAATTTAATTAAAATAATTTAATGCACGTAATAATAATTTATATATTATATAATTTTGTTTATTATACAAATGTGTTTTATTTGTTACATTTTGATATTTATTACATGTAATATAAATTAAGAGAGATATTGTATTATTTTAATTATTTTTTGTGTTTCATATATATATATATATATATATATATATATATATAAGAAAAGTGTCGCTAAGTTTTATTTATTTATTTTTTAATAACAATTATTTAGTAAAAGGTCTAAAAATAGAAGAAAATTAAAATTTAATTAAACGTTTTTCAGTTTCAGCTGATCATTTTACTAATATTAACTAACCATTTTAAATTCGACCACTTTAGTATAAAATTTATGGCACGGTATGCATTATTTAATTACCCCGAAAGTAGCTTTCGGTTCTAATATTCAGGATCAATAAGTAATGAGCAAATATCTGGATGGTTTTTCCGTCCGCAATTTTAACCCAATTGTAAAACCCCTTTATATTAAACACACCTAAGGGCAATTTTGACATTGAAAAACACGAAGAGCTAATGTTTAATTTAGACATCTCGGGTGTCGTACCGGCTACGGTTTAATCGAATGGGCCGCTGAGTTATTGCGTGGAAAATGTCTAATAATAGACGGGATATTAATTTTGCATGGGATAGCCTTTCGCAAAGAAGTTTGTGTGTGTTTACAAGTCAGTACACTTACAATGTAAGTTTAAAGTATGCCACTTATTGATTTTAATCTAAATCGAGTGTGTCTCAGAATATAACGGTCGATACTATTATCATAGTTTAACAGTTTACTGCGTACTTCCATGCCTATATAATTACGTCAGCCATTGCCAAGGGTAAAAGTATTTTCCCCAAGCGTTACATAAAAAAAAATAACAAACGCAGCCAGGTTATTTTATGGAAGTCATCATTATGAACGTTCGATATGGATGCGTGACAGTGCTGCCCGAAATTGTGTGACACCTACATAAATCGAAAAACGTCGTACGACTATTATGATTACTTTCAGCGTTGAATGCGATGGAACTTAATTACAACTGCGTTGACGTGTAACTTCTTTGATCACTTCCTCACTTCACAACTTAATCACTTTAAGCTTTGACGTCTCCAGGAACAGTTTCATTGTAATGAGTCTTAAAAGTACACTCCTTGACTTTGAACGTAAAAAGCATAGATCCAGTGATCCAATTTTAACATAATTTGGCGTCCCTGTAAGGACGAGAATTGATTAGATTTTGAAGGTTGTTTGTTGATGTGTTTTTGTGCCACCCCTTTTTCTTGTGCAATTTTTGTATGACAAATTCATATAACGCTGACAGTTGAATATTAGTTTCACTTTTGTTGAGTTACGGGTTCTTTCGTTCATTTTTAATGGCACATGAAGGTGTTCAAAGTTTGGTCGTCTAAGTGAGTTTGATAGAGGGCGAATTATTGGCTTACGAGAAGCAGGACGTCCGTTTATGAAAGTTGTCAATCGGATGAACCAGAGTCAAACCATTGTCTGGAATTTTTGTACACTGTGTTATGAAGATTATTTGCAGTCAATTGTACTTAAATTTTTAATCATTTACAAAGGTTACGCCACAAAATATTGAAATATTTTAGTTATTTGTTAATTTATTGAATATTAATAAAGTATTCCACACTTTTTTCCACCCAATTTTTTATAAAAAAGTAAAAACCTGCGAATACAATGACCATCGTGATTAAAGGAACGGTCCTGCAGTAATTTAGATTTGCCCAGATTTGCAACAAATTAAGGAAAACATTAAGTAATACGTGGTATTTTCCACGCCCCGAGTATTTACGAGGGGGTTGGAGCAGCCGCGACATTTTTTCATGCCCCGATCAATTATAACGATGCAGGAATTTCATCCGCATAGTTCCTGCGACGACATGCAAACTTGTAACAAGACCGTGACGATAACGTCTGAACGTGCGTCGTTTTATTGCTCATTTTTTCAAATTGTTTTATTCATTATGTACGACGGGTGCCGCGAACATAACATAAATTTCGACGAATCGTTAACTAAGCCGGCAAAAACAATGTTATCATCTTTTCGGCTCATGATGCGGAATACCAAAAGGCACATATTATTGTGAATCACATGAAATATCGATGTTTTGTACCTCGGGGAGTGTGTTCCAGATGGATTTTCGCGAGGGCAAAGCAAGATAAATATGTCTATCCAATTATTCTTATTGAGATTTATTTGTTGTGTGATTAAAATGTTCGTATGCTTCGTATAGTGTGTTGTTACACGCATTTTGTAGCCCTTTAGACTAGGTTGCACTTTTACGGGATAGTGGGCCGGTGTTATAACTCACGGCTCAAGACGACCTCGGTAATAGTCTACAAGAGAATGCTCTAAAATGCTACAAAACAACGACTGTGAGAGAATAATAAAATCAAATTATTGAAATTTACTATTTTAATATGAAATCCACAAGTGTAATAAGTTTATAATAGGCACAGGAGTAAGTAATGAATGTTTTTTGAATAAAATTTCTTCAAAAAAATAATCACCTCTATAGTCATTAACTTGAGAAAAGTATGGAATATTTTATTTGGGATCCAAAGTTGTACCCTTGATTCAAGTGGAGGGTAAAATGTATCGTTTTCAATACAGTGACATACAGGAAAACACCCCGTTTCCATTTGCCGAGAAAGAGATGTCACTTCTTTCGATATTTTAACAAGACAACGGTCCCAAACACACATCTAAAATTATTAAAGAGTGATTTCTAATGAAAAATTTAACTGTGCTTGAATGACCGTCTCAGTCCCCCGATCTAAATCCTATTGAGCATCTTTTTCACGAATATTAATAAAATATTCCATACTTTTTTCTAGATCAAATTGATTTTTTATTAAAACTAAAATGTGATAAAAAAGTTTAACTCTCTACAACAAACATTGCAAAATCCCTTTTAATCGAATTGCTGAAATTTTCAGAAAAAATTCATAGAAAAAGAGTTCCTGCTCTAATTAATATAAATTTTATTTTTAATTAATTTTAATGAGATTTAAATAGTCATACTTCAAATTTAGTTAATGAAGAATGATAAAAGCTTAGATTGGATATATTAATATTCAAAGTTTTACTACATGTAGCAAACTTGTGTACATTGTAAATCTTCCTAATATTAATTTAAATATTTAAGATAAAAAAGAATGAAGAAAAACTTCATAGGAAAAGAGTTCCTGCTACAATTAATATGAATTTTATTTTTAATTAATTTTAATTAGATTTAAATAGTCATACTTCAAATTTAGTTAATGAAGAATGATAAAAGCTTAGATTGAATATATTAATATTCAAAGTTTTACTACATGTAGCAAACTTGTGTGCATTGTAAATCTTCATAATATTAATTTAAATATTTAAGATAAAAAAGAATGGAGAAAAACTTCATAGGAAAAGAGTTCCTGCTACAATTAATAAGAAATTTATTTTTAATTAATTTTAATCAGATTTAAATAGTCACACTTCAAATTTAGGTAATGAAGAATGATAAAAGCTTAGATTGAATATATTAATATTCAAAGTTTTACTACATGTAGCAAACTTGTGTACATTGTAAATCTTCCTAATATTAATTTAAATATTTAAGATAAAAAAGAATGAAGAAAAACTTCATAGGAAAAGAGTTCCTGCTACAATTAATATGAATTTTATTTTTAATTAATTTTAATTAGATTTAAATAGTCACACTTCAAATTTAGGTAATGAAGAATGATAAAAGCTTAGATTGAATATATTAATATTCAAAGTTTTACTACATGTAGCAAACTTGTGTACATTGTAAATCTTCCTAATATTAATTTAAATATTTAAGATAAAAAAGAATGGAGAAAAACTTCATAGGAAAAGAGTTCCTGCTACAATTAATATGAATTTTATTTTTAATTAATTTTAATTAGATTTAAATAGTTACTTTTCAAATTTAGGTAATGAAGAATGATAAAAGCTTAGAATGAATATATTAATATTCAAAGTTTTACTACATGTAGCAAACTTGTGTACATTGTAAATCTTCCTAATATTAATTTAAATATTTAAGATAAAAAAGAATGAAGAAAAACTTCATAGGAAAAGAGTTCCTGCTACAATTAATATGAATTTTATTTTTAATTAATTTTAATTAGATTTAAATAGTCATACTTCAAATTTAGTTAATGAAGAATGATAAAAGCTTAGATTGAATATATTAATATTTAAAGTTTTACTACATGTAGCAAACTTGTGTGCATTGTAAATCTTCCTAATATTAATTTAAATATTTAAGATAAAAAAGAATGGAGAAAAACTTCATAGGAAAAGAGTTCCTGCTACAATTAATAAGAAATTTATTTTTAATTAATTTTAATTAGATTTAAATAGTCACACTTCAAATTTAGGTAATGAAGAATGATAAAAGCTTAGATTGAATATATTAATATTCAAAGTTTTACTACATGTAGCAAACTTGTGTACATTGTAAATCTTCCTAATATTAATTTAAATATTTAAGATAAAAAAGAATGAAGAAAAACTTCATAGGAAAAGAGTTCCTGCTACAATTAATATGAATTTTATTTTTAATTAATTTTAATTAGATTTAAATAGTCACACTTCAAATTTAGGTAATGAAGAATGATAAAAGCTTAGATTGAATATATTAATATTCAAAGTTTTACTACATGTAGCAAACTTGTGTACATTGTAAATCTTCCTAATATTAATTTAAATATTTAAGATAAAAAAGAATGGAGAAAAACTTCATAGGAAAAGAGTTCCTGCTACAATTAATATGAATTTTATTTTTAATTAATTTTAATTAGATTTAAATAGTTACTTTTCAAATTTAGGTAATGAAGAATGATAAAAGCTTAGAATGAATATATTAATATTCAAAGTTTTACTACATGTAGCAAACTTGTGTACATTGTAAATCTTCCTAATATTAATTTAAATATTTAAGATAAAAAAGAATGAAGAAAAACTTCATAGGAAAAGAGTTCCTGCTACAATTAATATGAATTTTATTTTTAATTAATTTTAATTAGATTTAAATAGTCATACTTCAAATTTAGTTAATGAAGAATGATAAAAGCTTAGATTGAATATATTAATATTTAAAGTTTTACTACATGTAGCAAACTTGTGTGCATTGTAAATCTTCCTAATATTAATTTAAATATTTAAGATAAAAAAGAATGGAGAAAAACTTCATAGGAAAAGAGTTCCTGCTACAATTAATAAGAAATTTATTTTTAATTAATTTTAATTAGATTTAAATAGTCACACTTCAAATTTAGGTAATGAAGAATGATAAAAGCTTAGATTGAATATATTAATATTCAAAGTTTTACTACATGTAGCAAACTTGTGTACATTGTAAATCTTCCTAATATTAATTTAAATATTTAAGATAAAAAAGAATGAAGAAAAACTTCATAGGAAAAGAGTTCCTGCTACAATTAATATGAATTTTATTTTTAATTAATTTTAATTAGATTTAAATAGTCACACTTCAAATTTAGGTAATGAAGAATGATAAAAGCTTAGAATGAATATATTAATATTCAAAGTTTTACTACATGTAGCAAACTTGTGTACATTGTAAATCTTCCTAATATTAATTTAAATATTTAAGATAAAAAAGAATGAAGAAAAACTTCATAGGAAAAGAGTTCCTGCTACAATTAATATGAATTTTATTTTTAATTAATTTTAATTAGATTTAAATAGTCACACTTCAAATTTAGGTAATGAAGAATGATAAAAGCTTAGAATGAATATATTAATATTCAAAGTTTTACTACATGTAGCAAACTTGTGTACATTGTAAATCTTCCTAATATTAATTTAAATATTTAAGATAAAAAAGAATGAAGAAAAACTTTATAGGAAAAGAGTTCCTGCTACAATTAATAAGAAATTTATTTTTAATTAATTTTAATTAGATTTAAATAGTTACTCTTCAAATTTATGCAATGAAGAATGATAAAAGCTTAGATTGAATATATTAATATTCAAAGTTTTACTACATGTAGCAAACTTGTGTGCATTGTAAATCTTCCTAATATTAATTTAAATATTTAAGATAAAAAGGAATGAAGAAGAACTTCATGGGAAAAGAGTTCCTGCTAAAAAATATTGAAATATTTGATTTATTGTTAATTTTTTTACGAATATTAATAAAATATTCCATACCTTTTTCCAGATCAAATTGATTTTTTATTAAAAATAAGTAATACCAACGCTAATTTACTAGATACATGGATTTTTATGCATGACAATGAATCGAAACATGCTTTCAATAAACTAAATAAAATGTGATAAAAAAGTTTTTAAACAAAAAACCTAAATTACTGTATCTGGTGTCTATTCATGTCATTTAACTCTCTACAACAAACATTGCAAAATCCATTTTAATCGAATTGCTGAAATTTTCAGCTTTTACCATGCTGTAAAATTTTAAAATCTTGTTAAATATTTCAATAACCCTTAACTAGAAACATCATTTTTTATGCACAGTTCCAGAATATTTTACCAACATTTCGACGTGTCGACGTTCGATGAAAAACGGAAGTTAATTAAATTTCCAAGAATACACACGGTTTTCGATCACTTTCCTACGTGACCAATACGGCAAAAGTTCAAAAATACATTTCGGACCGTTCGTTCTCTTATCGACAAAATAAATCGTCGGCCCTAACGTTTATTGTTCTTCAAACACTAGACATAATCACGTATTCTGTTGCACTAATTTTCATCAGTTCCAAGAAACTTCCAGCAAGTTATTTCGGTGTTCCGTAACGAGATTAGCTACGTTTTCGGTTTATTTTATTTTTCACCATAATAAGTTCCGAATTTATTTTCACTTTTATCAACGCCGAAAAATTATTATTGCGACATTGTCCCCGGATTTCCCCCGTACGACGCAAACATGGCGTCTTCAACGGCGTATAATTTTGTGTTAACAAGTTCGGTCCCGGCCTGAAATTAAGCGAAATGTATTAAGCGAAGTTTGCGCACCACTAATTAATAGCCCAACGGAGAAACACTATATGCAATCACTAATGCAAGGGTTTGCCCCCACTCGATATTTATTATTTATTATTTTATGCGGCTTAACGTGTGTATATGGTCGTGTGTGTATGTGTGCTTTAATAAGTTTTTAGAAAAATGCTTCCGCCGCCAAGTTTCGACGTTATGAACGGTACCATATAAACTATTTACGTTCATAAATGCTAGTCAAACTAGAAGCCGTAATAAAATTTTGAGGGTAGTCGGATAAGCCGGGAAATTGGCGGGTGGCCTCGTTTTATTGATAATAAAACGTCTGGGGTTGTAGTCCTTAGATTGAATACACTAATGTTGAGAGTTTTACTGGATATAGTATACTTGTCTACAGTGTATATTTTTCTGGCATCAAGTAAATAATAAGTATACGAAAAGAATAAAGAAAAACCAAGAAAATTAGTTACTATAATTAATGGGAATGCATTAAAAATAAATTTAATTGGTTTTAAATATTTATATTTAGTCTACGTAATGAAATATTGTTAGTATTAAATACGATAATAAGCAAAAGAGATATTCAATTTATAGGAATTTTTCTGAAATTAATTTTAATTGGATTTTACTACATGTAGTAAACTTGTATGCTTTGTAAATCTTCCTAATATTAACTTAAATATTAAAGATAAAAAAGAATGGAGAAAAACTTTATAGAAAAAGAGTTCCTGCTATAATTATTATGAATTTAATTTTTAATTAAAATTTAATTAAATTTAAATAGTTAGACTTCAAATTTAGGTAATGAAGAATGATAAAAGCTTAGATTGCATATATTTATATTCAAAATTTTACTACATGCAGTAAACTTGTGTGAATTGTAAATCTTCTTAATATTAATTTAAATATTTAAGATAAAAAAGAATTTAAATAGTCACACTTCAAATTTAGACAATGAAGAATGATAAAAGCTTAGATTGAATGTATTAATATTCAAAGGTTTACTTCATGTAGCAAACTTGTGTTCATTGTAAATCTTCCTAATATTAATTTAAATATTTAAGATAAAAAAGAATGGAGAAAAACTTCATAGGAAAAGAGTTCCTGGTACAATAATATGAATTTTATTTTTAATTAATTTTAATTAGATTTAAATAGTTACACATCAAATTTAGATAATGAAGAAGGATAAAAGCTTAGATTGAATATATTAATATTCAAAGTTTTAGTACCTGTAGCAAACTTGTGGGCATTGTAAATCTTCCTAATATTTATTTAAATATTTAAGATAAAAATGAATGGAGAAAAATTTCATAGGAAAAGAGTTCCTGCTACAATTAATATGAATTTTATTTTTAATTAATTTTAATTAGATTTAAATAGTTACTCTTCAAATTTAGGTAATGAAGAATGATAAAAGCTTAGATTGAATATATTAATATTTAAAGTTTTACTACATGTAGCAAACTTGTGTGCATTGTAAATTTTCCTAATATTAATTTAAATATTAAAAATAAAAAAAGAATGGAGAAAAACTTCATGGAAAGAGAGTTCCTGCTAAAATTAATATGAATTTTATTTTTAATTAATTTTAATTAGATTTAAATAGTTACACATCAAATTTAGATAATGAAGAAGGATAAAAGCTTAGATTGAATATATTAATATTCAAAGTTTTACGACATGTAACAAACTTGTGGGCATTGTAAATCTTCCTAATATTAATTTAAATATTTAAGATAAAAACGAATGAAAAAAAAAATCATTGGAAAAGAGTTCCTGCTACAATTAACATTAAATTTATTTTTAATTAATTGTAACTAGATTTAAATAGTTGCACTTCAAATTTAGGTAATGAAGAATGATAAAAGCTTAGATTGAATATATTAATATTCAAAGTTTTACTACATGTAGCAAACTTGTGTGCATTGTAAATCTTCCTAATATTAATTTAAATATTTAAGATAAAAATGAATGGAGAAAAACTTCATAGGAAAAGAGTTCCTGCTACAATTAATATTAATTTTATTTTTAATTAATTTTAATTAGATTTAAATAGTTACACATCAAATTTAGATAATGAAGAAGGATAAAAGCTTAGATTGAATATATTAATATTCAAAGTTTTAGTACATGTAGCAAACTTGTGGGCATTGTAAATCTTCCTAATATTAATTTAAATATTTAAGATAAAAACGAATGAAAAAAAAAATCATTGGAAAAGAGTTCCTGCTACAATTAACATTAAATTTATTTTTAATTAATTGTAACTAGATTTAAATAGTTGCACTTCAAATTTAGGTAATGAAGAATGATAAAAGCTTAGATTGAATATATTAATATTCAAAGTTTTACTACATGTAGCAAACTTGTGTGCATTGTAAATCTTCCTAATATTAATTTAAATATTTAAGATAAAAATGAATGGAGAAAAACTTCATAGGAAAAGAGTTCCTGCTACAATTAATATTAATTTTATTTTTAATTAATTTTAATTAGATTTAAATAGTTACACATCAAATTTAGATAATGAAGAAGGATAAAAGCTTAGATTGAATATATTAATATTCAAAGTTTTAGTACATGTAGCAAACTTGTGGGCATTGTAAATCTTCCTAATATTAATTTAAATATTTAAGATAAAAACGAATGAAAAAAAAATCATTGGAAAAGAGTTCCTGCTACAATTAACATTAAATTTATTTTTAATTAATTGTAACTAGATTTAAATAGTTGCACTTCAAATTTAGGTAATGAAGAATGATAAAAGCTTAGATTGAATATATTAATATTCAAAGTTTTACTACATGTAGCAAACTTGTGTGCATTGTAAATCTTCCTAATATTAATTTAAATATTTAAGATAAAAATGAATGGAGAAAAACTTCATAGGAAAAGAGTTCCTGCTACAATTAATATGAATTTTATTTTTAATTAATTTTAATTAGATTTAAATAGTTACTCTTCAAATTTAGGTAATGAAGAATGATAAAAGCTTAGATTGAATATATTAATATTTAAAGTTTTACTACATGTAGTAAACTTGTGTGCATTGTAAATTTTCCTAATATTAATTTAAATATTTAAGATAAAAAATAATGGAGAAAAACTTCATAGGAAAAGAGTTCCTGCTACAGTTAATATGAATTTTATTTTTAATTAATTTTAATTAGATTTAAATAGTCACACTTCAAATTTAGGTAATGAAGAAGGATAAAAGCTTAGATTGAATATATTAATATTCAAAGTTTTACTACATGTAGCAAACTTGTGTGCATTGTAAATCTTCCTAATATTTATTTAAATATTTAAGATAAAAATGAATGGAGAAAAATTTCATAGAAAAAGAGTTCCTGCTACAATTAATATGAATTTTATTTTTAATTAATTTTAATTAGATTTAAATAGTTACTCTTCAAATTTAGGTAATGAAGAATGATAAAAGCTTAGATTGAATATATTAATATTTAAAGTTTTACTACATGTAGTAAACTTGTGTGCATTGTAAATTTTCCTAATATTAATTTAAATATTAAAAATAAAAAAAGAATGGAGAAAAACTTCATGGAAAGAGAGTTCCTGCTAAAATTAATATGAATTTTATTTTTAATTAATTTTAATTAGATAGTTATACTATCTACTACAAAAGCTTAGACTGAAGTTTTACTAGATATAGTAAAGCTTACTTTACTAGATATAGTAAGCATTGTGTACAAAGTAAACTTAACTAAAACTTCCATGTTAAAGTATTTTGATATTTAATTCCATTAAAATAATTACATTTGGTGTTTAGGTAACAGAGAATGATGAAAATATTGTTAGTTAATTAGTAATTTTAAACATATATTTCTTAGAAAACTGATACTCTTAAATTAGGTTCTTAAACATTTTTGACTGCTTACACACTGCATGACACCGGCAGTATCCATTGCATATCGCATCGAAATTTATAGAACTTTTTTAAAAAGCTTACAACTCGGTTAATATGAAGAAAAACTTTTACTACAATTTTTGACGAACGAATTATTTTGGCACTAACTAGTTGCAATTAAAACTAACACACTTAACTTAAAAACAATTTGTATATATTTTTTTTTTCAATTTTATGGGAATTTTGAATTATTAAATTTAGTCAAGAGCTTAAAAAGTTAGACATAAAAAAATATATACTCTATATAACATTTATAAGTGCTAGTTAAAAAAAAGTAAAATACATAATAAAACTTTATATTGTATTTTTAAATACAATAAGTAGCGATCATTTCGAAACGGCGAGCCCGAAATTTGAACCGTGAAGCAAAAGAAAATATTTTCGCACGCGAAAAGTTTCGCACTCCGGCGAACTTCCGTCGAACTTTCAGCACACCAAATGCCATGCAGAAAAAACTAACGAGAATAACGGACAAAACGTAAAAAAGGAATAATAATAATATAAGAAAAAAGCTAAAACAAATTATCATGCAAACTGGATTTTATTTACTCAGATGCTTGAAGTGGTCCTCGAGGAACGCGGTGCAATAATCGCATTTCAAAGTGCAATGGGGTCTTCGAACTTCCAAAAGCGGGCTAACCGCCCGCCTTGGCGACGTGGAAGTGCCCACTTCCCTTCCGTTCGGGCTCTCGGCGGGCAGGTGAAGCGACATGTTCGCGCTACCAGCACTTCTCATCCTAACATATAGGTTAGAGCATAGCCCGCGTGAGCACGAGATCGCGCAACGGTCTGATTGAGCTCCAGCCTGGTGCTGACGGCGCGTCGGAATATTAACTGAACGCAACTCCACCGCTAATATACCCGTGGCACCGACTCCACGATGGAACTCGTCGGGAAATCGATGGGTTTGCGCCGGTCCGCGTTCCATGCGGTTCAAAGCACTTTTTCCTTGATATTGGTGTGATTGTGCCTTCCCAATGCCCCCTTTTATTTTTATTATTATTATTATTTTTCGTGTTTTTTGTTTTTTTTTTTTTTGCTTTCGGTTCGCTTTCCCCCGTAGTTGCATAACGTTTGTGGTTCCCCCCCCCCCGGATTTGAACGACGCAAATTATACCGCGACACTTGGCCTTATCGTCTTAAACCGACATTCTCACTTCAGAAGCTGTCCGACCGTTTCACACGTTCGATTCACCTTTTTTTTTGGGTATATATCTTTAATGAATGTTATTCCAACCAATAATTTTGGCTTATACTTATATCCAAGTTCTTTTCGATATTAGATGTTAAAAATTTAGACTCTCCTTAAAAATGAGGAAAAAGCCTCAAAATAAAAACAAAAAAATGAGAAACAAACTTAAAATAATTTTTAAAAAGAGTTAATTTAAAATAAAATAAAATCTACTTCTCATTTTTCAAAGATACATTCGATAATGTAAAATTTCATGTGAAACACGATAAAATCCGTACGATCATTTTCCATACGATTAAAATCCATACGATCATTTTCCATACGATTAAAATCCATACGATCAAAATCCATATGAACATTTTCCATACGATCAAAATCCATACAATCATTTTCCATACGATCAAAATCCATATGATCAAAATCCATACGATCAAAATCCATATGATCATTTTCCATTCGATTTAAATTCATACGATCATTTTCCATGCGATCAAAATCCATAGGACCAAATTCCATACGATCTTTTCCATTCGATCAATCTCCATACAATTAAAATCTATAGGTTAAAATCCATACGATTCATACTGATTAAATTACATAGTTTCACTTTAATAACTTTATGGATTTTTATTTTTTTTTTACTAATACTAATTTCCTGAAAAATCATTAAAAAAGTAAAAATAAATAATTCTAGTTCTTCCAAGATTCCCAAAAAATTACTAAAAACGTAAGAAATAACTAAAAGACATAATCATTTTATTTTGATGGAAAATTAACAACAAAAATAAAATATAATTTTTTGAATATTAAACAATTAAACTTTCTTTAAAAATAATGATAATAAATTTTTTATTCACCTTTTAATCTGTAAAGTATTAAAATTTAATAAATGTAAACTAGATAAAAATGTTTACAAAACAAAATTTGATAGAAAACAAATTTATTTCAAAACTTCTTTTCGATAGCAATTTAGATTCAAGATAAAGATAATTTTATTTTTCATTTAATTTTTAATCTATAAAATGTTCAGCATTATGTATAAACTAGATAAAATTTGTTACAGACAGGAACAGGAACAATTTTTATTTGTTATTTCAAAATAGAACATACTTGATAATGTAAGCATCAAAAAATATGAACAAATTAATTTATTTTAAGTAGATAAAAATTAATTAGGAAATTTTCTCTACAAATAATTAATTAATAATTATTTCAAAAACTAATAAATTATTAAAAATGTTCGATTTGCCTTGAACACAAACATAAACTGATTTCTTCATTTTCAAACAATTGTTTTAAAATATTCCAATAATTAAATTAGAAAGTGATAAAAATGTAAGTATAAAAAAATATTAAAAAATTAAAAAAATTGCCATAAATGTACAAAATCAGTAATAGAACTTTATACAGGTGTGAATAAACAAGAAAATATTTAAGATACATATATCATTATAAGAAAAATATTTTAAAAATTTAAGAAAATTTAATCATCTTTAAGAAAAAAGTAATTGAGATTTTTAATCTTCTATAACTTCAGTGTCTATCAAATAAATATACATGAACAGATTAATTAAAAGTATTTAAAATTTAAAATCAGTTAATTTACTTTTTAGGAAACTCAAATACAAAAAAACATATAGACAAAAATTATTATCAAAATAAAATATACTCTAGAAAATCATTAGATATTAATGAAAATTAAAATATCGAAAAAAAAATATATATTCAATTACGAAATGTATAAAATCAATAAATTGTAAATAATAAAATAATAGGAAATTTCCAAACAAAATTTTTATATGCCAATGAAACAATTTCAGAAGCAATACGCTAAAAATATAATAATTAAGATTTTATATAAATTTAAATATATAAAATAGTAATGAATAGATTTAAATAATGGAATATTTAATGTTTTTAAAATAGATATTAAATTTAGTGCCAAAAAAACATGACGTGTCTTTTATCTAATTTTAAATTATGATTTTGCTTATCATTAAAAACATATACTGATAAGATCCAATTAATTTAATTTTTAACAGGCAAATTCCACTACTACCTTATTGCTATTTTTTATATTATAATAATAAAATGAAAACAATTAATTGGCAAAATTTTAACTAATAAATATTTTATGATAGTCATAAAGCAATAATGATTTAAAATTAAGAGCTGCCGGTAGGATAAAAAATGTTGAGGAAATTACTTAAACATTTTAAAAAGCTCCAAGCTTTTAATGGCATTGTAAATATTGCTGATTTTTTTATTCCTATTTCAATCAATTTGTGCATGTTTATTCATAAATTTTTTTGTGGGAAAGTGGGAAATAAATATCAAAAATATATTTATATACGAAAATATTCATTAAATATCATGTCCAATTTTTTATGTAGTATACATTGTCGATCTGAATTTTGATTTAACATTTGAATTGAATGCCAGGAATGTTTGTTGTTGTTTCTGTTATTTTGTTAAAAATTACATAGTTTTTTTATTTTCATAAAATTGTAGCTATTTTTTACTTTATTGTCTTTCATTGCTAACATATCTGTGAATTTAAATCGATTATTTACTAATGGGTTTTTGCTTATTATAATTATTTAATCAGTGACAGAAGAAAACAGTAAGAAAATTATATTTCTGCGTTACTAAGACCATGAGAAACAAGAAGAGGTGGCTAAGAGTTTAGGGCTAAATAAGTCAATCGTTTCCAATATTGTTAAAAAATTTAGAGAAACTGGTCAAGTGGTAGTGACGAGCCTAAATTTAATTTACAAAAAAATCATGATACTGCTTATTTTAAACATCTTACAGGGACAAAACTACACAAATCCAAAACTGGATTGGTTAAAGGACCAAAGCATCTATGTTTTGTCTTGCCCATCCCAATCTACAGACATCAACCGTACAGAAAACATCTCTTTTATAACCAAATTGGACAAACAAATTTTACAAATTTAAATGGACTCAGCACAGTAATTCAAGAAGCTTGAAGGAATATAGACTTGTCGTATGGTGGGAAAAGGATCGAGTCGAGTAACACAGATTTAATCATTAAAAATCCCTTACAAAATTAAAGTTGCTACATTTTATCCAGAACAGGCTAAAATATTTAAAAGTTGTAGTTATGTTACAATAAGTTATTATATTAATATTTGCTAATAATTATTTTTATTGATAATTAGCCTGATAATAACAAAACTGTCTACTAAACAATGTGCATTGTTTTTGTTATTGATAATCAATAACATAAAAATGTATGAAACATTATTTTATAATTAATTAGTGGACTGTTTAATATAAATCTGGACGTAAATAATCATAGATAAGACTAATTAAAAGTTACTATGAAATTGTCTGTTTAGACATCAATTATCAATTTCTATTTACTTCCCATTTCATAATGGATTTTCCTTAAACACATACACATAAATTTATTTAATGGCAGACTAATTGGGCAAAAAAAAAAAATTATGATTTATTGTGAATATTTTGATATTCGAAGTTTAACGAACATCAAGTGCGTGCACTTGATGATTGATGCATCAATCAGCAAATTGCCCTTCCAAAGCTCACAAAATAATAGAGTAATATATCGCTACAAAGCTTCACATTTCCACTCTGTTGACAAAAAAGCAACATCTTGAGTAAATAAGGCCAGAAATGGAGCGCAAAGATCAATCCTTGTATATTTACAGTAAGGACAAACAGTAAACAACCCCGCAGTAGATTAGCCGGAAGCATGTAAAGACCCATTCATACCATAAGACCTGTTTAAAACCTAATGGTCCAAATTACAATTTGCAAATGCGCCCGAAACTCCAATAATTAACCGGCTACGTAATATTTGGGACAACGGCAACGAAATAATTCACCGCACGTCACATAAATAATGTTGAAGGTGTTTCGGCAAAATTTAAATCCGTCAAATTAAATAAAACCGTTTAAAATCCGACGCGGCCGACGGTGCGGCAATTCGCGTTCTGAAATCATTGAAAAGTCCCGGATAAACTGGTAATTAAGTGTCTAATTAAAGTAAATATTCAACATTAAGGGCTTTTAAATGTCCACCGGAAAATCGGCGAACGTGTTTTGCGACATTTCGCATTTGAATCCACGTCTTTTTGCTTTTTGTCGGCGACGTTAACCGGAACGGGCATCAGTGGCAATGTCAAGTGCTTTTCACTATACGCCGCCACAGTACGTCAAAGGGAAATTCAATTTTGGGAAATAAATTCCGGGCTCGACGCAATTTAATAATCTAAAACACTGGCGACATAAACATGTGCTAAACAAGAATATTAAAGAAAAACAACATTACGGTAATTTCAATGTGCCATGTAAGTACTTCATACCATTGAAATGGGCTCAATAATAATAATAATAATAATAATAATAGTGACGGTAAAACTGACGGTGGAAAGACAATTATAGTGCCATGACAGTGACAATCACAGTGAGAATGACTGTAACAATGCCAGTAACAATGACAATAACAGTGACAATGATAGTGACAATGACAGTGACAATGACGGTGACAGTGACGATGGCAACGACAGTGACAATGATAGTGATAATGACTGTGATAATGACAATGACAGTAACAGTGACAGTGACAGTGGCAATGATAGTGACCGAGACAATGACAATAACAGTGACAATGACAGTGACAAAAAACAGTGATAAAGACTATGATAATGACTGTAATAATGACAATTACAGTAACAGTGACAGTGCCAGTGACAATGACAGTGAGACAGACAGTGACAATGACAGTGACAGTGATAATGACAGTGACAGAGACAATGACATGACAGTGACAATAACAGTGACAACGACAGTGACAATGACTGTGATAATGACAGTGATAAAGACTATGATAATGACTGTAATAATGACAATAACAGTAACAGTGACAGTGCCAGTGACAATGACAGTGACAATGACAGTGACAATGACAGTGACAATGACAGTGACAATGACAGTGACAATGACAGAGACAATGACAGTGATAATGACAATGACAGTAACAGTGAAAATAGCAGTGACAATGACAGTGGCAGTGACAGTGACATTGACAGTGACAGTGACAGTGACAGTGACAGTGACAGTGACAGTGACAATGGCAGTGACAATGACAGTACCAGAGACAGTGCCAATGACAATGACAGTGATAATGACTATAATAATGACTGTAATAATGACAATGACAGTAACAGTGACAGTGCCAGTGACAATGATAATGGCAGTGACAATGACTGTGGCAGTGACAATGACAATGACAGTGACAGTGTCAATGACATTGATAGTGACAGTGCCAGTGACAGTGAGAGTGGCAATGACAATGACAGTGACAGTGCCAGTGACAATGACAGAGACAACGAGAATAACAATGATAGTAACAAGTAGAATGGCAGGAAGAATGTCTCTGACAGGAACACCGACAGTACAGTATCAAATGCAATGATAGTGATAAGTGGAATGACAGTAGCAATGACAAACAGAGTGACAGTGTCATATACAGTGATAATGATAAGTGGAATGACAGTGACAATAATAAGTAAAATGGCAGTCATAGAGAAATAGTGACAAAAGCAATGAAACAAACAGTGACATTCACACTGAAAAAGACCGTGAAATAAGGGTGACAATGTCAGTGGCATGTGGAATAACAGAGACAAGAATATTGACAGTGACAATGTGACTGACAAGTAGAGTAAAAAGGATGGCAGTTACAGTAATAATGACAGTAACAAGTAGAGTAGCACAGAGTGACAGGAACAATGACACAGATAGTGACAGTATCAGATAGAGTGATAAAAATAGGTAGAATGACAGGGACAATGATAGGCAGAGTGTCAGTTACAATGACAGTTATAGTGAGAGGAATAGTGACAGAGACACTGGCAGAAATACTGACATTCACTGTAAAAATGGGACTAACTGGTAGGGTAACAGTTATAAATAGGATGATAGTTACAGTGACAATGTTAACCTAGAAAATTTGTGTTTCGGATTATAAACATCACATTTTCAACAGTCTTTAAATTAGGGTAATAATAATAAATAATAATAAATCCAGAAAAATTTCACAGGAACAAAAAATTACAAATATTACTTCTCACTTTTAACTATCGATGCAATATAAAATTGTTACATTAGCCCTAAAGTTAAATAAAATGATTTAATTATTTTTGGATAAAACATTTGTTGTACGTAACATTCTCCTGCATAGATATTTCAAGAACTACATATAATTCAGTTCAATATCTGGTAGATTGTAGGAAATAAATTGGATGCTTTCAATTTCCCCACGACCGCTTGAGGAATTTTAATTGATTTTGTTCGGCGGCTTATTATTTTCCGAGATAACGCGACACACAAGAAAAATGCGACGTTTTATCTAGAGTATTTTGGGAACTTGCGATTACTTTTTTTTTTTCGTGCGACTAAAATATTATTAATTAGATGCGCCCGAACGGCAACAAAATCGGGAATTCTTGTGTATTTTGGCGCGGTAATAAAATATTTTTAAACCGTTAGCCTTTATTAAAATTTTAAAGGAATGTAATCTCGTTGCTTGAGGCCCTCGGTGTAAAATTATCCCGGCGGTGGGTTTCAATAATAGTGACGATTACAGTGATATGCTGGATAAGCACAGCGAATTCCTAAACTAACCGTGGAATTGCCGTCTGTAAAACTGATTCAACGGACGGCCGCAACAAAATTAATTCCGGGGGACGCAGAATTTGTAAACGAAGCCGCAGAAAAAAATGGCGAGGGGAGTCGTTCTTAGCAAGAACCTCTTGGCTATTGAAACGGTGACACCTTCTGTGTTTTTATTATACCGTTATGTTCAAAAGTTTGGAATATTAAACTTTTATGAAGTCCACTTTAATTGTATTTGGCTGTGAAATTCGACACAAAAAAATAAAAGTGCTTTTACTGTCATTAGTCAATTTCTGTTTGTTTTGAACCCAATAATGGACGATTTAAAAAAAATTATCTACATTTTCCATGATTCGTGGTAGTAGTGAATGCTACCCCCTACTAGATGGCGCCACAGAAAATTTATTAGTAACATCACACTATAATAAAAACACAGTTTGCATCCAGTCTCTCCACTTGAATTTTATCCAATATCTCCGTAATAGTAACTTGATATTGTTATATAAGTTAATAAGTTTTCTATCAATTTGAAGTATAACAAGCAGTCCCGGAAATTCATTGATAAATGCACTCGTTAATTAATCAATTGTGTGCCAAAGTAGACGATCCGGAGTACCAAATTAATTTCGGATTAAAACGATACTGTTCAAATTCAGAAAATTAAGTGCAATATTTACCTAAACAATTAATAAACAAATGTATTACTAAACTACTGGTAAAATTACCGATCGATAGATGGTGAAATTTCCAACGGCTAAAACTGTTGCTTTTGTGTTTCCGGCTGTACTTACACAGTACTGTTAATTGTACTGTGTTTTTATTATACCGTCATGTTCCAAGGTTTAAAATATTAAACTTTTATGAAGTCCACTTTAATTGTACTTAATTATGAAATTCGACACAAAATTATAAAGAAAAAGATCACTTACTTTTATTGTCATTAGTCAATTTCTGTTTGTTTTGACACTAATAATTCAAATGGAAGATTTAAAAAAAAATTACTACCTTTTCTATAATTCAAAGTAATTGCTATCCGCTACTAGATGACACCACATTAAAATGGGGTTAAATTATTTTATAGACCATATTGTTTATTATCCTTGTATTATTAAAATTGAGATTGTTAATTTTGTTAATGAAAACTCACAAAAAATGGGTTCCATTTTATAGTAAAAATTGCCAACTTATTAGTAACATCACGCTATAATAAAAACGCAATTTTCATCCGGTCTTTACACTTGAATTACCAATTTTACATCCAATAATAATACTTAATATTTTAGGTTTTCTATCAGTTTGAATTATAGTAAGTAGTCCCTGTGCAATATTTACATAATCAATGAATAAACAAATGTATTCCTAAACTAGTGGTAAAATTTTTGCTACCGACCGATAGATGGTGAAATGTCCAACGGTTAAAACTTTTTCAACGTACGACCACAACGAAATAATTCATTATAGTGAAACCACAGAGCCAAAAAGGGCAATAAGAAGAGACAGAGACATCCATAGACTCCACATATTCCACGTGTCGAATTTGACAGAGCCTGTGCTGTCTATGACCTTCCCACTTTTATCATTTACTCAGTACTGTTAATTGTACTGACTCATTAAGCACGAACAACGGTGAACTAGAAGATATATATTTTTTGTTACTTGTTACATATGCATTGTTAATTATTTTTTTAATTACGTTATTTTGTTTTGAATGTCTCAGACTTTTTTCGTTGCATTTATATAAAATCTTAACTTAACTTATATCATTAAATTGAATAAAAAATATGTTGTGTGAAACATTTTAATGTGCAACGTAATAATAACTCAAAGTTAGAACCATTATCAAATTGTGAGCGCAGTGCATTCTTGTCTTTCCACTTCGGTTAACAGATTTTCCATCCAATACCTCTCTAACAGCAATATCTTGTCTCCACCTTGTAAGTTTTCTATCAGTTTGAATTGTGGCAAGCAATTCTGGAAATTCATTGATAGTGTGCTCGCCGATTAATCAATTTTGGGCCAAACTAAGCGGTTCTGAAGACCAAATTAATTTAAGACAAAAGGGATACACTCGCTGAGTAATAATATTTACGTGAACAATAATTAAGTAATTAAATTTTAGCTACCGGCCAACAGATGGTGGAATAACTGAATTACTGAAGTCCAGGTACTAAAAAATATTTTAAACATCATGCGACACCAAATTTGATGAATGATGAATGAATTTTTCATGCAGTGTCATTACCAAATTGGCAATCTGTACCAAATTGAGTAATTGATGTGTATACGTATCAACTGAATTTTGATTAATGGACTCTTTTATTAGCAGTGTTCGAAATATGTTCATTTAACTATTGTTTGATCGATTAGGTCGTGAAATATTTTCGACGTACGTTCCGATTTTGATTTGTTTGCCCAGATGTGATACGAACACTCAAACTTTGCTTATTTATCGCTTCCATGGAGGTGAGAGCAAATGCTTATTTAGTCGGTAATTTAAATAACGCATTTAAGGGACGAAGAATGGACAGTTGGTTTTATTAATTGAATACGGAGTTATAATCCTCTTTGTTGAATTTGGAAACATTAGTCGATTTTCAATGTGTCTGCTAACAAGCTTAAAACTTTTGCGAAAACTGAAACGAATTTCAACCGGAATAATAAATGTTTGTGCATGCAAAGTTACTACAATAAAACACCACACCTAATTTTTAACATGTAGTCAGATTAAATTAATTCGTCTGTTTAAAATTGAAACAATTATAATCGATGACGGTACGTCTATTAATAGCTCAATCACATATTGATTCTGATAATAATGGCCAACCAATTTAAATAGTATATCTAAAAATAAACTCATAGCCGAGGGATTTTATACGATTTACTTATAAGTACTTTTGTTCTATTATTATCGTATTTTAAAAGTGGCAGTGATATTTACAATTGACGTGATAACGTGCATTTACATGGCTGTATGATTTTATCAATCGTCTAAGTCTTGTTCAAAAAAAATATTACTCACCTTTTGCCTCCATGTGAATATCACGACCCAAATAAAATGCTCCTTCTCTATAAACGATTTCATGCATTATTATGCCGAACGAATAAACATCCCCTTTTTGCGTCCCTTGGGGACATTTGCCGTTCATCCTCAAAATTTCTGGTGCCGTCCATAGTTGTTCTGGAAAGGTAAACAAGAATTTTTGTGACAAAATCCTAATAATAATTGACAGTCGTGATTTATGGAACTTTTACTTTTACTTAAAAATGTGCTTGCATCATTGATTTTAAATGATGAATGAATTAACGCAGATAAATTGTGCGATTATTTTATTAGATAAATCGACGTTACGTCGTAAAAACAAATCTGTGGACTTACTTTGCCAATACGAATGCGACTCGATGTCCTCGTCAATGTCTTCGGCGTACATGCGCAAGAAATGTAATCCGAAGTCGGCAATTTTCACGTTAAAACTATTATTCACTAAACAGTTGGACGATTTTAAAGCACCGTGAGTTTTAATGGGACTGCTGTGGAGGTAGTGCATGCCACGCACAATGTCCATTGTGATGGACATCTTAAAATCCCTGTCCAGTTTGATCTGTTCGTTCTCTAGGATGTCTTGCAAACTGCCTTTGGAACAGTAACCGGTCACTAGCACATTTGGTATGTCCAAACAGGCACCGAAAAACTTCACTAAATTGTCGTGGGAAAGGTCTTTCACTATTTTTAATTCCTTTAATTGGTCGTGGTTGAGGTCGAACTTCATGTCTTTCAAACGCTTCAAGGCCACCTGGGAGTTTTTGTAGTAACCTGCTGTTGTGTATAGCTGCCCTCTGTCACCAATGATACTTTGAGCGTCTTCGGTCTGTGAACAGAAGAAGAATATACTCATCTTCAAAAGATTTTTGGAGATAACATTGGTCCACATTAATTGTACTTGATGGTGTAGGTGTATTTTATTCTACTTCAGAAAGACCAAGGAATGGTAGGTCAAGGAAAAGTCCTGGCAACAAGTTGGTCAGCTAGAAAATGATGCAGAAGCTCACATTGCTTTAATTACTGTACGAAAACACTTGGCAAATGTAGGTTTTTGTTTACGAAGACCATTGCGACACTTACATTTGACCCACTACGACCAGCAACAAAGATGGGAATGGACAAGGTCTCATATTCACTCGATGGAAGGATGGGAATCTGTACTTTCCACAGGTAAAAGTAGAATTGAGTTGTACAATGATGATAGTCGACTTGACAACTGGTCCAGACGAGGTGTTTCATGAAATCGTCGAAGAATTCAAGAATTTTAACCCTTTTCAAGAGGGTTCCATTATGGTAAGGAGAGGAATTTGTTATAAAGACCACACAGAATAGTACCTAATACTGTTTCAGAGGTTCAAGCTATAATTTGGGTCAATATGCCCTAAGAAGAATAACCTCACAGGAGTTGTTCCACGAGAATTTACTTTAAATTACAAATTAAAGAATAAGTCTGACCTTTAATGAACCCAACGACTGAGATCGTGCCTTCTTCGGTATAAAAACGATGTCATCATATTTGATCTTCCAAGCCAACGAGTAGATCTCAGATTTGAGTTTGTAGTTTCTGAAAGCAACAAGTGAAAATCTTGTATCTACATTAATCTTTGTTTTTACCTATATAAAAATCCTACCATAATCAAACTTGCGACGGAAACCACGCAAATTAAGGTAATCAGGAGGATGTTCACATTTTCCACAGCTAAAATTTTATCATAACATTCATCTAAGGATGAGTGGACAAAAGTAAATCTTACTTGGACATTTGGAGTTGTCGAAGCCACATTTTGGCGTGTCCAGTGGGACGCCATAAGGCCACTTGACGTTCCATTCAGTGATTGTTTTATTGAAATTGGTATACCTTGCCACAACCTCGTAGTCACCAGTATCGTTTATGTGCAACAGAACGTAATCCGCCGCCTTTTGTGCGTTACAGTTCATCGTAAACTCCCCATCGATCCCTGCAGGATCAACCAGTAACGAAGTGTTGACAACAAAAAGTCTCCTTACCTTGGTATTTGGCACCTGCCATTAGATAATGCACTTTACAGCCCAAAAGCGGATCGTCGTCGTTGAAAGTTTTGTTAATAATTTGTAAATACATGGCCATGGCGTCATAGACGCCGTGCAACAGCGAAAATCCTTGAGGTCTTTTTACGACTTCGTCAAAGTTAGCCTCCAAACTCGGCATGAACGTAAACACCGATTTGTAAGCCTTACGGACACGTTCATTGTTCTCGGGATCCTCCGGGTCCTCCCACGGTCTAAGCGGATTGGTAACGCTTAAAATTATAAAGTGAGTGCTTGTCAAAAATATAACTGAATCACTTGGCTTACTTGTGATAGATTTGGAAGTTAAAAAAGGTATATTCACCTTTGTCGAAAAAGTTCAATTTATCCGCCTCAATGAGGATTTTACGAAATTTCTTCGCCGACGTACATGTAACAATAACTTAAAAACGATTATTAATGTTATTAGACATACGGGGTAACTCAGAAGGTATACTTACGGCCGTATTGTACGCCGATTTCGTTCTTCAGAAACTCCGAGTATTCCTTGTTCATTACTTCAATGTTCCCCGACAAGAAACCGAATTCAATTGTTTTCAGTATGTCGTTCGCCACACTGTCCAGGAACAGCTTACAAAAGTTCTCACCTCCAATTTCAAACATTTCGGATCTATCAAAGATGGTGGCGCTCTTCGTCCAGTTAAATCTGCGGATTTATCAAATGAAATGTTACTTGTGCACACACAAAATGCGACGGACACTCACGCGTTTATCATCAGAAAAAAGAATTCACCGAAAGATCTGAAATCGATGTTGCCACTGTTGACGAGTTTAAAGTACTCATCTTCAATTGACTGTTTCTCCGAGACGAAGTTGAAGGAGAAACCGCCGGGTGTTAAGTTTGGTGTTCCGCCGTGTCCTAAAAGTTTTGCCATTCTTCCGGTGTTTGCTAAAATGAGAATACGTCAACCTGTAAGAGGATAGCGAAGGTACAAAATTATGTAACTGGTACTTACCGACGGAATATTCGCATATTGGTCCAATAACTACGTTTGCACAATCGTTTATGGCATTAAGCATGCTGGTTAAACCTAAACCGGCGGTACATTCATCGTCATATTCGTTTATGTTGATATGTAAATCACCAGGTATGATACCATGGTGCTTGCTGTCGTTTATGGCTGTGTGAAGTATATGTTTTGCCTGAAAGGGCATCAAAGTTATGTTCCTTGTTTAATATTTAATAGAAAAGTTAATGAGTTGATAAAATCACGCCTTGGTGAACTTCAGAATTGAATTAAAGAAGTCTAAACCATTGATGAATCTTAATGAATTGCAAATGTTGATAGAGGTTGAACTAAGAAGTCTTAAGAACGGCAGGTTACAGAAACAAATATTCATCAACTTCAAAATTGATGAATATTGATGAATATCATATCAATAATCAATTGCAATTGATGTATGGGGAGCGTTGAATTGAGAAGAGAAGTTTAAAAAGAATTATATTTAAATTATTACTTCATTCTTGTTGTAGAAATATCAATATCAATTCACTTTGAAGTTGACAACCGTTAATCAACGTTCATCAATTACAATCGACGTTCAAGAAACTGGTTGAATTGACAAGTTTAAAGAGAATCATTACATTTAAAATGATAGGTCAGTCTAGTTGTTGAGACAAGAAGATCTTAATGACGTCTAGTTGCAGAAACGTTAATAATTATCAACCTCGAAGTTGACAACCGTTGATCAACGTTCACCACCTACAATTGACGTTCAAGCAGCTGATTGAATTAAGAAGTTTAAAGAGAAATTCTACATTTAAATTATTACTTCAATTTTGTTGTTGAAACAAGTAAATTTTAATAACGCCTGATTGTAGAAATATCAATATCGATTCACTTTGAAGTTGACAACCGTTGATCAACGTTCATCAATTACAATCGACATTCAAGAGACCGGTTGAACAGACAAGTTTAAAGAGAATCATTTCATTTAAAATGATACGTCAGTCTAGTTGTTGAGACAAGAAGATCTTAAGGACGTCTAGTTGCAGAAACATTAATAATTATCAACTTCCAAGTTGATCAACGTTCACTCACTACAGTTGACGTTCAAACAGCTTTAAGAGAAGCTCTACATTTAAATTGTCAATTTAATCTTGTTGTTGAAACAAGAAAATCTTAAGAACGCCATGTTGCAGGACCATCAATATTCATCAATTCCGAGATTGACAAGCGGGGATCATCAATCAATCATTCATCAATTGCAAATTGACGTCCGCAAGGTTGAATTGAGAAGAAGTTGCACAAACCACATCTATGTTGACAATCATTTTGTCATCTCTGGGTAGTATTAGGGCCACATTGATGGTGCAATTTGCGCCGTCCGGACACAATCTGTAATCGCATCCCTGTCCACCGGTAGGTCCGCATGTTGATTCATTGAAAAATGAACAGTTCTCCGTCGGCCAGGGCGGCACCCTCAGTATCGAGTTGTCGAATGTCGGCTGTTGGTTCTCGACTTGGGCAATCAATGTAATGAGGAGCAGTGGAAGGTACACCGCACAGCACCGCACGAAACACCACATTTTACGAAAACCTCATTCGATACACTGAACAGATAGATTATGATAGCATAACAAATATTGATAGGTACGCCCGCGCAAGATAGCAAGATAAATTGTTAATTTTATATTTTATAATTATCTGATTTATCAACTGATTAGGGCTGAATATAGGTTACACATCGAATGTACAATTAATTTGTTAAATTATTGTATGTAAGAGTTTCAAGTGCATGTTTTGTTTGAGGACGCGGTGAATTTTTCCAGTGTTTCGATTACTATGTCTAAGTAATTGGATTTTAGTCGCAGTGTCACATTATATTAAGAGTTTGACGTGACAAGACGGCGCAATAATTTTAATAACAGAGAATGTACTTGAAAGATTTTATTAATACTCCACAACTACGCCATGAAACTTTTCTCTTTATGAATAAATAATAAATATGTATAATAAATAATGTCATGATCTATGGATAATTTTATCTCCTATTATTAATTTAAAGAGGCAACTTTGCCTTAAACGAATTCATAATTAAATATCCCACAATTTATATTTTATTAGGAATGTTCATCTAAAGAATACACATATTTAAAAAGGAAAGAAGTTTAAAATAACAGTTGCTGAAAATTATACACGGAACATAAATCCTTGTGCATGGAACAGATTAAAAATTGAATTAACAATACCACGAGTATTAATCATCAGACACGAAATGCGAATTGTCTGTTTGCTTTAATAACAATTTCAATAAATTATCCGAAACCGATCAATCCTAATGGATATTCTAAACAATAAAATACAATTAATCATAATTGCTATAATATTTGCAGATGCTTAAAAAAGCAGATGGTTTTAATAATAAACGAAACCATATACGGTTAATATAGTTTATCATATACTTAAGCTACTTATAAAACAAATATTACGGGTTTTATTGAATAAATATCAGATAAACGCAGATAATCGCACACAGCATTTTTCCAATAAAAATTAATTTAACGGTGTTAATTAATTTCATCTAAGTTCTCGATTGCCATTAAATTAATCACATACTTAATTAGGAATAATCCATGATAAAAGTTATGCTCAATATTATTAATTCTGTATTGATTCAATAATAAGTATGTACACAATTTTTTTAGGAAATGAGTTAACAAATAAAATGGTGACTATTTAACTTTCTTAACTTACTGTTTTAATGGCAATTTTAAAAGTAAACTCATTTTATCCAAGTTGCACGTTTACTTAAGAAATTCTTTAAGGAATAAAAAGTAAAATTCATTTATTTTCTATTTATGTAACATATAATTAGAGATTGTCATCTGTAGCAACAGATATTATTTATTATAAATCTAAATTGGAACTATTTCTTTAATATTTAATTAACTTATTGTAATGGTGTGTAAATATCATACGAAAGGCAGCAATTTTTTGGGCTACATATTACTTATTTGTAAAGATAAATTGGTTTTATGGTAAAAGAAAATAAAACGTAGTAAGGCTTTCCGAAGAAAAGCTAAAATAGCACATGACGAAATGCTTAAGGAAGGTCAATCTGTTGGTAATCAATATAAACTCATGTTCAAAAGGATATTAAACTTTTATGAATTAAAATTGATCCACGTTAATTGTACGTGATTGTGCATAGAGGCAGTGATTAATTTTTATGAAATTCAACCTTAAAGACGTCATTACAATGTGCATCTAGTTTATACTTGATTAAAGTATAGGTGTTTGTCGAAATTTGTTTGAATATTTATACCTAGACATAAATTTATTACAGATAAGAGGGGTAATTGGAATATTGGAATCAGGGTTCAATCAAATCGAAATACCAGGTAGACTCGTTGTTGGAGTGTTATTTTTCGCTTGGGTACCCCATTTTATCAATTTGGCTCAACTCCAGAAGGACCAAGGACTGGTAAACCAAAGAAAAATATTTGTGATTGAGAGCTGGTAAGGTGTCCTCTTCGCAATTGGTCACCTAATATAACCTAAGAAGAATTGAATAACTTTATAAGAGGCATCCAGGAGATGCCAAACAGTCATCAACGTCCATGGAGGATATATAATGAGAACTGTTATTCAGTACTATTTAATTTAACATTATTACTTTGTATAATATCTTTTTTGTTTTATAATTTTGGCCCATCTCTGTGGCATAGACTCTATATTCCTTCAAGCTTCTTGAATTGCTGTGATGAGTTTATTTAAATTTTATGTCGAATTGGTTATAAAAGTGATCGCCCATGTTTTCTGTAGGGTTCATGTCTGGAGATTGAAATGGGCAAGACTAAACATTGATGCTTTGATGTTTGGGATCGTTTCCATGTTGAAACACCTTTATTAAGACCATTATTTCTTCAATATATGGAAGAAAATTGTTGTTTAATATATCCCTGTACATAAATCAGTCTAAGAGGACCTACGACAGAAGAATTGAAGCATCTCCATAGCATAATTGAACCATCACCATGTTTCACTGCGGGTATAACAAACTTTAATATTACTCGTTCCCACTGTTTTGTGATATAGAGAATGTGGTCCTAAGTCAGTCACAATTGGGCTTTCACTTTTTTAGTAGAAACCAAGGTTTTTCTTCTCAAACCCCCTTTCATTAATCATCTTCTCACAGTCTTTGAACTATAATAATTTCACCTGACCATAAAAGATGTCTTTTGGAAGAAAAAATAGTTTGAATAAAACGTAAATTATTTATTTTGTATATGGTTTATTAATAAAAATTATTAATATTTATACAAATATTATAAACCTGAACCAGAAACCTTTTGCTTAAGTAGTCTTAAGTATCTATTTTACCGGATATAATATACAATTAAAAGTGTGTATAATTATTATGTAACATTTTATTCGAACGTCAAGATAATGGCAAACAAGCAAACCCCAAAATAAACCCATCGAAGCAGCGCGAACGTGGAATTCGAAAATTTTAATTCCGGATATTAAATTGGATTCGACAGGAGGACGTTTTAATCGAGTTCCTTAACGAACGACAGACTAACTTTGTTCTCTTCGTCCCCGCACCGTTCGCTCGCAAATCCGCGAAGTAAATTAGTTTCCGAATTTACTTGTCGTGCCTCTTTATTTTTCCCAGTTTTATTACATTATTTTGCCCGTTACAAACCGTTTTGCTTTGGGTGAAAGTTTTCCGTTTTTTCGTTTTAATTCGGTCCGGGAGTGAGTAAACGGAATAATACGCTAATTGCTACGTGACTTAATTAGTTTGAAATTATTGCTGAACCTTGACATCCCTCGCCAAGTCTTGGCGATTGCGTTTTCTACTGGTTAATTAGCCGTTCCATTTTAAATGGATGTTTTAGTTGCCGCTCACGTTGGGTCTGTTCTTTTGGTAATTCGGGCAAAACGGGTGGCGCCACCTGTTAACCGATAGCTGGGAGTTATAGAAAACGACAATATCAATCATTTAATCAAAAATAATTAATATTTATATCACAATTAGTGAATCATAAGCTACGAACTATTGTCGTTATTTTGTTGATTAGTGCTTTTCATAATTAACAATTAGTATGCGAAGTAATTAGCCAACCCTGGTATTATTTATTGTCACTGAAACTAAAAATCTTTATTATATTTCAATTTATAATTAAAACAATCTTATTCAAAGCTTAATATATTATAAAATGTTGTAAAAAGTGTGTAAATAATATTAATAACCAATTAATTTAGTTGTAAAATTAAATTATTAAAAAAATATATACACAAAACGGGCCCAACAAGTAACTAAAAAATGAACATATTAAAGTACAATTTTCTGAAGATTTAAGGGTATTTTTTGGGGGTTGAAACATCTGGTTTTCTTGTAATAAATAATTAGGCCATTGGCGGCTTTTATGAACGGGTCTGCGTATCGATTCAGTGGCGTAGGTGGTGGGTGCTAGATGGCGTTGCGTCGTCCCGCTTATGTATGGCAGTAATCTTTTATTTAGTCAGTTCTTGTTTGTGTACTCGGTGTGACAATACCCCCATAGTAGTTGACAGTACACAGCTGTAATATTACCTATGCATGTGTTCGTATAATTTTTGTGGCATCTGGTGCAACTTTCGCGTGTTTAGTAATTCCTAGTTAAATGACACTAAAATGTTTATATATTATACTGTGATTTCAACTGGGTTGTGATAAATTAAATTAATTGTATTTTGTAATATTTATTAAAGGATTTTTTGGAATGGTTCAATGAATTATAATCGTTGACCCCACACAAAGTAAGTGCCAATTAATTTTTTTTTTAGTTTAATTCATTGTTAACACACGTTCGTTGTTCGTTTATCCAGAATTTTTGCGACTGACACTTTCACGGTTTCGCATTAATTACACAATGTCCTTTTCCTACCTTTCATTTTCGGTACGTGACTTTTCTTTTGTTTCTTCTGGTGTCTTTTCCACGAGATTTTAACTTGGGGCAGCTTTGGCAAACAGTTTTTTAATCATCCTGTACCTGCAGCACTCGTTAATCCACCGTTAAGTGAAATTTTGTTGCACGCATACCCAGACCATTGTTCTATTATACACAAAAAAATTTGGTACAATTAATTTTTGTAAATATCATGCAATAATGTACGTAAGTTGTTGCTAAATTTAATTTTGTTTATGTCGTGGACCGTGATTCGTTTTCGGATTTAATTATTATTTTTAATGAGCCAAATTATTTTATACTGTATTAATAATAGCTGTGGAGTTTGTTTAATTCATTGAAATGTGAACATTCAGTTACAAAATTGTGTTGGTTTATCAAGACGAAACGATGTTAATTATTTATCAATTCTTAAATTCATGATTTGAATTGTTATGTCAGATAAACACAGATAATACTGGATTTAACGTTTTTATATCTATTTACCATAAATATTAATGTTTTATTCAGATAAATCTTAAGACAATAATATTTATATGGTTTTAAGGAATAACACTTCATTGTGTGATAATGAATGATGGACGACAATGCCCTACAACATGGAAAATGTTAAAACCTATAAATTACTGCTGAATTAGTTCCCATTGACTTCTTATAATAATCTTATTGGAACATTTCTACGTAAATGGCAATCCGACTATTGTCTTCGGATTTAATTATGAACATAATCGTTAATTTAATGGACCGGTTGTGTTTTGGCAATTTAATGATTATGATAAATAATTATAATAAGCAAAAGAATCGATTTAAATTCACAGAAAGCAATGAAAGACTATAAAGTAAAAAGTTGCTATAATTTTGTCTATTGAAAAAAAAGTACGCAATTTACAAAAAAAAAAAATAAAATTAGATCAACCAGTTGCATAAAGGACACAAAAATAGTAGAAAAAACAGTAAACATCTAATTCAAGTAGTACAGCTCATAATTTTAATGTATTTTAGTTGCCATAATTATGACCACTGTATTCACTAAATAAATTTAATTCGTTTATTTTTTCACGAAAATTTACTTTCAGTTAAAAAATTCTAAATGATAAAATAAATGACAACGCCATAATTATGGCTAATGCTGTATATTAAAATGACACGTTTTCGTTGATAATTACAAAGACTATATTTGCAGTTAAATTTTATATTGTATTAATAGTTGTGTATATTTCTTATTGTCTAAGTCGATGTACAGTTTGTTTAATTGATTGAAAAGTCAACATCCAGTTACAAAATTGTGATAGTTTATCAAGACGAAATGATGTTAATTATTTATCAGTTCTTAAATTCATGATTTGAATTATTATACCAGATAGACACAGATAATACTGGATTTAACGTTTTTACCATAAATATCAACGTTTTGATTCAGACAATAATATTTATATGGTGTTAAGGAATAGCACTTCGTTCTGTGATAATGAATGATCGACGACAATGCCCTACAAAATGGTAAATGTTAAAACCTACAAATTACTTCTGAATTAGTTCCCATTTATTACTTATAAAAATCTTATTGGAACATTTCTACGTAAAAGGTAATCCGATTATTGTCTTTAACTTAATGGACCGATGGTGTTTTGAAACTTTAATTGTAATTAATTTGATAGGAATTATTGTTATGTAGTAAATACCACTAATACTCTTGGCCATCTCTACTTATTTTTCCCAGTCTGATTTTTTAATTTTTCTTACATTTTCACTTCGATAAATGACTAAATAATTATAATAAGCAAGAAATCATTAGTAAATAATTGAATTAAATTCTCAGAAAGCAATGAAAGAAGACTATAAAGTAAAAAGTTGCTATAATTTTGTCCATTGAAAAATGAAAAAGTACGCAATTTTAAAAAAAATAATATAAAATTAGATCAATCAGATGCAGAGGACACAAAAATAGTAGAAAAAACAGTAAAAAAACATAGGTACTGGCATCTAATTCAAGTAATACATCTCATAATTTTGATGTATTTTAGTTGCCATAATTATGACCACCACTGTATTTACTAAATAAATTTAATTTGTTTGAATTAATTCCCATTATTTTCTTATAAGAATCTTATTGGAACATTTCTATAGAAAAAGCAATGCGATTATTGTTTTCGGACTTAATTACGAACGTAATCATTAATGTAATGGATCGATTGTCTTTCTAAAATAAATTTGGTGGGAATTATTGTTGTTAATTAACACTGACATTGTCCATTGTTTTTTATCCTGCGATAGTACGTATTATTTAATACGAATTACATGCTACAATTTTATAAATAAAGCGGAAGTTTATTTACCCATGTACGATGTTTCAATTCAGTTTATTATTGCAGTAAGATTATACTTTTAAACTTTGTATATTCATGCGCGAATTGTTGCTATAATTAGAGACAGTTCGATTGTGTTTCGTCCTGAATTTATTATTTTAATGGCCAATAATAATTTTAATGGGACAGAAACTAATTTGTTCCACAATTTTATATATTTCAGAGCGCCTTTTGGATATTACTTTGTTTTACTAGAGATAACTTCGTTAAAGTTTGTTTTTCACAGGACCTCAACACACACCATTATCTTATTTACTGGAAGCCACGTTTTCATAAGTACAACACAGTAATCCACAAGTTTATGTGGATAATTGTGGTTGTTTAAATATATTAAAGTAATTACATAAACAAATGTACTCTCTAAAACATTTAATAACATAAAACAGAAGATAACACAGTTTATTTACTATTTGTAAATAAAACTCATTATTTATTATACTTTAACACCATTTGTAGAAGGGAATGTCCACTAATGTGTAGTTATTAAACTGCCTCTACTTAATTATTATTAGTAGTTTAGTTTATAATTTTAAATTCAATCGTATTATTATGATTTTTTTTACCAGTCAATTTTTAATTAAATTAATTCAAGAATGCTTTGTTTTATTGCTTTGAAATATTTTTAATGCATTTTAAATGACCTTAAATCAATTTTTATCTTATTTATTAGAATTATCAATGTTTATTTCAATAACTCCAACACAGCGTTCCAGTTGATATTATTTTGTACGTATATTTTTCTATTTATGACGCGTGAAGTGATAATTTATTCTCAGGGTGGCACAATATGTTGTGTTTAGGCAATATCTCGAAAACGATTAGTAGAAAAAAAAAAAAATAAAATTTGGAGGACTTGTATATGTACATATATTATTATAGCAACTTCTTAAAATGTTAAATAGTTTAGAACTGAAGAAACAATAAAAATTATGGATTTAAATTTTTAATATATTTTAGTGAGTTACCCTAATTATGGACAGAACTGTATATTAAAATGACACGTTTCTCTGTACAATTAGGCATAATACATTTGCAGTTAAATTTCGTGTTTTCTTTTTATAAAATATTGAAAGTATTTTTAAATAAAATTATTAAATGAAAAATCATTGAGTCACCTTAGACATTTTTATAGGATTTAAGGTACCCTACCAACAAGTAATCAGCAATGATTTATTATGTTCAAAATGATGATTATTATTAGTAGTTTTGAGTTTTTGTTTCCTACTTTAAATGTCAATAACTTTTTTATTAATTGATAACTAGATTTGCCTTTTAAATGTCGGAAATCGTCATCTGAAAATGTACGCAATTTTTTAAAGACATTTACAGCTAAATTTCGTGTGTTTTTCTATAAAATATTTTAAATATTTTAAATAAAATTATTAAATGAAAAATCATTAAGTCATTTTAGACATTTTTACAGGATTTAAAGTACCCACCAACAAATAGTCAGCAATGACTTATTGATAGTATTCTAAAATATTATTCTTACTTGTTTTTGTGTTTTTATTTCCTACTTTAATGGTAATATCTTTTTTATTAATTGATAACTAAATTTATCTTTTAAATGTCACAAAATCATCATCCAAAAATGTACGGAATTTTTTAAAGACTAAAATTAAATTGACCAGTTGGATAGTAGATAGAAAATAACGGAAGAAACATTAAAAATTATGGGTTTATATTTTTAATATATTTTAATTAATAATTGCCATAATTATGGCCAGTACTGTATATTAAAATGGCACGTTTTTCTGTATAATTTAAAAGAATGCATTTACAGCTAAATTTCATGTGTTTTTTTCTATAAAATATTTGAAATATTGATAAATAAAATTATTAAATGAAAAAATCATTAAGTCATCTTTATAAGATTTAAGGTACCCTATGAACAAATAATCAGCAATGATTTATTATGTTCAAAATAATGATTATTAATAGTATTCTAAAATATTATACTTACTTGTTTTTGTATTTTTGCTTCTTACTTTAACTTTTTTATTAATTGTTAACTAAATTTGCCTTTTAAAATCATCCCTAAAATATACATTTTGTGATATATTAACATAAATTATCTTTATAACGATAATCATGATAAATTTACACAAAACATTATTTTTCAAAAATTAAAAAATAGGTGTAATCAAAATTTGTTACTTCTTCTATCTATCTCTATAAACTAATAAACCAGTTAGGTCAATCACCCTGTATAAGACCTTCAAATTTAATTTATATTCTCCTAGCCATTTTTGAGATATTACCTCGCGTCGCGGGTCACCTTGTATGTGTAAGATTCGTTGATAGATACAAAGTATTTTTCCTGTTTACCCAAATTTTATTCGTCTTTGATTAATTATTGTAATGACGCATATACAAGTTTTATTTGTATTCACACACTTTACATTTAATCTCTATGCAATAAAAATTTTTATTGTCCTCCTGCTCCCGGTCGATCAGAAATTGTTTATTACTAGACAAACCAGATAATGGAAAAGTTTTGCAATTAAAATGAGCATTTTTATAAATGTTTAAACAGCTAATCACAACAATTCTTGTTCTCATTCTTTGTGTTGTGCGATGAGACATTCTTTTTGTGTAGGTGCCATCGCCTCAATAAAACAAACAACCGATTACTCACGAAATCCTCATACTAACAGTTAACATATTCCACTTTTAAATCAGAATTCCATCATAACAACGGGATTTATTACAGTTAAAACAAAGTTCATTTACGAGTTTCAAGATATTTAATGTCAACAACATCGATAAACGTACAATAAAAAGCCACACATTAATATTGCTGAGTGTGTGTGTGCAGAGTGAATCAGCAGGAGCAGCAATCGATAATTTTCTGTGCTGGCTCGTCGTGTCATGTATGAACAAATTCCACATTTTAACCTGCCCCAAATACGGATGTTAACGCGGACGGGACCGCCTAAACAACGTTCGTTCCTTCGGGATTTCCGCATCTCTCTTCGGGCCTTTTGCGCGACCAAATTCAAATTAAAACGTGAGTCACGGGACCTGACGTCAACACGTGTCGCGGATCTCCTGCGAGTCTCGGCGGCGTTTCTTGGCTTCCGGCCGTTCAAATGCATGTCGAAACTCGAACGCTCCCGATCATTTGCAAGGACGTAGAAATTGAACGTTGCTAGCAGGGAAAAAAATCATTAAAGGTCAAGCACTCAACCTTTCATTCGTTGCCAAAATGTTAGACGTTGGTTTAAATCGATATGCAATACTTTCGACTTGATATTTGGCGATTGAATTTTATATTGGGTGAAAAAAACTGGTTTCTCCAAAACGGATCCGGGCAAGTTGCTAATCGAGATTTGATGCTTATGGCCGGGCTTTAACGTTCATTTTTAGGTTGTAAAAACTGACGATTTATGTTTGATGTAAATGTAAATTGTTAAGGGATGCGCTGCGGGAACTATTAATTTATACGTTTATTGCCATTTTTAATTCAGATACGAAATTTATTTAAGTTTTCTGATTCTTTGTTCTCCAATTCTTTATTTATGTCTCTCTGTTCCTTTCCTCAGTTGGTCGGAAACTGATTGGATACAAAAAAACGTAGAAGTCTTTGGCAAAAATTCAAATGTAACTGGTTGTTTCTTTGTTATTCAATGCTGATTTTGTTTTTTTTTCGAGTGGGTGTGTTTGAACTTTCATATTTAATAAGTAACGATGTAAACCGGTTATGAGTGCAAATTTCTGTTTTATGTTAATGCAAATTATTGAAATAAAAACTAGATAGATAAATGATTCTTGTAGACCGAATTTTGATATCTCTGACACCTCCTGAAAATGGACATTTGGCTGATTTTGATAATATATGATAATTTCCAAAAAAATATTTTAAAATTTTTGCATTTTCTTTTTTAATTTCAAATGAAATCCATAACTGAGTTTTACCTTCTAGATGACATAACTAATATTATTGTCGATGAATCATAGACATAACATTATTTTATTTTATCTATTTTTTTTTAAATATTTACATGAGATATATTCCTCAAAATCAATATCTTTTCATACAATTTCGTTATATATATGTGAAACTTTTTTGAGTTTGAATTTAGAATGAATAAAAAACTATCAAATTTTCCAAAAATATGTAATTTGGGATTTACTAAATTAGTTTTATATATAACTAAATATTTGGTGAATTTCGAGAAAATTATTATTGTTGTCTATAAAAAATGGAGTATGCAATTATTTATTTATTTCCTTTTATTTATAATTTTAAGAAATTTTTATATAACACGATAATTATCTCAAAATTAATAGATCTCCTTACAATTTCGAGATAATATGTGCTTTTTTGAGTTTTTCTTTAAAAAATATATAATTTGTGATGTATTAAAATATCATTAGCTAAGATATCGTATTATTTTTGATAATTAATATTGTTGTCTATTAAACATAAATAATGTAATTGATTATTTATTTGACGTTATTTATAATTTTAAGACATTTTTATATGTCACGATATTTATCTCAAAATCAATATATTTCCTTAGAACTTCGAGATAATATGTGTAATTTTTTTTTAATTTTACTTTAAAACATCAAAAAAACATTAAGTTTTCCAAAAATATAAAATTTGCAGTGAATTATATTATCTTTAGCTAAAATTTAATGATATTTCTGGTAAATTTCAAGACAATTAATATTTTGTCTATAAATCTTAGAAAATGTAATAGATTATTTATTTTTTTTTATTCATAGTTTTAAGAATTTTTTATATAACACGATATTTATCTGTAATTCAATATATTTCCTTAGAATTTCAAAATGTGTAGTTTTTTTGAATTTTTGCTTTAAAATATATATAATACGATATTTATCTAAAAATCAATATATCTCCTCAGAATTTCGAGATAATCTATTAATATTTTTTTAAATTTTACTTAAATGTCCAAAAAACATTAATCTTTCCAAAAATATAAAATTTATGGAGAATTAAATTATCTTGAGCTAAGATATAATGATATTTGTGGTAAATTTTGAGATAATTAATATTATTTCTGTAAAACACGGAGGATGTAATTGATTATTTACTTTATTTTATTTATAATTTTAATAAATTTTTATATAACACAATATTTATCTCAAAATCAATATATTTCTTCATAATTTCGAGATAATATGTGTAATATTTTTAAATTTTACTTTAAAATGTCAAAAAAACATTAAGCTTTCCAGAAATATAAAATTTATGGAGAATTAAATTATCTTAAGCTAAGATATAATGATATTTCTGGTAAATTTTGACATAATTAATATTATTTCTCTAAAACATCTCATTTTATTTATGATTTCAATATTTGTAGAACTTTTTTGAATTTTCAAATGTTTTTGTTTTGTTAAGTTACTATGATATTGTCATACAATTACATTTATGTATCTACAAATACATATATTTTTATAAAGTAAAACTTAATTTTGGTGGCTCATTTTAAATTTTAATTATCCACCGTTTCATATACGAATAAATCACACTTATAATTAGCATAAACGAAAACTATCTGCATTTAAATTATTCAGTTTTCAACACATTTTTAAAATAATGAAAGTTTTTTTTAATTAATTTAATACTTTATTTAGATTTATGGTTCGATAAAAACAAACTAAAATCTTAATTATATTAAATTATTTTCTCTAAAACGTCTTCGTGTCTATATCTTTCCTTTTTATATTTTTATCACTCGTGAAATAAATGATTTATATTAATTATTTAATCGTTTTGTTTTAAATTTACATAAGAAAATATTTCATTAATTACACATTAATTTAGTTATCATATGATTTCATACCATAGTACTGTAGTATATGTAATACTATACTTTTGTTTTAGATACGAATTATCAATATTTAAAATAATAATTAATTACATCAATTACATAAAGTAATAACATGATATTTTTAATGGAGTTATTCAGAAAAATAAAGAATATTATCTGTAAAATAATCAATTTATGTGAATATTATTTTCTTTTTATTTAAGTTATTTATTAAGTTCACAGAAACGAATCGAAATAACAAATACAAAGATTCCTTTTACTGATTAATAATATAATCAACAACTTATTGGTTTTATTGAACATGTGCTAACAATTTTATTTGAGTTATTTTAGTTTGTGTACATGTGACTGTAATCTTTTTATCGTTAAATTTCTATTAGTTAGAAACATATAAACTTCTTAATAACATATTTTAACTCTATTCTTTTACATGCTAATAAAAAGTATTTATGTATATGTGTCATAAACTCTAATGGAATTATTCGGAAAAGCAATTATTAATTTTTAAAAATCAATTTTGAGACATTTAAATATTTTTATTATTATTTTTTATGTTTAATTATATAAGCCATAATTATTTAGTGGTAACAATTTTTGTGCTATTATTTTAATTATTTTAGCCCACCATACATTACTTAGTTTTATTCTTATCGTGCTTCATTTAAATTATCAAAATTTACTAAATTTTGAACGATTATGAGAATATAATTGAGTCATAAGGTTCAAAATGTACTGGATACTAATTAAATTATTATTAACAACAATCCAATTTTGAACAATTATGAAAAAAGACAATTTAGCCATTGTGTTCAAAATTCCAATATCAAACATTCGTGTCAGGATAAATGTTGTATTAAATTAGGCAGATATAAATAGAAAATAATTACACGTTGATTAAAACAATTGTCCTGTACACTTGACCTTAAGCCCCATGAAAAACTTATAATCATCGACTGAAGGAAAATTATTGACATACACAATTAGAATTCACCCTTTTAATAATTGAAAAGCGGCAACGAATCGAAGCCGAGGGCAACACAAAACGTTTACATATCGATTGCAAATAAATCCAGGACGCAACATCACGGACTTGGTTGATAATACTCTATTTATTATCCAGGACATTAAATTACGCACGTGTGTATGTTTTTTAATTCAAATAAATCACCTTAATAATTCCAATTTATTTTATTTCGACCACAATTTATCAATTAGATTAATAACTTTGTACATACATATATTTATACTTTTTATGTTTGATTTATATTTGAGGCTAATAAAAAGTAGTTGCATGGTATTTTTTATAAATAATTGATCCAGAAAAACAATCAATATTTTACGAAATAATTTTTTAATCAATTTTGGAACCATTATATGAATATTAAACATAACAAAAACTACCCGAAATAACGTTTTTGTTCAAATATTTTTACAATTTCTTTTTCTGATTAACAATATAATCAATTTATTTGTTTTATTGAACATGTGGAAACAATTTTATTTGAGTTATTTGAGTGTGTAGTCACGTGTAACCTATTTATCGTTAAGGTTACACTTAATACATAAAAAGTATTTACTTAAATTGATTATATATTTAGTTTTATAAAAAATATAACATATATAATATATAACATGTAAATTTAGTGGTCCAGTTTTTCTTTGTGGTAATTGTCCATATTAGTAAGTATTTATTTGATATTTTTAATACATAATTGATTCAGAAAACAATTAATATTTTGATAAATAATTTATTTTTATTTAATATTGAAACCATTATGTGTATATTAAAACAAACAAAAACGAATCAAAGTAACACGTTTATTCAAATATTTTCATGATTACTTTTTCTGATAAATAATATAATCAATTTATTTGTTTTATTGAACATGTGGAAACGATTTTATTTGAGTAATATCAGATTGTTGACACGTGCACCCTTTTTATCGTTAATTTTCAATTATTTAGAAACATACAAATTTCCTACTTATATTTAATTTTATTTTTTTTGTATGATTATAAAAAGTATATCTTTAAATTATTTATATATTTAGTTTTATAAAAAATATATTTAAAGATAATAAATGCTATTTTTAATCAATTCAGAAAAAAAATTAATATTTTGATAAATAAATTGTTTTTAATCAATATTAAAACTATTATGTGAATATTAAAATAAACAAAAACGAATCAAAGAAACATGTTTATTCAAATATTTTCATGATTAGTTTTTTTGACAAATAATATAATCAATTTATTTGTTTTATTGAACATGTGGTAACAATTTTATTTGAGTTATATCAAATTGTTGTCACCCACAACCTTTTCATCGTTAAATTTCTATTATTTACAAACATACAAATTTCCTACTTATGTATTTTAATTCAATTTTTTTTTATGATAATAAAAAGTGTCTCCTTAGATTAATTACATATTTAGTTTGTGTGGTATTTTTAATTAATAATTAATCCAGAAAACAGAGAGAGAAATAATTTGTTGTTTAATCAATTTTGGAACCATTAAGTGAATATTAAAATAAACAAAAACAAATCAAAGTAACATATTGTTCAAATATTTTCATGATTCCTTTTTCTCATCAATAACATAATGATTTGTTTATTTTATTAAACATATGGTAACAATTTTATTCGAGTTATTTTAGTTTGTAGTCACATATAACCTTTTTATAGTTAAGTTTCTATTAATTAGAAACACACAAATTTCTTACTCATATATTTTAATCCTGTTCTTTTTTATGTCAATAAAAAGTATTTCATTAAATTAATTATATACTATAGTTTCATAAAAATATAACACAGTCCAGTGGTTTAAATTAAACAAAATTTGATGTTTACATTAGAGTCTACAAGAGTTTTTTTGTGCCACACTTTTTAAGAGGCAAGGCTTTGTAGGAATTGCCAATCTGACGAATCAGGAGTCAAAGCACTATGTGAAATTGACAAAAAGTGGAGAAATTTATACATCGAACAGAAGTAGTTTTGGTTTGGGGTGTTATTGCTTATACTAGTCTTTAATTTTTCTTAGAATTTGATACATTCAAGAAATTGTGGAACCCTATTTAGCTTAGGACTCTCAAAATCCAGTTTTTGAGCAAGATATTGGTCGACCTCATATTGAGAGGGTTACTTTGGAGTGTTTCCAACATTCTCATATAAATTTGTTGGTATGGTCAGCAATATCTTCCGACTTATCACTGATTGAACACGTGTGGAACATCATTGGCAGAAAACTTTCTGCTTATCCAAGTGCAGTAGACGTTCTTAAAAGCCAAAGATGGTTCTTCAAGTTCAGATCCGATAATTTCGACATTAGACAACCACATGTTAAGGGCAAAAGTGGAAGTAAATCCATTTCTAACAATCGAGGAACTGACAAACATCCTTAACCAGTCTTGGTTGACCATCCAGGAATATTTACAGCAGATTGGAAAAATAAGCACCCTCCAAATTACATTTATTCCGATCCCTACAACATTCTTTTAGTGGCAAAAAATTGGTTTAATTTCTAAAATACCATCTCGAGATATTTTACTCAAAAACCAAATGATTTTTTTCGGTCTGGGACTCAAAATTTGTACAATAAATGGCAAAAGGTTGTTGATAAAGAGGGTGATTATATTATTGATTAAAAATAAAGACTATAAAGGTTGAATTTAATGTAAGAAAGCCACATTACTTTCCGGTCCCTCTAATATATTTCTTTGTACTTGAATTTGTTTGTTATCCAACCACAAAACATGATCGATCCATTTGGTCTTTTTTTCTGGAACTAACTGATCGTTTAAAGAAACAATTTGTCCAACGAATTTAGGTCAGTTTCATTAAACAGGGGGTGGCTTTGGCGTAACATCGGAATTCGATACACCAGAAAGCCAACAAAAATGGGCCAATCTCCGACGAGAATGTCCCAATTGAAAAATGCAAACATGTCGAAATGTTTGCGGACTCCCGTCGCAGTCAATCTTGTCCTCGGCGTCGGGGAAATGAAATTTTGATTGTGCCAATGTCATCTTGCGACCCACATCGATTTTGTACCGTACGCGTAGGCGTATCAAACAAGCTGTTATCACGCTTTTCGGCGGTGGCGGACCGCCGACCGACGGCCCTAAATCATCGGCACCTTCGTGGTGCGTTCTCGCAAAACGTTCCGGCCGTATCGACTCGGGGAGGACGGCGGCCGCTGTTCCACCGCACCGTCGGCCAATTAAAATGACAACGACCCGCATAAAATTCTTCGCAGGACTTGCACGACGTCCTTGACGTATCTATCGACGACCTTTCCACCGTTCACAAGTTCATTTCCCCAATTAATAATGCACGGGGACGATTATGTGGCCTGTGCCACGTTGATTGTACGTATCGAAAATCTATTCTGGTTGTGTTCCAGTCGCAGTTTTGGACAGCTGCAGTTTCGGCATATTTTGTTTGATTTTTTGTTCGTCGTGGCACTCGCACAAGTTATTTTTGGGGTGAGCTCGCAGGCGATGATCTTTCGCCGAATCGGACGGATTATAAAATGTTTGAGTTTTGAGCTTGAGAATACGTGCGGAATTATAAGTGGCACATTATTAATAGTACGAAATGTGTTCTATCAAACTGCACCAAACACAAACGCCAATTGCACTGGTTTACACGAAAAAATACACGTGAAGGTGATGTCGAAAATGTTGATGGTTTTTTAAAGTTAGCAAACAATTTCGACATGTCCTCCAAAAAAATGTTTATGGAAATGGAGAGTCTGGGGGCACATGTTAGTCTGTAAATAGTCATTTCTGCTGGAAATTAGCTCCAGTTTTTTTTTAATTGTATAGCATAACTTCGGTGACTAAAAGTAATTGAACATTAAAAATTAGTTCATTATATTTTCTAACTTTGAAGTATTAAAAATCACAGGAAACTGACAAAAAATCCCTTTTATGAACCTCTTCTGGTATTCACTACACCATAAGTAAATTAAAACTTGATTAATAATTTTAATAATATCAATAAATTTGTTCTAAAAATTATTTTTATTAAAATTAATAAATAAACCTTAAGTTTATTTAATGTGGTTTCAGTTACAACACAAAATATGAATAATGAGCAATTTAATACAAAAAGTTTTTTTACCAAAAAACAATTAAAATAAAAAAATAAAATTGTTGAAATCAAAAAATTTGTTCCAATAATTATTTTTATTAAAATTAATAAATAAACCTTAAGTTTATTTAATGTGGTTTCAGTTACAACACAAAATATGGATAATGAGCAATTTAATACAAAAAGTTTTTTAACAAAAAACAATTAAAATGAAAAAATAAAATTGTTGAAATCAAAAAATTTGTTCCAATAATTATTTTTATTAAAATTAATAAATAAACCTTAAGTTTATTTAATGTGGTTTCAGTTACAACACAAAATATGAATAATGAGCAATTTAATACAAAAAGTTTTTTACAAAAAAACAATTAAAATAATAAAATAAAATTGTTGAAATTAAATTAAGTAAATAATACGAAAGTTATTTGATTTAGTTTCAGTTTAAGCTCAAAATAAGAAAAATGAATAATTTAATAATGTAATTTTTTGTTTTCTTTTTCATATTATGTAACTTCGAAACATTAAATATCATTTAAATGGATATTACTTTTAATTTATAATATTGTAATACAAAATAGAGTCAGTTTAATCTCAAATTGAATTAACTAATTAATATAAAATTTAATTGTTTTAGTTTCAGTTAAAGCTCAAAACATGAAAAATGAGTAATTTAATATAATATTGAAATACAAAATATAATCAATTTAATCCCAGAAAATGAAGTATGTATGTGAAATTGAGTTAAGTAAATAATATAAAATTTAATTGATTTAGTTTCAGTTAAAGGTCAAAACATAAGTAATTTAATATAAAATAACGTAATATTTATTTCTTATTTCATGTTTTCTGACTTCCAAAGATTAAATAGCATTTAAATGGATTTTACTTTTAATTTACAATGTTCTAATACAAAATATAAACAGTTTAATCTCAAAAAACAAATAAAATGAAGAATGTGAAATTGATTTAAGTTAACAATATAAAATTTATTTGATTGAGTTCAGTTAAAGCTCAAAACATGAAAAATGAGTAATTTAATATTAAATAATGTAATTTTTTGTTTTCTTTTTCAAGTTTTCTAACTTCCAAAGATTAAATAGCATTTAAATGGATTTTATTTTTAATTCACAATATTCTAATATAAAATATACTCAGTTTAATCTCAAAAAACAAATAAAATGAAGAATGTGAAATTGAATTAAGTAAATAAAATAAAATTCATTTGATTGTGTTTCAGTTAAAGCTCAAAACATGAAAAATAAGTAATTTAATATAAAATAATGTAATTTTTTGTTTTCTTTATCATATTTTATAACTTCCAAACATTAAAGCATTTAAATGAATTTTACTTTTAATTTACAATATTGTAATACAAAATAAAATCAGTTTAATCTTAAAAAACAAATAAAATAAAGTATGTGAAATTGAGTTAAGTAAACAACATAAAATTTATTTGATTTAGTTCAGTTAAAGCTCAAGACATGAAAAATGTGTAATTTAATATTAAATAATGTAATTTTTTGTTTTCTTTTTCATGTTTTCTAACTTCCAAAAATTAAATAGCATTTAAATGGATTTTACTTTTAATTTACAATATTGTAATACAAAATATAATCAGTTTAATCTCAAAAAACAAATAAAATGAATAATAAGTAAACAATATATTATATATTTGATTCAGTTCAGTTAAAGCTTAAAACATGAAAAATGAGTAATTTAATAAAAAATAATGTAAATATTTGTTTTCTTTTTTATGTTTTCTAACTTCTAAGTATTAAATATCCCTTAAATGTATTTTACTTTTAATTTGCAATAGTGAAGTACAAAATAAAATCAGTTATATCTCAAAAATAAATAAAATCACATAACATACGTAAAATTGAATTCAATATATAATATCAAATTTATTTGATTTCGTTTCAGTTAAGCTTAAAATATGGAAAACGAGTAATTTAATCTAAAATAATGTAATTTCTCTGTCAAATATAAAAGCAATTAAAGCTCAAAATATATGAAAATAGTATCTGAATATAAAAAATAAATATTTCCTGATTTTCAGTCCGTTAAAATTTTCGAATTCCACTGAAAATTTTACTCCACTAAACTTGTTTTTGGTACGTTGAGCCCGTAAATCGGTAAATAAATGTTTTCAATTTGAAATTTGTCGGTGATAAATTCATGCCACGATTCCTGTGACGGAAATCTTGGACCCACTCCACAATTTCAACTATTTAGAATTCCGTAAGGGTCTGTAACAATTTCTAATCGGCTACTTAAAAACGCGGACCTACTTACTTATTACCACTGTTTTTTTATTGACGAAAGTGAAATTACGAACGGATAATATGACGCAATCTGTTGTTATTTCTTTACCGTGGATTAATTATTCGACTGTTGACCGAAAGTCGATTCTCGTTTCATTTTGATGTGGGTGAATATATCCAACGTTTTGGACGATATGTTAATTAGTTTTTAATTGACAAGTTTGGCAAAGCATACAGAAGTTGACTTACATCATGTGCCAAATTGACTTAAGTGTCGAAATCACAATTTTTTTTGTTGATTTCAATATCTCCGACTATTATTTAACAGATTTCGAAGATGTTTAATAACTATTTTGTTTGTTTAGTTGTTTTTTAGACAAATTATAAAAGGTTTCTTTAGGCACACTTTTAAGTAGAAGATATTTACGTAAAAAATTATCACCAAATTATTATTTTAACAGTTCACATTAAATAAAAGAGTGATGGTTAAAATATTTAACCTTTTAGAAACTTTCTGTAATAATGACCGCTGCTGTATTTGCTCTACCTTTTCTGTAAAATCTCGTGACAGCCGGAATCAGGCAATTTGGGACACCCCGTACAAAAAATTACATGATAAGACCGGCGTTTCAACAGCTGTATTTTATAAACGGGGCATGCGATTGCTCCATTAAAAAAATGCAAGGATAAATCCTTCGTCTTCCACTAGAAGAAATATAAGTTTGCATTTTTAAATTATCGTTCCGGCACACGACAGCTTATCGATTCGGACCCAGAAATCTGTGTTTTAAGATAAAACTTGTAATATAATTTTCGATTATGACACTGTCACATGTGTGATTTATTAAACCCGAGTTCCGATATCCGACTAAATTGGCTCTAAATTGTGCTTAATATTTATCAAGTTGTTAATGAACTTTGATTGGGTTACTCAAAGCTCGTTGTACTAATTGGTGACGTTTGACATTGACATTCAGTTTTAAGAACTTGCTTTTTGTTTTGATCGTTTCAAACGAAATGTGAAATAAATGTAATTCATTAAGTTAAGCTTTCAACATTTATGAGGACAAAAAGCTCGACGGTTTGCTTTGAACTTTCTTCTAAATAAATTGCCCAGTCGACTACATAATTTGTCACAATATGCACGTAAGAACGGTAACGAACGTAATTGGGTTTCCTTAATCTAAAGAAAATCTCCCGGCACACCACTTTAACATTGACAAATCCATGCCAAAGCTTTATAACATGTTTTCACGTTAATATTTCTTTGAACGTTCAAGTATGAATCGTTTCTTTTTGTTTCTCAACTATTTACCAGAATATAATGCAGACGCCGAACAAAGAAAACACTTAACAATAGACATTATTGTATATTTTAATGCAATTTATTGCGAATCAGTACAATTTCGCGGTACACCAGACGTTTCCGTTAGTTGATCCTTCGAATATCGTTGTTACTAGGGCTTCATTTACACATGTATTGTTGTTTGTTGGTTATAAATCGACGTCTTCAACATATTTATACAACTTCCAGAAATGTGAAAATATGTCAACGAAAAAAAATATTTTTAATTTAATTAATTTATTAGTTTATTTATAAGAACGTCTCTTTTAAAATATTACATCAAAAATGAGTTTCCTCCTTTTTGCAGCATACTGAAAACTCCTTCTTTCTACCCTTATAATTTAACATTTTTGATTTGGAATAATAAGTGGTTGTGACATTATTTTATTTTAAAACCATATATGTTGCGACCTTAGGTCACAAATTGAATAAAAATGACACTACTCTTTCTATTTTTATATAATTTGTGACATTTCACTTTGACCTGAGGTTGAAACATGTAAGGCTTTAAAATAGAATGAAGTAGCATGTGTAAAAAACCTCTAAACCAACAAATACTGCCCCTAGTATGGATGATAAATTCAAAATATTAATTTTAAACATCAGCAAAAGAGGTTGAATATGAAAAATTCATGATGATTTACTGTGACGTTTTTGACAAACAAATAAAATTATTGAGCATTTAATTACAAAGTATATATTTAACAATATGATATTTTCATGACAGCAGTTATTGACAAGTTAATAAGCAAGCCAATCACAGAAATATTTATCTTAAATAACTTGCCGACAACTTCTTATTGATTGTTGTCACGTTGTAAAGAAGGCGTCTCTTGACAGCACTACTAAATGTAATTTTTATCATTAAATCTACCCTAATATTGTTTTGTATTTAAAATATTTTTACTAGTAAAATTTATTCAAATCAAAAAGGTTGAAATATATTTTGAATAGCATATTTTTACTGGGTAAAGCTATATTAAAAAATCATTAAAAAATTAAATCCCGAATTTAATTTTTCAACAAATTATTGACATGATTATTGATAGTTTCTCATCATTAGAGTAAAAAACACCATTCTTAAATATACTTTTATTTTTTATACTTTTTACAGACTGAAAAGATTTAGGAGACAAGAATTATTCAAATAAGGCCTAAATATATATTTTTTTAATAACAAATTTTAAATAAATTAAAAAAATAGGAAAATTTATTATTTTCAACCCCTTTTCGAGGATTCCGGGTGAACAAAAATTCAAAATTTAATTTTGCAACAAACTAGAAGAATATTCTAAAAATTAATTTTTAAATTAACCTCTTAAGTTGTAAGATAATTGAGTATAAAATGAAATGTAAGTTGTAAAAAATTATAATACTAATTTTTTTCTCAATATTACAGAATGTTGGGTTTAAAATAAAATAAAGCAGTGCATGAAAAAGACATTTTTATAATGCAAATCAATAAACAGTACTTTTAGTATGGATGACAAATTAAAATTAATAATTTTAATCATTTTCTACCTATGAAGTTCAAATTAACAGTGTAAAAAAAACGTCTTAAATATAATTTTTATAACTAGATATATACAAATTTTATTTTCTTACACTTTTACTGAGTTTCCAAATGGACCAAACATTTTTAATAGCAAATTTAAGTGAAATAAAATAATTATATACTTTCAACCATGTACTAAAAATAATTTTTGATTTAAGCTTACAAATAGGAAGAAACTTGAGAATAAACTGATATAGGACATTTTATGTTTTGCTCAAAAACTATTAGTATTTTTATTCAAATTGGAAGAGAATTGAGAATATCATTTTATGTTTTGTCAAGAAATTACTATATTTAAAATAAAATAAAGCAGTACCTCTTTCTAGTTCAAATCAACAAAAAATTCAAATATGAATGATAAATTCAAAATAATAATTTTAAACATCTACCACCTACGAAAGTAGTTGAAAATAAATATTCACATGATTTTATTATTATCTTTAAACAAAATTAGAATTTGGCTATCAGAATATTAAAAAAAAATTATAAAACGTTTTTAAGTAAACAAATAAAAACACTGAACATTCATTTACAAGGTATATATTTAAAAATATATTTTTATGACAGTTAATGACAAGTTAATGAGCACGTCAGTTACAAAAATATTTATCTTAACTTTCTTATTGACAACTTATTGATTATTGGCGTATTATAAAAAACACCACAGCACCATTATTAAATATAATTTTTATCATTGAATCTATCCTAATTTTATTGTTTTTTTATTTTTATTTAGTTTTTACAAAATTCATCCAAATCAAAATACTTAAAATGAGCCGATTTAAATATATTTTAGAAGCATATTTTTATTACGTAAAGCTAAAATAAAAGTCTAGAATATATCTTAATTTTATTTTTTACATTTTTTACTAAAAAAATATAGTTGCCAAAATGTTTCCAAATGGACAAGACTTAATTATATTTTTTTAAATAAATAAATTAAGTAAATTAAGTAATAATAATAATAATTATAATGTATCGTCATTTTAACCCCCTTTTCGAGGGTGAACTTAACTTCCGAATTTAATTTGGAACAAAGAGTAGTAAAACCTGATAATTGATTTAACCTTTCAAATATCTTTGTTTCTCCATGAACTGACCTCAGTTCCATATAGGCACTATTTTTAGTGAGAAGAATGGTTTTGTGTACTGCATTTGAAAGGTATTTTTATTCTCTCTTCAATGCTACTTTGCTGGCTTTAGATAAACTTTATTAAAAAGGAGTGTCTATAAATAAAAATCTTCGTCAGGTCCATTTTACTCCACAGGGACACAGTTTTAGTATCTATTACTTTTATTTTATTCTCAGTACTTTTCACAACCTCCCTGTATATGAGAGAGGTGCCATTTAGAAAAATCCAACCTTTAATAATAGTATTAAAATCAAGAAAAAAACAATTAATTCATAGCAATTCATTAAAACCAATTGATAAATAACTGAACTAAGGTTTTTTGATATATAATTTTCACTCACGAACGTCAACAAACAATTAACATCGATATAAATGCAATAACGCTTTAATTAAACAGTTATCTCATTATTCTCCCTCATGCGTAATTCGAAACAACCGTGTCTTATTCAAATTCCGATTGAATGTGACATTATTTCAGTTTTATGGCGCACAATTAAATTGCAAATATGGATTTTGCCATTCAAACGGTTTACAGACATGAACAAAAAAAAAAACGGAAATGTAATTTGCATAGTTTAATTTACGGTTTTATGTGGAAAATCTAATTTCTTCGTTTACTTTATGTAAAATCATTTGACGTGTGTGAAATCGGGATCAAATGGTCAGGGGAAAAAAAATGTTTAGTCGACCTCGCATTTTGCGTTCGCGAGATGTGCGTCTCAGCAACAGATGCACTTAATTATAGGCTTGGTGGAACACGCATCGGGCGCACATTTTGCCTGATTGATTGATTGCAATGAGTTCGGCAACTTTTTGACGAGCGACGTTCCGTTGTTGCAGGTGAAAGAAGCTGAACGGGGGGGGCGGAAGCAATATGCGGCTGAGGATTGTCCAGAAGAAGCAGCATCCGTCGCCAATGAACAATTGAAACATGACAGCGACAGCGAACGGTGCAGCCAGTCCGGGTAACGCAACAGATGGTGGCGTCGTGGGGGCGGGTGTACCTGGTATTCCGTCATGCTCGTCTTCGTCCTCGATGTCGACGCAGGCGCCACCTGCCACCGCGGCGACATCGGGCACGAATCAAGGCCACTGCAAGGGCCACCGCCGACAGGAGTCGATGTACGCGATGACCGGCCTCTACTCCGAGTCGGTGCCGGAGCAGGACGACGTGCCCGACACCAAATGCACGACCACGTTTTGCCACGACACTGTCATCAAGTGTCATAGCAGGAACCCGTCGGCGGGTTTCGACAGAGAGAAGGCTGCACACAATACAACATATACTAATGAACAACCAGCTGTGATAATAAGGGATACAAAAGAATGTGGCATACTATCATGCCGACCTTCTTTTATTCAAAAATATGCAGGAATTAAGGTGAGTTGTCGCCGGGCGACATGTCGCCCACCTCGAAACATCACCTAAGCAACTGACTTGTGTTTCCCGTTACAGTTTTTCGTTTTCCTATTGTCATTCCTTGTCACCTTACAACAAGCGTTGAGTTCTGGATATATAAATTCTGTGATAACAACTATAGAAAAGCGCTTTGAGATACCGTCTAGCCTGTCCGGCTTGGTCGCCTCGTCCTACGAAATAGGCAACGTCATCACGGTGATCTTCGTCAGCTACTTGGGCAGCAGGCGACACATACCGGTTTGGATAGGCGTCGGTGCCGTAATAATGGGCATCGGGTCCCTGATATTCATGGTGCCCCATTTCATCGCCGACGAGAATGTTATCGTCCAAACCAACAACTCGGAGGAGAACATGTGCAGGGTGGAGCTGGACCAGGATCAAGACATGGGATTGGGACGGCTGTCCTCGGGGCTGTCGTCCCCGCCGCTGGCGCCCAACAATCTCAGAGGGGATAACTGCATTCAAGGCTCCCCGTCGACCACAGGTCCCGTTCTCCTGTTCATCCTCGCTCAGCTGTTGTTAGGCTGCGGGGGTTCCCCACTTTTTACCTTGGGCACCACTTACATTGACGACCATGTAAGGCCTGAGAGTTCTTCAATTTACATAGGTGAACAATTAACTTACTTCATTATATAGAATTGTCTTGACACCCAACTTTGGTTGTAGGTTGTATGTACAGTATGGCAGCATTTGGTCCTGTCTTAGGATTCTTACTCGGTGCCTATTTGCTCTCATTTCACATGGACTCTCTCAGTAAAATCATATCAATAGGTAACTTAGTCGTTTTGTGCTATGACACCTTTTAAATGTTAATTAAAATTTTAGATGCGGGTGATAGTCGTTGGGTAGGTATGTGGTGGGGAGGCTTCCTACTCGGCGGTTTGCTTCTGATTCTTGTCTCTATACCGTTCTTCTCGTTTCCGAAAGTTCTCACTCACGAAAAGGAGAAAATAAGACTTATGGAGAAGGCCGCCAATGCTGCGTCCTCCAGCAGTACCAACCAAAAGAATGTCAACACCAAGAATGACTCCGGTTATGGCAAAGATGTTAAAGGTAAACCCACCCGTCAATGTAAAACCAGATTTAGCATTGTATTTTGTTACAGACATACCCAGATCAATGTGGCGACTAGCATCGAACCCAGTTTACATAGTTACGTGTTTAGGAGCCTGCATGGAACTTATTATTGTGTCGGGTTTCGTTGTGTTCTTACCAAAGTATTTAGAGACTCAGTTCAGCTTGGGCAAGAGCCAAGCTAGCGTATTCACAGGTAAATTCCCAACTCAATAACCTGGACCTCTTTCTCATGTTGGTTGTTCCCCAGGTTCAATAGCGATTCCGGGTGCCTGCATAGGTATATTCATGGGGGGTTGCATATTGAAGCGCATGGAACTGCGTCCGAAGGGCGCGGTGCAATTCGTCCTAATCTCGAACATAATCTGTTTGATATGTTACGCCCTGCTGTTCTTCTTGGGCTGCGACAACCTGAAGATGGCCGGTACGACAATACCGTACTTCAACAGCACGCACACCGAACCGTTCCAAGTCAACCTCACGTCGTCCTGTAACTTCGGTTGTGAATGTAGCATGAACGACGTCGAACCAGTTTGCGGTAACAACGGACTTACTTACTTCAGTCCGTGTCACGCTGGATGTACATCCATACTAAGTTCTAACTACACCAACTGTGCCTGTAAGTTTGCCTAACTATTGTGTGATAACTATTAATATGAATTACTTTTGCAGGTATACATGGAAATATGAGTTTGTTGAGCGAGAGCAAGTATGCAGAAGTCACTGTGGTACCGGTGGCGACGGCAGGTCCATGTAATTCATCTTGTCGTACCATATATCCATTTTTGATATTATTATTCTTTATGACGTTTATTGTGGCCATCACGCAGATGCCACTTCTTATGATAGTGTTAAGGTCCGTCAACGAGGAGGAGAGGTCGTTCGCCTTGGGCATGCAATTTGTGATATTCAGACTGTTCGGGTACATCCCGGCGCCGATACTGTTCGGCAATTTGATTGACTCTACGTGTCTATTGTGGAAGAGTACTTGTGGTACCAAGGGCGGACGTTGTCTGCTCTACGACATCGAACAGTTCCGGTACAAATACGTGGGACTTTGTGCGGGCATCAAGATCTTAGCCCTGGGTATTTTTATGATTGACTGGTGGTTGGTCAGACGCAGAAAGCAACTTGACGAGGACAATGTTATCACTGCTAATGAGATCGTCGGTTCAATCATTAGCTTAGATAAATGTAAGCAGTAACTAACAATTTTTAACTAAAATTGTTGATGTCTCATAATATTGTTTTAGTGTTTGAGGAAGGGACCCACTGGACTGGTCATAGAAGGAACCTCAGTTCTGCCAGTGCCTACGAATGTCCGAGTTCACCGAAGCAGGTCGACAAGGATAAAGAAAAAGAGAAGGAAAAGGAACAAGTTGAGGAGAAGAAAGTTGCTTCGGAGGCAGCGGAAATTCCAAAACAAGAGGAAGAAGCGGACGAAAAGACGGATAACTAAATTAAACGAGAGTACTCTTTGCTCTTGACTAGTTGTTTACCATTTCGGTACTAGATTGTTGCAAACAAGCGAAACTAGTAAAATTGCAAGTTGATTAGACCACCCTAATCTTAAATAACGTCACTGTAGACTTACTTAAGATACATCACTTAAAAAAAATAATCCTGCCTTATGACACTTTTTAAACAAAACGCTAGTAGCTATTCTTACTCTTGGACTAAATACTCTAAATTAGATTTAAATCTCATAATTTTACTGTGGTATTTTTAACTTATATCCAAATAATAGACTCCAAGCATAGACACAATGAGACTCACCATGAATTTAACAGGGTACTGTGTTAACTTTTTTGTCGACCCGTGTAGTCATAATTTATTTTAGTTTAATTAACATTGTGTAAATCTTTGGTTTCTATAAACGTTTAATTGTTACGTGTATCCCATTTTAGATGGGTACCACATGCCATAGACCCAGTGATGCCATTCAACCTAAATATCAAATAATTGGAGTCCTCTATGAAACTTGTATGTTTCATATCAATGAATCCAATTTTAACGGCTACACTGTTAATAATTTTACGATCTATAGTTAACAATTTGTCATGTGATCTCAAGGTCAATTTAAGAATTAGTTTAACTACTCAAATTTTAGGCAATAATTTGAGCTTACGTTTTGATAGTCTGAAAATTGATATCGACCACTTAAGCTTATCTAAATCTATGGAAACTAAACATTCCATTACAAAAAAAAAGAATTTAGTTACTACTAATACATGTCGTGTAATCTAATTTTAAAATCCTACACTTGAAAATATTTTTGTATTTTAAAGACATCAGTCATGTTTACTAAAAATCTCTTATTACGAAAAAAAAGCATGAGATCTGTATGTCTTAAAAAAAAATTAGTTAGGTTGGATTGGGAATGTCTCACAACTCAATGTTCTTAGAATAATTAAGAGGTCGGGATAATTTTGGTATTGTCGAAATTATTCTGACCTATTAAATGTGAATGTTGAATAAATTTCAACGTCTCCCACACCTAGCCTAGTTTAAATAGACGAAATTCAGTTTGGTTCAGTTCTTAAGGTTGTACTTATAAAATTAGTTGTAACTTATGCAATAATTTAAAGACAGTGCCACTTTTAAGAAATACTTCACTATACTAGGAAATTACTTCAACTATTTCAAACTAATCTAGAAAAATCTATTCTAACATCACAATAGCTTTTTCTTCAAGAAAAATAAATATATATAGGCGCAAAAAAATATAATGAAGAGATTGAATTAATGCAATTTTCTGTTACGTTTCATTAAAGACATTGTTTTATATTTTTTTATACGTTTAGACTATTTTGTTAATGTTCACTTTATTACGGCAAATAAAGACAAAATGAGGATTTCTTAAATTCTCCACACTGATATTATTTAGTGATTTCATTTCGAATTGGTTCAGTAATTATTTTTTTTTTGCTTTAACCATTTTACTATTTTTTATTTACCTAATCACTGAAATAAAACTATTTATATATTTGATGTTTTGTTCATTTTTTGCACCTTCCCACTCCTCTTGACTAATAAATAAACTCATATTAAATATTAGAAGAAACTTCATAATTCAGCATCACCAAGACAGAAAGAAACAAGAAGAGATGGTTAAGAGTTTACGGCAAAGCCAACCGTTTCTCTTTGTCTGTTTTCGAAAAACTTGAAAGAAAGTCGATAACTAGATAATTCGAATGTCAGAAAACAATCCAATGTTATCGTCAACTGAACCTGAAGGAAATAGGAACTGTGAGAAGGTGGTTAGTATATGGGGGTTCGTTTAACCCTTGAGCTACAATTTGCTTCCATATATTGAAAAAATTATGCTCTTAATAATTGTGTTTCAACATGAAAACGATCCCAAACTCAAATCCAAAATTTTGACGGATTGGTTGAAAGACCAAAGCATCGATGTTTTGTCTTTCCCGTCACAATCTCCAGACATCAACCCTACAGAAAACATGGGGGATCACGTTTATAACCAAATTCGACTTAAAAATTTTACAAATTTAAATGAACTCATCACAGCAATTCAAGAAGCATGAAGGAATACAGACGTATATTTGGAAAATAATCAACTCTATGCCACGGCAAAAATTATAAAACAAAAAGAATATTATACAAAATGATAATGTTAAATTAAATTATACAGATTTAATCATTGATCCATCTGAATCTTGAAAGAGACATCATGTTCAATAGAGACAGCAAGTCTCCCACTATCGGACAAACTTCTACTGTCTCTATCTTGCATGTTGACTCTCTCTAAATTCAGACGGGTCAAACGCTTTTCCTACTGTATAACATTATAAAATAACAATAGTAAATTATTATTATTTTAAAAGTTGACATTAAATATTTTAATTTGTTGCTATAATAATGACCACTAGTATGTATCATATTTAAAATTAAAACAAAATTTAAAAATTTATACACGTGACATCTTTTAATTACAGTAGATACTAAAGATTTATCTAATAAACGAACCAGTTTTCTATATAAATGTGCAATAATAATTGAACTTTTACAAAATTACAATAGATGGCGTAAGTAATCAGGCTTATTTTTTAAAAGAAAACAACTTTGAATATTGTGTTTTTAGATAAACCATCACTTTTTAAGCCCTTATTAGTAGTATAAAAGGTCATATTATTAATATACAAATAAATATACAAAAAAACATGGTAATATTGCATAACATGGTGTAAGCTGAGTTGCATATGCGCGTTATAATTTATGAACGAACATAGGGTCGATATATCCAAAAACAAGATGTCCGCGTAGCGCACGGAATATTCGTGTGTATTTTCCGCACGCGTTGAAAAGAAACGACGCCCGGTGACGTCACGAATGAACATTCAACACACTGAACACATCGCGGCGTGGGGTGGGGATGATGTGACGTCAGAATAAATTAAACCAGAGACCATCTTGTACTCAACCCAGGCCTGCTTTAAAGTAGTTTTGTGCAAGCCGCTATTGTGTTGTGATATTTTATCCACATTTCGGTGGATTTGAAAGGTTATTCCGTCAACTCTATTTTCAATGTGTATGGCTAGAGTGGTGAGTGTTACAAAACGATTTTTATGTACATTTTATTTTTATTATGAGTGTTTTCGGTGGTTTTCGCCCGGTTATTTTGCTTGCACACGGTTTTTGGGGGATAAAATAGGAGGACCGCACGTTCGGAGCCTGACGTGAACGCGTGCAAATATTCGGGATTAATTACGGGACCTCGTCGATCGTCACAATCGAAACTGTTACCGGATATTTTTGTGGAAAAAGTCCGTCTGACCTCCTTAAAATATTCAACCTAAATTAATTTTTGACAGTGCTTTTATTTGTGCGATGAACAAATTTATGTATGCGCTGTTTGTTGCTAAAAATTCACAAACACAAGGAGGAATTTTGGTGAAAGAGTTTGTGATTGTATTGGTGATAATTTGCGGTAGTACTTCCCCGCTTTCTCGCACTTAATTTTGTTACCTTTAAACAAAATCTACAAACTAATTACGTTAATGCATTAATCTGCAAATCAAGTTGTACGTTTTTACTACAAAAACTAGGTTTTAGTCTGCGAAGGAATACTATATAATGTTATGGAAAGTAGGTTAAAATTAAACATGTCTGTGTCTGAGAAAATCGGCTTAGAAACAATTTATACGTGGAATATTTGAACATTTTTACTCGTTGACGTTTAGCAGGTTTTTAAAATACCAAATGTCAAAAATAACTTTGGATAACAAACAAAATTATCAGTTTAAAATGTACAAACAAACATTATTAATTTAATTAAGTTATGTTAATAAACTACAATGCTAATTTGCCACCTGTAAAAAATTTAAATCACCATGTTCACAGAAAGAAGTCACTTTGGTAAACCGGAAATTGAAGCGTTCTTATCAGTTGATACGTTCACAAACTGTACCTAAAATTAGTTATATATCGTTATATTTTTTGCTGACGTCTGGAGAATCCTGGACACAATTTTACATCAGATCCCATCAACAAATTCGACTGACCTTCCTTAAAAGTTTAATCTAAATTATTTTACCATCTTTTTATTACCGGTTTGTTTAAACATTTGCCCAGTTGTTGTTGTTGTATCACGTGAAATAATTGCAGTTATGAAGTAAGTAGCTTTATATTAAATTTTAATAGTTACATGCGTACGAGTCTTTCTGTTTAACGTTACAAGTTATTTACATTTTATATTTGCTAAGAAAATATACAAATTTGCGTTGGGCAACGTAACTTTTTAGTAATTTAAATAAATATTTTCATATCTTTAAAACTGCTTTGTTTAAAGCAAAATAGCATTTTGTACGTACTTAAAATTCCAGAATTAATATTGCCTGCTTTTGTATTCGTTCATTAATTGATAAACCATACAAAATAATTGAGTGAACAAGTCTAGTATTTTAATTGTGCTTGGAGATGAATTGATCAGCATAAAACCCTCGGTTACCCCTCCAGACATAAACGTCACTTGATAATTGTTTGTGGTAAACATGTTTATAGCAAGAAATATCCACAAAATGTGTTTGAGACTAATTTCGACATTTTTACATTGTCAATTAAATAATAATATAGAGTGCAATATTTTTACTGACGTCTGCAAAACGCAGGATAAAATATCAGGAGATTGCTCAATTTTACGTTAGGTGACATGTGATATTTGCAACCTTCTTGAAGCATTTAATCTGAATTAGTTTGCCCTTTATTACTGGTTTGTTTAAATATTCACTTAGTTTTTGTTGTGCTGCATAAACTACTTGAAGTAGTATAAATTTATGCCTAATGTTAAACATCATTATTATTTATATTTGCTAACAAAATACACAAATTTGCGTTGAGCAAAGTTAAGACTGTTCAGTAACTTTTTAGTAAATTAAATAAGCATTTTCGTAGCCTTAAAACTGTTTTGTTTGAGGCCAAAGAGCGTTTATACGTACTAAAAATTCCAAAGTTAAAATTCCCTGCTTTTGTAATCGTTCATTAAATTAATAAACCATAAAAATTTATTCAGTGAACAATATCTAGTATTTTAAAATCGATATTTGTCACTTCAGTTGGGCTTGGAGATGAATTGATCAACCGGAAAGCTTTTGATTTCTCCTGAAGTCGTAAGCATCACTTGATAATTGCTTGTAGTAAACTTGTTTACCACAAAAATTCATTCAAACCGGAAATTTAAGTGTAATTAGTATGAAATATCCACGAAATGCTTTGCATTTTTATATTGTCTCTTAAATAATAACGTTGAATGTAATATTTTTTAGCGACGCCTGCAAAATGCTGGATAAAATGTCAGGAGATTGCTCAATTTTACGTTAGGTGACGTGTGATATTTGCAAGTTTCTTGTAACATTCAATCTGAATTAGTTTGCCTTTTTATTACTGGTTTGATCAAACATATACCTAGTTTTTGTTGCACTGCATAAACTAATTGAAATTTGACTGAAGTAGCTGTTTCATAATACAGAATTATATCAAATTTTAATATTAAAAGTAATGGCAAATTTATATCAGTTTTTGTACCCAATGTTAAATATTATTTATATTTTATATTTGCCAAGAAATTACACAAGTTTTCGATGTTCAAAGTTAGACTGGTTAGTAACTTTTTAGTAATTTATATTTTCGTAATTTTAAAACTTATTGTTTGAAGCCAAAGAGCATTTATACGTACTGAAAATTCCTAAGTTTAAATTGCCTGCTTTTAAACGTTCATTTACTTAATAAACCATAAAAGTGCAGGATAAAATGTCAGGAGATTGGTTAGTTTTACGTTAGGTGACGTGTGATATTTGGAACTTTCTTGTAACATTCAATCTGAATTAGATTGCCTTTTTATTACTGGTTTGTTTAAACATGAACCTAGTTTTTGTTGCAGTGCATAAACTAATTGAAATATGATTGAAGTAGCTGTTTCATAATGCAGAATTATATTAAATTTTAATATTAAAAGTAATGTCAAATTTATATCAGTTTTTGTGCCCCTTGTTAAATATTATTTATATTTTATATTTGCCAAGAAATTACACAAGTTTACGTTGTTTAAAGTTAGACTATTTAATAACTTTTTAGTAATTTAGATTGGTATTTTCGTAACTTTAAAACTTATTGTTTGAAGCCAAAGAGCGTTTATAAGTACTGAAAATTCCTAAGTTTAAATTGCCTGCTTTAAACGTTCATTTAATTAATAAACCATAAAAATGCAGGATAAAATGTCAGGAGATTGGTCAGTTTTACGTTAGGTGACGTGTAATATTTGGAACTTTCTTGTAACATTCAATCTCAATTAATTTGCCTTTTTATCACTGGTTTGTTTAAAGATTTACTTAGTTTTTGTTGTACTCCATAAGCTAACTGAAATTTGAAGGAAGTAGATAATTCATAATCCAGAATTTATTTATTTTTAAGTAATTTAAATACATATTTTCATATCTTTATAACTGTTTTGTTTGAAGCAAAATGATTGTACGTAGTAAGCTTTTATAAATGTTTACTTAATTATTAAACTAAGAAAATTATTGAATTATTGAAGTTTTACCAATTTCTAGAACTTCAGAAGTCAATATTAGTCATTTTATTTGTGTTTGAAGATAAATTGATCAGCAGAAAAGCCTTTGTTTACTCCAGGCATAAACGTCAATTGATAATTACTTATAGTAAACAACATGCACACCATAGGACCCATTCAAATGGGAAATTTAAGTATAATTATGAAGTGTTATCTTATTCACGAAATTTTTCCAAGACTAATTTTAACATTTTTATGTTGATTAAATACTAACGTAGAATCTAATATTTTTACTGACTCCTACAAAATCCTAGACAAAATAAAGGAAGACGCTGAATTTAACATTTTTTACACACGTTTACCTAATTATTGTTGTACTGCATAAAATAATGTGTGAAGTAAGTACATGATTCACGCTCAGGAATTTTATTAAATTTTCCACGAATTCACATGTACATTGTACTGATTGGTACATTTTTGACCGTTTGTTTATAACAAAGTGGTAATTTTGCGGAACCAAAAATTCCAAATTAAAATTTCGTGCCAGTAAAAGCTCATTCAATTAATAAACCATAAAACTTAATTGAGCCCACGAAATTGTATGAATTTTTCGAATTTCATTAAAGGCCAATATTTGCCATTTTATTGAGTTTCGTTGTAAACAAATTGAGGCAGCTGAAAAGTCATTGTTTACTCCGGCAATGAGCGTCAATTGATAATTGCTTATAGTAAACAAACATGAAATTAAATACCTTCGCTTTTATTTAATGTGTCGCGCCTCATTCAATACCCACCGGTTTCGTCACACCTTTTGGCATTGTCGTTAGCATCACTGCAAGCGGAATTAACGCGTTTCCAACGTTTAATGCGTTTCATGTGAAATTCGCAAATGTTGCTAATTGCTCTTCGGTTACGGAGAAATGTGCGTTTCTTTTTTGAACGATTTCAACTTTATCTAATTTACGACGTGTTTGTTTATCGTCGGATATGTTCAGTAATTTGATAATGTTAAGGGTTTTCATGTTGTGGCTTCACTTGTATTAATATGTTTATGTTATGGTTATAATAAATGTCCACACCCAAACAAGCCCCGTGGATTATTGGCAATACGGCACGTTTGCTTCCGTCTTATCGACGATAAGTTCTCCGGACAACATAAACAAGTCTTTCCACAATTTTAAAATTACCGTTCAATTATGTAAATTTGTTTCGAATCTAAACTTCGCATGTTTTTGTTTACTTGAGGCAAACAAAACTGATTGAGTATCGTCTGAAAGGGCTCCAGAACAAGGCACTTTACACAATCTTCTTCATTGGCCTGAAATACCCAAAGTAAAGCAAGAAAAAATTGTAGCATCAATACGCCTCAGTTAAGATAAAATTTGGTGGTGACGTCAATGGAAAGTATTTAAAGCCACAACCACGCCTTCAAGCAATTTTGAAGGAGCTACTTTGGATTTGTTGAAATTGCCATACTTCGTAAACAAAGGATTGTTTTTTTAATTTAAAAAAGCTTCTTCAATGTGAGGCTTGACGTATAGAAAAGCGGTATGGATATGCGGATAATTACGATGAAATTTGATGGTGACGTCAGGCACACCCACGCCTTCTTCTTGAAGGAACCTCTCATGGATTTGCTCCAATTCTCAAACTTCTGTAAACAAGGAGTGTTTTTCTACTTTACACAAACTTTTTCATTGTAAGAACTGATGTATTCAAAGCAGTGGAACAAGTGGAAATGTTAACGTGTATGAGAAAGCTTTAAAAGTAACACCTTCTCCTTCAAATCTTGAAGAAACTGTTATAGATTACTTCAAATTCTCAAATTTTGTAAACACAGGAGTGTTTCTCTACTGAGGTATTCAAAGCAGTGGAACAAGTAGAAATGTGGAGTCTGACATATATGCCTTAATTAAGATAAAATTTAATGTTGTCGTTAGTGAGAAACCTTTAAAAGTCACACCTACACCTTCAAATCTTGAAGGAACTCTTATGGATTTGTTCAAATTCTCATACTTTGTAAACAAAGGAGTGTTTCTCTACTTTACATAAGCTTCTTCATTGTAAAAACTGCGGCATTCAAAGCAGTAGAACAAGTAGAAATGTGGTATCTAACATATATGCCTTAATTAAGATAAAATTTGGTGTTGATGACAATGAAAAACCTTTAAAAGTCACACCTACACCTTCAAATCGTGAAGGAACTCTTATGGATTTGTTCAAATTCTCATACTTTGTAAACAAAGGAGTGTTTCTCTACTTTACACAAGCTTCTTCATTGTAAAAACTGGGGCATTCAAAGCAGTAGAACAAGTAGAAATGTGACATCTAACATAAATGCCTTAATTATGATAAAATTTAATGTTGTCGTTAGTGAGAAACCTTTAAAAGTCACACCTACACCTTCAAATCTTGAAGGAACTGTTATGGAATTGTTCAAATTTTCAAACTTTGTAAATAAAGGAGTGTTTCTCTACTTTACACAAGCTTCTTCATTATAAAAACTGGGGCATTCAAAGCAGTAGAACAAGTAGAAATGTGACATCTAACATAAATGTCTTAATTAAGATAAAATTTAATGTTGTCGTTAGTGAGAAACCTTTAAAAGTCACACCTACACCTTCAAATCTTGAAGGAACTGTTATGGAATTGTTCAAATTTTCAAACTTTGTAAATAAAGGAGTGTTTCTCTACTTTACACAAGCTTCTTCATTGTAAAAACTGGGGCATTCAAAGCAGTAGAACAAGTAGAAATGTGACATCTAACATAAATGCCTTAATTATGATAAAATTTAATGTTGTCGTTAGTGAGAAACCTTTAAAAGTCACACCTACACCTTCAAATCTTGAAGGAACTGTTATGGAATTGTTCAAATTTTCAAACTTTGTAAATAAAGGAGTGTTTCTCTACTTTACACAAGCTTCTTCATTGTAAAAACTGGGGCATTCAAAGCAGTAGAACAAGTAGAAATGTGACATCTAACATAAATGTCTTAATTAAGATAAAATTTAATGTTGTCGTTAGTGAGAAACCTTTAAAAGTCACACCTACACCTTCAAATCTTGAAGGAACTGTTATGGAATTGTTCAAATTTTCAAACTTTGTAAATAAAGGAGTGTTTCTCTACTTTACACAAGCTTCTTCATTGTAAAAACTGGGGCATTCAAAGCAGTAGAACAAGTAGAAATGTGACATCTAACATAAATGCCTTAATTATGATAAAATTTAATGTTGTCGTTAGTGAGAAACCTTTAAAAGTCACACCTACACCTTCAAATCTTGAAGGAACTGTTATGGAATTGTTCAAATTTTCAAACTTTGTAAATAAAGGAGTGTTTCTCTACTTTACACAAGCTTCTTCATTGTAAAAACTGGGGCATTCAAAGCAGTAGAACAAGTAGAAATGTGACATCTAACATAAATGCCTTAATTATGATAAAATTTAATGTTGTCGTTAGTGAGAAACCTTTAAAAGTCACACCTACACCTTCAAATCTTGAAGGAACTGTTATGGAATTGTTCAAATTTTCAAACTTTGTAAATAAAGGAGTGTTTCTCTACTTTACACAAGCTTCTTCATTGTAAAAACTGGGGCATTCAAAGCAGTAGAACAAGTAGAAATGTGACATCTAACATAAATGCCTTAATTATGATAAAATTTAATGTTGTCGTTAGTGAGAAACCTTTAAAAGTCACACCTATACCTTCAAATCTTGAAGGAACTGTTACGGATTTGTTCAAATTTTCAAACTTTGTAAATAAAGGAGTGTTTCTCTACTTTACACAAGCTTCTTCATTGTAAAAACTGGGGCATTCAAAGCAGTAGAACAAGTAGAAATGTGACATCTAACATAAATGTCTTAATTAAGATAAAATTTAATGTTGTCGTTAGTGAGAAACCTTTAAAAGTCACACCTACACCTTCAAATCTTAAAGGAACTGTTATGGAATTGTTCAAATTTTCAAACTTTGTAAATAAAGGAGTGTTTCTCTACTTTACACAAGCTTCTTCATTGTAAAAACTGGGGCATTCAAAGCAGTAGAACAAGTAGAAATGTGACATCTAACATAAATGTCTTAATTAAGATAAAATTTAATGTTGTCGTTAGTGAGAAACCTTTAAAAGTCACACCTACACCTTCAAATCTTAAAGGAACTGTTATGGAATTGTTCAAATTTTCAAACTTTGTAAATAAAGGAGTGTTTCTCTACTTTACACAAGCTTCTTCATTGTAAAAACTGGGGCATTCAAAGCAGTAGAACAAGTAGAAATGTGACATCTAACATAAATGCCTTAATTATGATAAAATTTAATGTTGTCGTTAGTGAGAAACCTTTAAAAGTCACACCTATACCTTCAAATCTTGAAGGAACTGTTACGGATTTGTTCAAATTTTCAAACTTTGTAAATAAAGGAGTGTTTCTCTACTTTACACAAGCTTCTTCATTGTAAAAACTGGGGCATTCAAAGCAGTAGAACAAGTAGAAATGTGAAATCTAACATAAATGCCTTAATTAAGATAAAATTTGATGTTGTCGTTAGTGAGAAACCTTTAAAAGTCACACCTACACCTTCAAATCTTGAAGGAACTGTTATGGATTTGTTCAAATTTCCTTACTTTGTGAACAAAGGACTGTTTCTCCATTTTACACAAGTTTTTTCATTGTAAAAACTGATGCATTCAAAGCAGTAGAACAAGTAGAAATGTGACATCTAACATAAATGCCTTAATTAAGATAAAATTTGATGTTGTCGTTAGTGAGAAACCTTTAAAAGTCACACCTACACCTTCAAATATTGAAGGAACTGTTATGGATTTGTTCAAATTTCCTTACTTTGTGAACAAAGGACTGTTTCTCCATTTTACACAAGTTTTTTCATTGTAAAAACTGATGTTTTCAAGCAGTATTTCAAATTCAAATTTGGTGTTGACGTCAATAAGAAACCTTTAAGTCACACCTAAGCCTCCAAAGCAATCTTGAAGGAACTTGAAGGAGTATTTCTCATTGTAAGACCCGACATACTCAAAGCAGTAGAAGCGTATTAATATGCCTCAATTATGATAAAATTTAATAGTGACGTCAATGAGAAACCTTTAAAAGCCACACCCACGCTTCCCAAACAATTTTGAGTAAACCACTGATGGATTTGCTCAGAGTGGCCTACCTACGTACGAACTTCGTAAACATGCATTGAAATCTGAACTGGAACAATTATTTACAGAACTATGAAAATGCCCTTGAATCGGTAACAACGCACATTTACGACACTTGCATTACGTTGCAGCTCAGATCATCCTCGTTTTTTTATTAAATTAATCACATCAATCGATACGGTGTGTGGTAATTATTTAGTGCTAAACATTAATATTAGGATTAAATTGAATTTTAACGTTGTCCACTCAATCCATTGGCCCTGAGTTATTTTTATAACGTTCCGTCATCTAATAAAAGGACTTATCTATTTCGTTACGGAATCCACATGCAGATTTACTATTGTTGTCTATTATTAGAGATAATTTTTTATTTATCAAACCCCCCATCGAATCACTTTAAAGCTGTTGACCAGGCTGATTAAATGTTTATTCAATCATGCAACAAGCAAACTGATGATTGCAAAACATATTGTATACTTAAATAAATAAATACGAGTTGGTAGACTTGACTGATTTGTTGTGCAGCTCTTAATTATGTGACCTTGTGTGTTGCATCTAGTCTGGTTTTAAAAACAGAATATTTGTTACAAAACGTGTTTAACGTCCACAATGAATGTCTTCGTGGATTTACATTATTAATGGTGTGCGATTTCGTATTAATGGATATTCCGTTATGGAAGTGTAACGTGTTTCGGGGGAGTTGGGCTTGAAATTGTAATTTTACACGCTTTTTTTTTTATCCGCTCTCTATTTTTGGTTCGGGAAGTTCGAGCTTTTTGCAAGGTTAATGATCGTTTGTTATCAGCTGGAGGAACAATGCGATCATGTTGCTTTTTTAATGATTTTATTGAGTTAAAAAATGTTGATAGATTCAAAGCAAGAACGTCTTCCAAATGTTTAATTATATTTTTGTGTTTATCGACGTTATTATTTATTTTAAAATCAATTTATCTACTCATGCGATTACAACTAAAGATTTGATAATAAGATAAATTAGAGATACTTTAATCTCATTTTAAATATGTAAATATCTTATCAATTATATAATAAACATACTTGAAATTAATTTAATTTAATAATTTAGTCGACTGTTGTTTATACAACCAATGTTTTAGAGATTTTTTTACTCCCACAAAAGCTAAGACAGAGGAACCTTTTTTTATACTCAACGAAAAATAGTTTAAAATATTTGAATCATCCTTATACTTCAAGTCAGTTCTTCCAGTCGAAAACAGATATTAAACTATTTATATTTTGTTGTGTAAAAAATGGCTTGTCTAAAATATTTATCATTATTTAATGTTTAACGTAAAAAACTAACATAATTTATTATTTTGTTTTAAATAAATTTAAAATTCTTAATATTCATCATATGCATTGTATATATTACAATATATATATATATATATATATATATATATATATATATATATATACAAAAATAGTAAAAAATACAATAACTTAGTAATGAGTAATATTTTTAAGTTTTTAAAGCTTTAAAACATGTTACATGTGAAGAGAAATAAATTTTATACTACATATTATCTAAATTAAAAGTTTTTCGTTGACATTATAAAAACATTAAAAAATTAAGAATGAAATAAATTTAAAATACTTTAATCCCATTCCTCATATTTATATGTTTTGTACATATTACAATTTATACATATAAAAAATAGAAAAAAATACAATAATTTAGTAATGAGTAATATTTTAAAGTTTTTAAAGCTTTGAAACAAGCTACAGATGAAGAGAAATAATTTTTATACTATATATTATCTAAATTAAAAGTTTTTCACTGACATTATTAAAATATTAAAAAATTAAGAAAGACATAAATTTAAAATACTTTAATCTCATTCCTAATATTCATATGTATTGTATATATTACAATTTATACATATAAAAATAGTAAAAAGTACAATAATTTAGTAATGAGTAATATTTTTAAGTTTTTAAAGCTTTGAAACATGTTACAGATGAAGATAAATAATTTTTATACTACATATTATCTAAATTAAAAGTTTTTCACTGACATTATTAAAATATTAAAAAATTAAGAAAGAAATAAATTTAAAATACTTTAATATCATTCCTCATATGTATTGTATATATTACAATTTATACATATAAAAATAGTAAAAAGTACAATAATTTAGTAATGAGTAATATTTTTAAGCTTTTAAAGCTTTGAAACAAGTTATAGGTGAATTATCTATTTTATTGAATTAAAAAAAATTATAAAAATTATCATAGATTCGAAGGAAGAACATCTTCAAAATATTTAGTAATAATTTTGTGTTTATCGACGTTATTATTTATTTTATAATTTTTCTACTGATGCGATTAAAACCTTGATTTGATAATAAGATAAATTAAAGATACTTTAATCTCATTATAAATATCTAAATATCATGTCACTTATATAATAAACATACTTGAAATTAATTTAATTTAATAATTTAGTCGACTGTAATTTATACAACCAATGTTTTAGAGATTTTTTTACTCCCACATAAGCTAAGATAGAGGAACCTTTTTTTATACACAACGAAAAACTGTTTTCAAATGTTTAAATCATCTTTATATTGCAAGAGTGAAAAACAGTTATTAAACTATCTATATTTTGTTGTGTAAAAAATGGCTTATCTAAAATATTTGTCATTATTTAATGTTAACATAAAAAACTAATTTATTATTTTGTTTTGTTTAAAAAGGAACATTTACCAGTATAAATAATTTTTGTTGACATCTTTTAGACATAGAATCTAACAGTCTCTGCAATGTGTCAACAGGAATTTGTTTTTTGAATTTACTTTAGTCACTCCAAAGGACAGTGTTCCATTTTTCCTGAGTCCGTGACAAGTCGGATTTTACAAATGACAAACTGGACGCTCTGTTATTATTTTATCAAATATTTAATATATTTTAATAGTGTCAGTGGAAAACTCTTTTTAATGTTAAGATTTGTAAAACATTATTATATAAGGGGGGGCAATTTTTTTGTTGTGGTGTATACGATTTGGAGAGTGACTAAAACAGTATTTCGTTCTATTAATAATGAATAACATGAAATTGTACTTCTTTATTCAGTTTTTAAATGACATAAATAGTTATACATTAGGGGTTGATACACGATAAATTATACACGACACGCGCCACAAACACAAATAGCACTCATATTAACATTATTCAAAATCCATAAATAGACCTCAAAGAGGGAAAAATATAAAGCACACCCACACGTCACAATACACACACACACAGAGACACAAATACACAGTGTTTTCCGTAACAATTTGGCAACCGGCGATGGGGTATAGTTTCGCGTTGGACCACAGACGTCTGGGCCCGTCTGGTTCGGTCCGCACAAGCGCCTCATGCACATGTACGGGGTCAAAAATTGAAAAGACAGGGCATTCCTACTGGGTTCGCAGCCGGAGGACGTTCACCTCGGACATCAAATGCATCGGGGAGAGGCGATTATTTGTCGCCGTTCGAAATCTCTCGCCGCTAACCCCGAAAATTGTTTGCGTACCGCGGGGCCGGGCTGCGAACGTCGCCTTAGCTGGTACGGGGGATGGTGCGGCGGCCGTCGGCGCCGCGGCCCGATTTGGGTCAGCGGAAATTCTTTTCTTTTGATTGCGCATATTCGCGGGCCTTAAACGTTTGATTATGTTTAAACGAAATGGTTTTTGTGTTGAGGTTTATCTGAAATTGCAGTTTTCGATTGATGTAATTAAACCATTAAATATTTGATAAGGTGGTATTTAATAATAGATTCAAAATATTTTAATCTTCTCCTGGTATCTCATATTTATATTATATTAATTATATGTAAGTAAAAATGCATTGCATTTCAACGTTTCACATTTTCACTCGCACACAAATCAATAATTTATTAATTTTTTTATAAATTTACACGATTTTAAACAGACAATATTAAATATATAAAAAATAGTAAAAAGTTCAATAGCTTAGTAATGAGTACTATTTTTAAGTTTTTAAAGCTTTGGAACAAGTTACACAGATGAGAGGAAATAATTTTTATACTAAATATTCTTAAAATTAAAACAGTTTTTCACTATTTAAACACTAAAAATTTAATAAAGAAATATATTTAAAATACTTTAATCTCATTCCTAATATTCATATGTACAAAAATAGTAAAAAATACAATAATTTAGTAATGAGTAATATTTTTTAAGTTTTTAAAGCTTTGAAACATGTTACAAGTGAAGAGAAATAATTTTTATATTACATACTATCTAAATTAAAAGTTTTTCACTGACATTATTAAAATATTAAAACAATTAAGAAAAAAAGGAATTTAAAATACTTTAATTTCATTTCTAATATTCATATGTATTGTATATATTACAATTTATACATATAAAAAATAGTAAAAAATACAATAACTTAGTAATGAGTAATATTTTTAAGCTTTTAAAGCTTTGAAACATGTTACAAGTGAAGAGAAATAATTTTCATACTACTTATTGTCTAAATTAAAAGTTTTTCACTGACATTATTAAAATATTAAAAAAATTAAGAAAGAAATAAATTTAAAATACTTTAATCTCATTCCTAATATTCATATGTATTGTATATATTACAATTTATACATATAAAAAATAGAAAAAAATACAATAACTTAGTAATGAGTAATATTTTTAAGCTTTTAAAGCTTTGAAACATGTTACAAGTGAAGAGAAATAATTTTTATACTACTTATTATCTAAATTAAAAGTTTTTCACTGACATTATTAAAATATTAAAAAAATTGAGAAAGAAATAAATTTAAAATACTTTAATCTCATTCCTAATATTCATATGTATTGTATATATTACAATTTATATATATAAAAAATAGGAAAAAATACAATAATTTAGTAATGAGTAATATTTTTAAGTTTTTAAAGCTTTGAAACATGTTACAAGTGAAGAGAAATAATTTTTATACTACATATTATCTAAATTAAAAGTTTTTCACTGACATTATTAAAATATTAAAACAATTAAGAAAGAAAGAAATTTAAAATACTTTAATCTCATTTCTAATATTCATATGTATTGTATATATTACAATTTATACATATAAAAAATAGAAAAAAATACAATAACTTAGTAATGAGTAATATTTTTAAGCTTTTAAAGCTTTGAAACATGTTACAAGTGAAGAGAAATAATTTTTATACTACTTATTATCTAAATTAAAAGTTTTTCACTGACATTATTAAAATATTAAAAAAATTGAGAAAGAAATAAATTTAAAATACTTTAATCTCATTCCTAATATTCATATGTATTGTATATATTACAATTTATATATATATAAAAAATAGGAAAAAATACAATAATTTAGTAATGAGTAATATTTTTAAGTTTTTAAAGCTTTGAAACATGTTACAAGTGAAGAGAAATAATTTTTATACTATATATTATCTAAATTAAAAGTTTTTCACTGACATTATTAAAATATTAAAAAAATTGAGAAAGAAATAAATTTAAAATACTTTAATCTCATTTCTAATATTCATATGTATTGTATATATTACAATTTATACATATAAAAAATAGAAAAAAATACAATAACTTAGTAATGAGTAATATTTTTAAGCTTTTAAAGCTTTGAAACATGTTACAAGTGAAGAGAAATAATTTTCATACTACTTATTATCTAAATTAAAAGTTTTTCACTGACATTATTAAAATATTAAAAAAATTGAGAAAGAAATAAATTTAAAATACTTTAATCTCGTTCCTAATATTCATATGTATTGTATATATTACAATTTATATATATAAAAAATAGGAAAAAAATACAATAATTTAGTAATGAGTAATATTTTTAAGTTTTTAAAGCTTTGAAAGCTTTGAAACATGTTACAAGTGAAGAGAAATATTTTTTATACTACATACTATCTAAATTAAAAGTTTTTCACTGACATTATTAAAATATTAAAACAATTAAGAAAGAAATAAATTTAAAATACTTTAATCTCATTCCTAATATTCATATGTATTGTATATATTACAATTTATACATATAAAAAATAGTAAAAAATACAATAACTTAGTAATGAGTAATATTTTTAAGTTTTTAAAGCTTTGAAACATGTTACAAGTGAAGAGAAATAATTTTTATACTATATATTATCTAAATTAAAAGTTTTTCACTGACATTATTAAAATATTAAAAAAATTGAGAAAGAAATAAATTTAAAATACTTTAATCTCATTCCTAATATTCATATGTATTGTATATATTACAATTTATATATATAAAAAATAGGAAAAAATACAATAATTTAGTAATGAGTAATATTTTTAAGTTTTTAAAGCTTTGAAACATGTTACAAGTGAAGAGAAATAATTTTTATACTACATATTATCTAAATTAAAAGTTTTTCACTGACATTATTAAAATATTAAAACAATTAAGAAAGAAAGAAATTTAAAATACTTTAATCTCATTTCTAATATTCATATGTATTGTATATATTACAATTTATACATATAAAAAATAGAAAAAAATACAATAACTTAATAATGAGTAATATTTTGAAGTTTTTAAAGCTTTGAAACATGTTGCAAGTGAAGAGAAATAATTTTTATACTACACATTATCTAAATTAAAAGTTTTTCACTGACATTAAAATATTAAAATAATTAAGAAAGAAATATATTACAATTTATACATATAAAAAGAGTAAAAATACAATAATTTAGTAATGAGTAATATTTTTAAGTTTTTAAAGCTTTGAAACAAGTTTCAAGTGAAGAGAAATAATTTTTATACTATATATTCATAAAGTTAAAGAGAATTTCACTAATTAGTAGTCTAATAATATATAGTATTAATAAAACATTAAACATTTGATAAAGAGATAAATTCAAAATCCTTTAATCTCATTCCTAATATACACACGTATTATATAAATTATAATTTAAGTACTAGAATTGTACTATTTAAATATTTAATTGACTGTAGTTGTAACGTTTGATGTTCCTCTCCCACACAAGTCAATAAAAATAATATGTACGTAAAATTGCTTATTATTTGTGTATTTGTTTCTAGTTTTTTTTATATATATTTTTTTAACGATTTAAACAACAAAAATTAAATTATTTACTTATATAATTATAATTTCAATTTTTTTGATACTTAAGTGAAGAGGGGCAAGTTGATTTTAAGATTGTAAATTATTAAATTCCATCAAAAAAATTTCTAAAATTATGTTATAATAATGAATTCTATCATTTTTTGTGTCGCCATTAGAAAGATTAAATTACGATTAAATTTCGCTTCGATTTGGGTCGGTGAAAATTCAATTTTTTTTTTGTGCCGTATACATCTTTTATTTCTCCGCCTATTAATAAATTTGTTAAACAGATGTCTTACGCCAAATATATTTGCCTCTTTACGTTTAAAATTAAATGCACTCAACGTCGGCACAAAAGTTTTCGATTATTAACGCCGAACGAAATCCGTCCGTCTCGATTCGTCTCCTGTGTGTTCATTCGGTCTGTCTAAAACGGCTGATAAAAAAAATAATTACGACCACTCCAGTATCTATTTATATCGGCGTGCATTCCAACAAAGTTCCCGTTATCAAAAATCCACGTCCACCGATAATTTATAAAGGCATACCGAGTCTATCAATGGAACGTTCGAAGTCTATTTTCGCGTAACTTTCTCCATACGACTTCTGCAACGATCACGTACAACAGTAATGCTGTTATCCTTGGTCACGCCATTTTATTTTTACATCTTAACAATGTTATACATAGTGGTCTTTTTGTTGTGTCGCACTAGTTGGGTGAAATTCACAATTATATCATCAACACACAGATCAGACGCAGCATCTCCTGCGGTTATCGTCAGGCAGTAACACAATACCTAGTTTAGCAATCAGCAACTATTTTAAATAATTAACAGATGTACGAGTTAATGACATCCAGCTCCTGGCTCCCGGCATTGTTTTATCCAAGATGCTGAGCACGTCCGTGCAGGTCAACGGGGTTACCAGCGACAATGGCAACTGGGCCGTCTAGTTCTGGTGACACAGTCAATTGTACAATTTTTTTTTTTTCTGTTATCTATTATTTTTTCTACCGCGAAGACCTTCGTTCGACTGCGGTATCTTATCTGTGTGTCCCGGGTGTGTTTACACTCACTTTACGTATAATACAGCATTTCGTGCAAATAACAGTGATTCATCGTCTTATTAGAAACTATTTATAAGTGTGTTTTTTTTTTTTTAATAATAAAAAAGCCCAGTAATCGTTTTGCTCGTATTGATTTGTCGGACCAGACAGCAATAATAAACGTTGGATGGGTTCTTTTCGTCATATTGTGTTCGTGGTCGATTCAGTTGACATTAATATTCTTGTCAATGTTTATAGTCACTTTTATAGATTATATGACGTCGGTTACTGTGAACTTTGCGAACGGCAATTACGTCTAACAATAAATATCACTATAAGAATATCACATGGAAATTGATTCACGACTATAAATGCTGTTTATTCAATATGAGTTTTATTTAATACAGAAATAAAAACTTAATGGTGGTTGATTCTCATTGGTAATTACTTGTCAATTAGTATTAATTTTGTATTATCTTTTTTGTGTTTATTTCAGTTTTTGTAAAAGAGAATAAAAAGACAATAGAATTCTCTTGTAATGGATAGTCTCTTATTATAAATTAATGTGATGGATGGACTTTCGCCTTTAATAAAAATAGTAATGATCCATTTTATCCGAATTTTATGATGGTGGGTTAATTAAACGACACTTCTAGTTCTTTAAATGATATTAATTAACAAATATATAAACAAAGTAAAATTACAGATTATTTTTAAACCGAAAATTCTCAAAATCTTTATAATTATCCACATAACTATCGATTTTCCTATTTATTTTAAAGAAATATTGTTTAACTAAAGAAGACATTACGATAATTATAAAAAACATCGTAGAATTTTGAAAATTTATTAAATTATCCACATAATTATTTTTTTTTTCTTATTCTTTAAACTAATTTTCTTATTTTCAAGAAATATCGTTTAACTAAAAAAGGTTTTTTGGTCTAAACAGTACGAAAATTATAATAAACGTATAGTTTTTAAAATTTAAAGATAATTATCATTTTTATATTCTCAGAACTATTATTTTTCTTACTTTGAAAAAAATATTGTATAGTTAAAGAAGGTTTTAAGGTTTTTACTCCAAAAAATCCAATATTTATAATAAAAATCAGATAATTTTCAAAATTCAATAAATATCCACATACTTATCTTTTTTCTTATTTTCAATACTATTATTTTAAACAAATACTGTATATTTAAAGAAATATTGTATATTTAAAGAAGATTTTTTGCTTTACACAATCATATATTTATAATAATCATTTTGTAATTTTCAAAATTTGATAATTATTCACTTCTACACCAAAAAATCTAATATTTACAATAAATAATTAACTTCTTTTTTGGTCTTCTTAGAAGTATTATTTTATTTATTCTGAATTAATATTGTATATAAATCAGATAATTTTCAAAACTATATTTTTTGATTATTTTAAAGAAATATTGTATAATCAAAGATTTTTTACTCCACACAATGAGATATTTATTATAATCATTGTATAATTTCTCAAATTTGATAATTATTCACACAATTACCGTTTTTTTGTTTTCTAAGAAGTATTATTTTACTTATTTGGAAGAATATTATATAGTTAAAGAAAGTTTTTTTTTCGAATAATCCAATATTTCCAACAAAAATCAGATAATTTTCAAAATTTGATAATTATCCACACAATATAATAAATAATCTTTTCTCTTATATTCAAGACTACTATTTATTTTATTTTAAAAAAATTGTATATTTAAAGAAGAATTTTTACTCTACACAAATAAATATTTATAATAAATATTTTGTGTAATTTTCAAAATTTGATAAATATTGACATAATTATCTTTTTTTCTTATTTTTGAAACTATTTTCTCATTTTAAATAAATTATAAAGAATTTTTTTTATTCTACACAATCTGCAATATCTATATTTATATTAAATATTGTATAATTTTTAAAATGTGACAATTATCCACATAATTATCATTTTTCTGTTTTTTCTGAACTATTATTTTACTTACTTTGAAAATATATTGTATAGTTAAAGAAGGTTTTTAACTCCAAAATATCCAATATTTATAATAAATATCATAAATTTTCAAAATTTGATAATTATTCACATAATTATCTTTTTTTCTTATTTTCGAAACTATTAATTTTTATTATTTTAAAGAAATATTGTATATTTAAAGAAGATTTTGACTCTACACAATCAATTAGACACATAATTATCACTTTTTTGTTTTCTCGGAACTATTATTTTACTTATTTTAGAAGAATATTGTATTTTTCTTCTTACTTTAAAGAAATATATATATATATATATATATATATATATATATATATATAGAAGATTTTTTAGTCTTTTCAAAATTATGAGTTTTTTTGTTTTCTCAGAACTATTATTTTAATTATTTTAAAAAATATTGTATAGTTAAAAAAGGTTTTTTATTCCAAATATTCACAATAAAAATCAGAAAATTATCCCCTGAATTACCTTTTTTCGATTACTCAGAACTATTATTTTGTTTATTTTTAAAAAATATCAGTACCATATTTTTAATAAACATCGCATAATGTTCAAAATTTGATATTTATCCACATATTTGTTCTTATTTTCAATGGTATTGTACTGCCTATTTTGAAAAAGTTTTTTTAAGATTTTTTATTTCAAAATAACCAATAATAATTATATATAATATGTACATAATTGTTAATTAATTATCACTAATAATTATCGTGGTGTTTTAATGAATAAATAAATAATTTATGTTCAAATCTTGATATTGTTTTAACCTAAACTTGAAATCCCTGTGACTAATTCTCGTTTATAATGACTAATTATTTGAGGGCCATTATAAATGAATTCTACTGTACATAATAAAACAAAAAATGCATTTATTGTAGATTTGTTGGTTTTAGATTAATAATTAGAGCAATAAAATATATATATGAATCGAAATAGGTCTTATTAAAATGTCTCCAACCTTACGCATGTTATTGCAACGTTTGATCAATGAGTCACCGTGCATAGGTTTTGATGTGATCTCACTCTTTCCTGCCCATTTAAAATTATATTGTTAATGAATTAATTTTAAGATTTAATCGTGTCTCTTTCCTGCCTTTTATCTTTTATAATGTCCGAAATCTCCGTGTTAATATGTTTTAATCTATTAATAGTTAAGCACGTTGAAACTTCCCATTATGGCATCAGATTTTAATGTTTTAACGTGTTAACTGCCTCAACATAAACATCTTTAAAGTGCAGATTACAAACTTAACTTATTTTAGTACGTGTAGAAAATAAACTATGTAAATGTCAGGAAAACATCATTATTTAACACCTAACGACGTTAATATAAACCGTACCGAATTGTTTTGGATCCAGCATCAAAAATAAATAGTTAATTAAAACGTTACTGAAAGCAAATTGAGTCATCGAATTATTTGCGTGCTCGAAGCAAGCCGCAAACCTGAGATTTCCATTTAATTGAAACCCAGAAGAATATCATTAAGTTCAGTGTGTGTGGACCTGAACGTAAAGTGATTAGGACGAAAATTGCGCCAGTACATTTCGTCGTCGACCCTTCAGCCAGAATCAATTTTGTTTGGTTATAATGGCGATGGTGTCGTTAAAACTATTCATCAGCTGATAAGACTTCATCGGACGGTGATTAACCAGCACGTGGGATCTAAAATTAATTCCCGCTGGCGATCAGTGTCAACTCTAATCTTGCTTAAACTGATGCTTGGTGGGCTCCATTCATCGGTCAGTATCTCGGGAAGACGTCGTGGCTGCGCCACGAAAATTGTGGCCATAAAATATCTGTCCCGGATATATTGGATAGGCATTTCCGTTTCGCATACGACTGAAGAATATTGAATATAAAAACACATAAAACGCACGGTGTGCACATTTTAATTTTAATCTACAAGGAATTGCACAATTTAATTTGATTGCAATGGATGGATTCGTTAAGCAGTTTATCTTTCGTACGTTTCCACATTGGCGGCAACCCGGTTATTTTTATTCTTAACCCATTTTACGGTTGCAAAATACGAAACACTCTTTGATTTATGCCGCTGCCGAGTCGGTCCGATTCATTTTTCAGCTTTCCATTCAACGGTGAAAGCATAAAGATGGCTTCCGCGTCGGATGTCCGAGGACTGCGACGGAATAGAACCTCGGAAAATCCAACTGAGCCGCTTTCGAGCATTAAATCTCTATTAGATGCTATCGGCTGAACTTCTGCTGCTTTTCACATTTTATAAGACGATTAGAGTGGTGAATGGTTCCGCGAATGGATGTCGCATAGCTGGAAATTGGATCGTGGTGTTTGATAATTAGGTCCGGGAAGCGGATTCGAGTTTCCGACATTCACGAGCTTCGAATGGATCATTTGATACTGTTTTCAATGCTGGAAACGTTGTTTCTAGGCTTTAGAGTTTGAATGGTGGAAAGGTCATGTGAAATTTAATTATTGGACTCATCGGGCCACGCAGTGTTTGGCTTCCTTGTAATATCAGGGACTTTTAAAGGATGATTTCTTTAAGGCATTACATCCTTTTATACTGGCTTTTCCAAGTCTTCTCCTAACCATTGTGGCACTGTCTACTTAATCAACTCTTATAGGCAAGAAAGCTGCTCACTTACTAGACATGTGTGGTTCGTCTAGATTAACTTTTTCAATTTCTAAAGAAGCAGTATATTCAATTAAACCAAGTTCGTTATTAATTTAAATGAAAAGTTATACTTTTGGACATGACTGTAAATTCCTGAAGTTGAGAAGCTCAATAAAACAACTAAAAATTGACTCAAACTGAGAATAAACTGTCCTGAAAATTGGACTTATGGGTCCACAGAATGTTTAACCAATTTTCTTCTTTGAAATATATGGTACTTCAAATGGATGGTTTTTATAGAACCTTACATCCTTTTAAACCAGCTTTTTCAAGTTTCCTCCTAATAGTTGTAGCAGTTTCTAGATCACCAACTTTTACAGACAAGGAAACACCTTTCCCAGACCTCTCTTCATTGCTAATACTGAAGACGTATGATTCGTCAGGATTAACTTATCAATTGTTAAATAAAAAATATCATTAAACGAAGTTCGTTATTAATTTACATGAAAAGATATATTTTTGGACATGACTGTAAATTTCTGAAGTTGAGAAACACAATAAAACAACTAAAAATTGACCCAAACTGAGAATAAAGCTGTCCTGAAAATGAGACTTATGGGTTCACAGAAAGTTTGACCTATTTTCTTCTTTGAAATATATGGTACTTCAAATGGATGGTTTTTATAGAACCTTACATCCTTTTAAACCAGCTTTTTAAGTTTCCTCCTAATAGTTGTAGCAGTTTCTAGATCACCAACTTTTACACAAAAGGAAACACCTTTCCCAGACCTCTCTTCATTGCTAATACTGAAGACGTATGATTCGTCAGGATTAACTTATCAATTGTTAAATAAAAAATATCATTAAACGAAGTTCGTTATTAATTTACATGAAAAGATATATTTTTGGACATGACTGTAAATTTCTGAAGTTGAGAAACACAATAAAACAACTAAAAATTGACCCAAACTGAGAATAAAGCTGTCCTGAAAATGAGACTTATGGGTTCACAGAAAGTTTGACCTATTTTCTTCTTTGAAATATATGGTACTTCAAATGGATGGTTTTTATAGAACCTTACATCCTTTTAAACCAGCTTTTTAAGTTTCCTCCTAATAGTTGTAGCAGTTTCTAGATCACCAACTTTTACACAAAAGGAAACACCTTTCCCAGACCTCTCTTCATTGCTAATACTGAAGACGTATGATTCGTCAGGATTAACTTATCAATTGTTAAATAAAAAATATCATTAAACGAAGTTCGTTATTAATTTACATGAAAAGATATATTTTTGGACATGACTGTAAATTTCTGAAGTTGAGAAACACAATAAAACAACTAAAAATTGACCCAAACTGAGAATAAAGCTGTCCTGAAAATGAGACTTATGGGTTCACAGAAAGTTTGACCTATTTTCTTCTTTGAAATATATGGTACTTCAAATGGATGGTTTTTATAGAACCTTACATCCTTTTAAACCAGCTTTTTAAGTTTCCTCCTAATAGTTGTAGCAGTTTCTAGATCACCAACTTTTACACAAAAGGAAACACCTTTCCCAGACCTCTCTTCATTGCTAATACTGAAGACGTATGATTCGTCAGGATTAACTTATCAATTGTTAAATAAAAAATATCATTAAACGAAGTTCGTTATTAATTTACATGAAAAGATATATTTTTGGACATGACTGTAAATTTCTGAAGTTGAGAAACACAATAAAACAACTAAAAATTGACCCAAACTGAGAATAAAACTGTCCTGAAAATGAGACTTATGGGTTCACAGAAAGTTTGACCAATTTTCTTTGAAATATCTGGTACTTCAAATGGATGGCTTTTATAGAACCTTACTTCCTTTTAAACCAGCTTTTCCAAGCCTCCTCCTAATAGTTGTAGCAGTTTCTAGATCACCAACTTTTACAGACAAGGAAACACCTTTTCCAGACCTCTCTTCATTGCTAATACTGAAAACGTATGATTCGTCAGGATTAACTTGTCTATTATTAAATAAAAAATAAATATTATTAAACAAAGTTCGATATTAATTTACATGAAAAGTTATACTTTTGGACATGACTGTAAATTCCTGAAGTTGAGAAACACAATAAAACAACTAAAAATTGGCCCAAACTGAGAATAAAGCTACCCTGAAAATTGGATTTATGGGTCCATAGAATGTTTAAACAATTTTCTTCTTTGAAATATCTGGTACTTCAAATGGATGGTTTTTATCCTTACATCCTTTTATTCAGCTTTTCCAAGTCCTCCTAATAGCTGTGGCAGTTCCTAGATCACCAACTTTTACCGAAAAGGAAACAGCTTTCTCAGATCTCCCTTCATTGCTAATATTGAAGATGTATGATTCGTCAGGATTAACTTATCAATTATTAAATAAAAAATAAATATCATTAAACGAAGTTCTTTATTAATTTACATGAAAAGTTATACTTTTATACATGACTGTAAATTCCTGAAGTTGAGAAGCTCAATAAAACAACTAAAAATTGACCCAAACTGAGAATAAAGCTGTCCTGAAAATTAGACTCATGGGTCCACACAATGTTTGACCATTCCTCTTCTGTGAAATACCTGAGACTTTAAAGGCATAGTTTCTTTAGTGTCTTACATCCTTTTGAACCAGCTTTTCTAAGTATTTTCCTAAAAGTTTTGATAATCTCTAACTCACCAACTTTTACAGACAAGGGAAACTGCCTTCCCAGATCTCGTTTCATTGCCAATACTGAACATACATGATTCGTCCAGATTAACTTTAACAACTGTTGAAGAAACAAAAAATACCATTAAACGAAGTACGTTATTAATTTACAGGAAAACCCATATTTTCGGACGCGACTGTAAATTCCTGAGAGAAGTCGAGAAGTTCAATGAGGCAAACTAGAAATCGGCCCGAGCCGGGATTAAATATTTTTAACCTGAGGACGCGTCAAAGAGGATCAAAAGAAACAAACATTAAATTTCCCCAGGCTCTTGAAACTGTTGAATTGGTTATTAAGCGACGAAATAGTTTTTCAGGTAAGAAAACGGGGGGCTGGGGGAGGGGGTGGTGTACGTACGCCCACAAACCGGGACACTTTGACATTAACGTTTCGCCCGCAACCCCGCCAAACAAATTCTGAAACCTCGAGTTGCAACGGGCCCCACGTGTAGGAGTTGTGTAGGAGAAAACACTTCAAATTGATTTTTCAACAAAGTAACACAAACTGACAAAGTTGATCGAATGGAGCCCGCCCCATTCCGAGAACCCACCACCAATTCGGAAAGTTTCCTCTATAATTTGAGTCCGCGGAAAATTCCCACATTTCCAGATACTGTCTCCGCTGTTGTTATATATCCTCCGCATTATTAATTACTAAACGTTCCATTAATTCGCCTATTCAATTACTGTAATACCGGGAAATACAGCTGGCGAACCGTATCGATTCAAAAATGGTTAATTAACCGACATACTTAAAATAATGGAGACACGTACAACTGTCATTGTAGACACGAAACAACAGGATCAAATATAATTAAGCCTCTATCGTAATTTATCTACGAACATTGCGACATTCACCATCTTATCTATTGTTGTAAAATATGTCCGAACATGATTGTTAAGATGGGGACGACGCTAATAAAAAAAGGGTTGTTTGTTGGAGAAAATGCCATAGTTGCGTCGATCGTCTATCCAGTTATTTGTTTTTCGTTTCAGCGGAGTGTTTGGAAGCCTATCCCCGTTTTATTCATCGATTCTTGTTCAGTTTACACATCTTATGTTCTATATTGGTTCAATTCCAGTCTGGTTCAGACGGGCGTAACTATGAATGCTTGTACTCTTCTAATATTACTATGGTTTTGCGTTTTGTTCGAGGATATTGCCCAGCTTCACTTTATTGTTTGGCTAATTGAGAGTTGTTTCTCGATGTTTGTTTTCAGGTTTGAAGTCGTTGTTTATTACATGGTGTGATTTCTTTTATTCGCAGGAAAGCCGTCGTTTATATAGGTCAGAAATCTTCTGGAGTATTGTGTTTGACGATCTCAATTAATTTTTTATAAATATATTGGCTTCATCAATTATCTATTCGTAAATAAGTATTCCTTGTTCCATGGATTTTTATATTTATCAACAATTTTGAAGATCTGTCAACAATTCTTTAAGAATCTTCGATGAGATTGACAGTTTTCTTAAATTTTCTATTATATTTGTGACTTTTCAAAAGCAAATTGTGTAGAATATTGTCAAATGGACAACTGGTAACATCAAAAATTGATAAAATTCTATAGAAATTCATCTATTCGTAAATAATTATTCTTTATCCAATGGATTTTTATATGTATCAACAATTTTGAAGATTTATACAATAATATATACTCAAAAATAATTCATTTTATCCTTCATCAACTCTTTAAGAATCTTCGATGAGATTGACAGTTTTCTTGAATTTTCTATTATATTTGTGACTTTTCAAAAGCAAATTGTGTAGAATATTGTCAAATGGACAACTGGTAACATCAAAAATTGATAAAATTCTATAGAAATTCATCTATTCGTAAATAATTATTCTTTATCCAATGGATTTTTATATGTATCAACAATTTTGAAGATTTATACAATAATATATACTCAAAAATAATTCATTTTATCCTTCAACAACTCTTTAAGAATCTTCGATGAGATTGACAGTTTTCTTCAATTTTCTATTATATTTGTGACTTTTCAAAAGCAAGTTGTGTAGAATATTGTCAAATGGACGACTGGTGACATCAAAAATTGATAAAATTCTATAGAAATTCATCTATTCGTAAATAATTATTCTTTATCCAATGGGTTTTTATATGTATCAACAATTTTGAAGATTTATACAATAATATATACTCAAAAATAATTCATTGTATCCTTCAACAACTCTTTAAGAATCTTCAATGAGATTGACAGTTTTCTTCAATTTTCTATTATATTTGTGACTTTTCAAAAGCAAGTTGTGTAGAATATTGTCATATGGACGACTGGTGACATCAAAAATTGATAAAATTCTATAGAAATTCATCTATTCGTAAATAATTATTCTTTATCCAATGGATTTTTATATGTATCAACAATTTTGAAGATTTATACAATAATATATACTCAAAAATAATTCATTGTATCCTTCAACAACTCTTTAAGAATCTTCAATGAGATTGACAGTTTTCTTCAATTTTCTATTATATTTGACTTTTCAAAAGCAAGTTGTGTAGAATATTGTCATATGGACGACTGGTGACATCAAAAATTGATAAAATTCTATAGAAATTCATCTATTCGTAAATAATTATTCTTTATCCAATGGATTTTTATATGTATCAACAATTTTGAAGACTTATACAGTAATATATACTCAAAAATAATTCATTTTATCCTTCAACAACTCTTTAAGAATCTTCGATGAGATTGACAGTTTTCTTCAATTTTCTATTATATTTGTGACTTTTCAAAAGCAAGTTGTGTAGAATATTGTCATATGGACGACTGGTGACATCAAAAATTGATAAAATTCTATAGAAATTCATCTATTCGTAAATAATTATTCTTTATCCAATGGATTTTTATATGTATCAACAATTTTGAAGATTTATACAATAATATTTGCTCAAAAATAATCCTTTTTGTCGTTCAACAACTCTTCAATTTCTGATAGATATTTTATTAAAAACTTTATTATAAACCATTGATTGGAAATGTATTAACAATTTGTAAGACTTCTATGGTATTATTGGGTCTACAATAATCCTTTAAATATTTCAAGAAGTTTTGACACTCTTCAGTGCCTTTAATAGTCTTCTTTTGACGTAACAGGAGCACTTAAAATTGAACAATATTTCTGCAACCACAGAAATCTTTTCAAGGTGATTTTCAACTAAGATTGATAACAGTAGACCTATCATCTTTGTTTACTTTGTACAGTGAGATGATGAAGGAATTTGTCTTAATATAAGAAACAGCTTTTTCCTTTCTTTAAATATAGTGTAACACAATAATTCAATCCGCATCATTTATTTACAAATTCTAATTATAGCTATGAAATAAATCGTATTGAATTTATTTAAGTATTTCTAATTTTGTTTAGAACATTTTAGAGTTAATTAGCTAGTTTTAAACTCAATAATAACTCCATCGGTATCATGTTTCAACAGTTTTCCAATTTTGTTGCGGGTTAAAAAAGCTGTGGAATATTTTAAACTATTGATTGCTGTATTAATTAAATTTTTATGATAGAAAAGCTTAAAAATAATTCTTTAATTCTTTCAATAACCTTGACAGAGTTCGCATTACTAGAAGTGACAGAAAACAGCCTTCCTTTCATCAAATTTGCTGCAACACAATAATCCAATCCGCATTATTCAAATTTCTCTTTGCATACCGTCACAAATTCTATCTCATTCAATAGTTACTAGGGACTTATTGTGTTTAATTCAACAATGGCTTTGCTACCTGTACATTCCGAAAATAGATAGTTTGGATAATTACGAAATTTTATCACCGCCATCAACATCCTTTAATCGCAATCTAATCGACGGGTGATAAAGTGACAATTTCGGCAAATAAAATCCATCGACGTGAACCCGTTACACACATTTCCCCCGACACCATAGAAATCAGCATTGAATCGACGAGTGTTGCGTCACACTGAAAGTTTCGTAATTATAATTGGGATTACCAATTGGTACTATTTATAGACATACAAGGGCGGATAGAAAAGCGTCACTTTATAACATGTACAATTACATTACCGCCATTTCAAGGCGTGGGACGTGCAATCGCGAATTTTTAAAAGTTATCCATGTCGAAAAAGATTACACGTGTATTATTAGCGATAACGAAACGATGTACTATATATATATATATATATATATATATATATATATATATATATATAAATTTATTGGGACAAAGAAAAGTTTCTTTGAACGTGACATCAAATTGGCACGTTTAATAGAATTGTTGTGAATTTAGGTGCGGGTGCGCCGCAAGGGTCATATAACTCCCAAGGTTTTAATTTATTAATTGTTTGGCTTGACGCCAAATTGATCTGAATCGGAATATTGTTGTGGTGTTGTCACGTGTATTTTGGAAGAAATTTTCAAAATTAATTTGACTGGCAACAATTAAATTGGCTTCATCAGTTTGAATCGTTGCAAATTACTCGTCGTTATGTTATTTTATTATTTTGCTTTGGAACTCTGAAAACTCATTAATTGGGTTAGGTTAATTAATGTTGTTAAGTTCTTGGTTGGCACCTCGTCATTCACTTATTTTATTAACTGACTTGGATTAAAATTCTTGTGATGAAGTTAATCGAGTCCTTTAATTCTTATTGTTTTATTGCCTTCGAATATTTTCCTTCGGTTAGAATTTCCCATTGTGGATGGTGATTTAAGATTTTCAATTTTGCTTTGATTATTGTGGTCTTAATTAATTTTAAATCCAAAAATAATCTACCAACTTGATTCACTTTATAAAGGTTGTTGGTTTTGATCCAGTTTTCTGTTATCTTTGTGGTTTTTAAAAAAGGAAAACGTATGGAATGTTGACAACTTGACGATTTACCAAAATTACGAAATTTGTCTTTTATTATTTTGATCTTAATCAACAATTTTGCTCTAAAATATCACACCTTTATAAAGGTTGTTACTTTTCATCAATTTTCTATTTTTTTATAAATAACTAATGTATAGAATGTCGTCATCAAAAATTGATGAAACTCGCAAATTTAATTAAGTATATAAATGTTTTAATTTCTATTAGTTTTCAATTGGATTCAGGATATTTTTTAAATAAGTATAAAGAAAGTTTTCAATCTACCGATTTACGTTATCTACAAAAATTGATAAGATTCACTTGATTTTAAATAAATATGACTTATTCCAAGAATTTTGCCTTTATCATTTTGATTTTTATTAATTATTTTGCTCATAAAGAATCTTATACAAAAATAAGCTTGATTGATTGATTTGATTAGCTTTATAAAGGTTGTTTGTTAATTTGACTCAGTTTTCATTATTGAATTCAGATTAAAAAGAATAAATATATGAACTATTGTTAATTTGACGATTGACGATATCATTAAAAATTAACAACTTGAATGAATATTCCTTATTCGAAAAATTTTGTCTTTTGGATTTTGATTGATTTTTATCAATAATTTTACTTGAAAATAATCTTCTATCCAAAAACAACTTTCCAATTTGATTAACTTTATAAATACTATTATTTTTTTACCACTTTTTCTGTTGAATTTGGGATTAAAAAAATAATAAAATGTACTGTATGTTTACAATTTAACGATTGACATTATCATCAAAAATTGATTCAAATGAATATTCCTTATTCCAAAAATTTTTTGTCTTTGTGATTTTGATTTTTATCAATAATTTTGCTCAAAAATAATCTTCTATCGAAACACAACTTCCCCATTTGATTAACTTTATATATATATTATTAATTTTTACCAGTTTTTCTGTTGAATTTTGGATTAAAAAATAATAAATTGTACAGAATGTTTTCAATTTGACGATTGACATTATCATCAAAAATTGATGATTCCCTTAATTACAAATTGATTTACCTTATTTTAAGAGTTTTGTCTTTAGGATTTTAATTTTTATCAATAGTTTTGCTTAAAAATGATCTATCCAAAAACAACTTCCAAATTTAATTAACTTTAAAAATATTGTTAATTTTTACCAGTTTTTCTGTTAAATTTGGGATTAAAAAAATAATAAATTGTACGGAATATTTTCAATTTGACGATTGGCACTATCATCAAAAACTGATGACTCTCTTGATTTTAAATTGATTTATCTTATTTTAAGAGTTTTGTCTTTATGATTTTAATTTTTGTCAATAATTTTGCTTAAAAATGGTCTTCTATCCAAAAACAACTTCCCAATTTGATTGACTTTATAAATATTGTTAATTTTTATCAGTTTTTCTGTTGAATTTGGGATTAAAAAAATAATAATAAAATGTACTGAATATTTTCAATTTGACGATTGACATTACCATAAAAAATTAATGACTCCCTTGATTTCAAATTGATTTACCTTATTTTAAGAGTTTTGTCTTTAGGATTTTAATTTTTATAAATAATTTTGTTTAAAAATGATTTTCTATCCAAAAACAACTCCCCAATTGGATTAAATTTATAAATATTATTAATTTTTACCAATTTTTTTGTCGAATTTGGGATTAAAAGAAATAATAAATTGTACAAAATGTTTTCAATTTGACGATTGACGTTTTATAATCAAAAATTGATAAGACTCCCTTGATTTCAAATTAATATACCTTATTTGAAGAATTTTGTGTTTATGATTTTAATTTTTATCAATAATTTTGCTCAAAAATAATATTTTACCCAAAAACTCAGTTTCATAATAAAGGTTGTTACTTTTTAACAGTTTTCTATTAAATTCAAGATTAAAATAAATAAATTGTAATATTGTCAATTTAAAGATTGATGTTGTCATCAAAAAAACCCATCTGATTTTAAATAAATATTCCTTATTTATATAGTCTTTTATCCAAAATTAACTCACCAACTTAATAAGATTTATAAAAGTGTTACTTTTCACCAGTTTTCTATTGATTAAAAAAATTGATTCACGTTTTCATTAAAAATTGATAATTTATGTTAATCTAACAACTTGATCAACTTTATAAAGGTTAATAATTTTGGCCTGTTTTATGTAATTTAGATTATTAAAAAATAACTTGATTTTAAATAAATATTCTTTATTCCAAAAATTATGTTATTTTAATTAAAATCGTTTTAATTTTTGCTAAAAAATAATCCGTAAAATATCAGTATTTATTTTTACGGATTATTGTGACCATAAAATTGACCGATTCCATATAAATTTGTAGGTAAAAACGTGATCGTACCACGGTATGTTTTGTAATTTGAAATGTGAAGTCGGTGCAATATAAATAAACGGTTTATTGGTGAAAGGTAATAAACCTGACTGGTAACTCCGGCCTAAGTAATTAGCTCTTCAGCCTTTTATTACTATGTAGATACTTTATAACTTCTGTCCTCCGGCGAATTCCTTTCGTTAATTTTACTTGAAACGTGCAGATCAGCAGTCATATTGTACGGTGATGGTGGATTAATAGCATTTTTATTGCTATCTAATGTTTACTCAGTGATAATCGCAACCAAAAACATTGAATCCAACCCATAATTTTCACACACAAGTCGTGTATCATTTGGCAAACGTTCGTGTTTAAAATTTCTTTTAAATATACACGGATCCTTTAAATAATCCAAGCTTGTGACTTAACGAAAACGTAGAGCCGGGAGCACAATAAGTCACAGTGCAAATTGCGAGCTTTTTGACTGAATTGGTCAAAGGCCCAAAGGTGGGAGGCGATTGTGGGGTGGGGCGGCTAGAGCTGTTTTCAGTTGACAATTGACAGTGTTTTGAACACATTTCGAAATAGCGTGTACGAAAACTCAAATGCTGTGATTATTATATATAGTGATAAAAATATTATTTACGTCGCTAAAAATATTTTGCTTTCCGTCCGGTGTGGGTACGTTATTGAATTTAAAAATTTTTTGAATGACAACAAGCATCACAGTCTCAAAAATAGAGTCCACCACACCACGTGAAAATTTTGTTTTTGTCCGCTACGCACAACTTATATTTTTATTTATTTTATTTGTTTCCATTTGAGACGTTTGTAGTGTAATTTCGGTGATCAGTGGCACATTACAAATTCGAAGGTAACACATAAGTTGCACCAATTAATTTCGATCATCTTTTGTGTGGCTATTAGAACCAGTGCCGACATTATCAACGTCAGGCACACCAGAAACTAATATCAGTTAGCAAAATTAACATGTAGCGTATAATTATTTTACTGATTGAAGGTGACATTGATTCAGAGTGTAATAGTATTGTATTTATACAGTCGGTTGGTTTTGGCATAAATTCAAACATTTCTGGGAGGGTCATTGTTGGAAAACGGTGCGGGTGTTGTATGGCGATAAATTCGTACCGAATTTAGGTTTTGTGCGCGGAAAATATTGGCAAGCACCGTTGATAACATCAATATTTGTTTTTCGTGTTACGTTTATTTTTATTTTGAACACTCGGCTCTATTAATTGTTGTTAGCTCTTACAACCGTTTGTTTATGTTGTGGCACTTTTCATTCTTCAAATATTTAATCTTTGTTTGTCATCACCAACATCAACATCAACAAGAATTTTGCTTAAAATAATCCGGTATCCAAAAATAAGACACCAACTTGATTAGGTTTGTAAAGGCTGTTAATTTTAACCAGTTTTTTATTATTTGTATTTTTAAAATTGCTTATTATAGTATCAAATCGACATTAAACGTTAATTTTAAATAAATATTCTTTATCCTAGGACATTTGATTTAATCATTTTGGTCTTTTACAACAATTTTGCTCAAGTAGCCTTTTATAGAAAAATGACCCACTAACTTGATTTTTGTTTGTATCATTTTGATCTTGATCAACCATTTTACTCAAAAATAAATCCGTCAAGTTTATTAGTTTTATAGGGGTTGTTATTTTTCACCAATTTTCTATTATTTTTGTGATTAATGTTATCATCAAAATTTGCTAAAATTCACTTAATTTTAAATAAAATTTTACTTTCATCATTTTGTGCTTTATCAACTTCAAATCAAAAAATGACCACCAACTTTATTTTGATTTTTAACGTTTTGATTTTTATCAACAATTGGTTAGCTTCGTAAAGGTTGTAGCCTTTCATCTATTTCCTGTTATATTTGTGATTACTCAAATAAATAAATAAATAAATAAATAAATATTTATTATAGAATATTGTCAAATTGACATTTAATGTCATCATCAAAAATGGATAAAACTCACCTGATTTTAAATAAATATTTATTATTTGAGGAATTTTCTTTTTATTATTCTGATCTGCAACAATTTTGCGCAATAATAGTCCTTTATCCAAAAATAATACGTTTATTTTTGCTTTTATAATTTTGATATTTGATATTTATTAACAATTTTACTCAAAAATAACTCCTGACCTTAAAAAACACTCCAACTTGGTTGGCTTTATAAAGATTGTTACTATTCACTCATTCTTTCGTATATATGTTTTTTCAAAAAAATTAAATGTATAAAATATTGTCAAAAAATGTCAATTAACATCATCATCAAAAATGGATAAATATACCTGAATTTAAATAATATTCGTTATTTTGCTTTTTAACAACAATTTTGCTGAAAAAATAGTCCTTTATCTAAAAATAATCCAACAATTTTATTCAAAAATAACTCTACAATTTGGTTAGTTATAAAGATTCTTACTTTTCATCTATTTTCTGTTGTTATTTTTCGAAAAAATTAAGTATTTAGAATTTTGTCAAAAATTGTCAATTGACGTCATCATCAAAAAATGGATAAACGTTACTTGATTCTAAATAAATATTGGTTATTTCAGGTATTTCTTTTTTATCAGCATAATCTTTAACAACAATTTTGCTCAAAAAAAGTTTTTTATCCAAAAATAAGCTAGTTAACTTTTTTTTTTGGATTTTATCGTTTTTATCTTTATCAACAATTTTACTCATAAATAATTCGTGTTTCTAAAATAACACTAGAATTTAGTTAGTTTTATAAATGTTATTACTTTTCACCCATTTTCTGTTATATTTTTGATTTTTCAAAATAATTAAGTATTTAGAATTTCGTCAAAAATTGTCAATGGACATCATCATCAAGAAATGGATAAAAGTCACTTAATTTTAAATAAATATTCATTATTTCAGACATTTCTCTTTTATCATTTTAGTCTTTTTAACATTTTTGCTCAAAAATAGTTCTTTATCCAAAAATAACTCATCAACTTCATTTTGGCTTTTATCGTTTTTATTTTTATCAACAATTTTACTCATAAATAATTCTTGTTCCTAAAATAACATTAGAATTTGGTTAGCTTTATAAAAGTTGTTACTTTTCACCCATTTTCTGTTATATTTGTAATTTTTCAAAATAATTAAGTACTCAGAATTTTGTCAAAAGTTGTCAATTGACGTCATCATCAGAAATGGGTAAAAGTCACATGTTTTTAAATAAATATAGTTATTTCAAGTCATTATTTATCACTATTTTATATTATTTTATTGTTTCACAGTACATTATTAAGTGTTAAATACACAATTCGAAACATTTTTAAATTATTCTAAAAACTCATTAATCGGATTCAATTAATTAGAATTAAAATTCTTCGTTTTTATTAATCAAACTTAAATTAAAATTCTTGTAATAAAGTTAATTAAGTCCTCTTATTCTTATTGTTTTATTGCCTTCAAATATTTTTCTTTAAACACAATTTCTTCTCATTATAAATGTGAAGTAAATCGTGATTTAAATATTTCAGTTTTGCTTTGATCATTGTAATGCTAATTAATTTTAATCCTAAAAGTAACCCATCAACTTGATTTGTTTTATAAAGGTTTTTTTATCCAGTTTTTCATTATATTTGTGGTTCTTAAGGAAAGGGATATGGGCAGAATGTTGTCAATTTGACGATGGACGTTATCAAAAATTGGCAATTATTTTATAATAAATAAATATTCTTTATCCCAAGAATCAATAATAATTTTCACCAGAGTTGCATTGAATTCAATAATAATAAATTTCTATAATACAGTAAAATCACTATTGACGTTATCAAAAACTCATCTGATTTCAAATGAACATTCCTTATTCGAAGTATTTTCCTTTTATCAAGTGGAATTCCGCTCAGTATTTATTATTTCCTGCAATCGTTTGTTTATGTCTGTGCCACCTTTCGTTCTTCAAACATTTCGCCCTCCCCAGTTCCCTAAGCTACACAAAACTGGAAACTTGATCTCCTCCAATCCAACCCTTAATTTCTCATTAACTTTCCGCCGCCTCGTTTTATTTGATAACAATCTGGATCTTGCAGGCGTAATTGTTCAGCATTGACACCAGTAGGTGTTAATTCGTAAACATCGATTATTAATTACTGAGGTCAGGGAGTGCTTAAATTGGTCTGAAACTGCTTCAAATTATATCTATTAGTCAGCATACATGTCAAATTCGTGGAACAATCTATTTAACGTGTCAATTATTGCGACGCTAGTATATGAATTAGATGAAGGCAATTCGCCCTTTGTATGAAGGTCCGTTAATTATTCCCAATAAACTCCCCCGTGTATTTTATTATTAATGTTATAGATTTAGTTGAACGGGACAAAGGAATAATTTCTTCAATTTCAGCTAGACGACAATTAAATACTGACTTACAGGCGACTGTTATCGATAAAAATTTGTAAGAGACGTGTCTTTTAAAATAAATCGACGATATTGTGTTGTTTTGCGTTGGGAGATCTGATATATAAAAGGCCTGCAACTGCAATTTACACTCCAGTCTTGATTTGCGTTCGCGTTGTTTAAAGTGTCGTCTGCGATTGAGTCTTGTCGAAGTCGATGTTGCTTACGCACTTTTCCACTTATTCCGTTTTTCATTTGCTTCGATGCTCAGTGCTCATTACCGCCTAATACGTAAGGATTAATCATATTTAAAATTAAATTTGTGAATTAATTATTTATTTTATTAATTAATTTATGTTAATACAATAATATTGAGATAACTTTTAATTAATAAACATTGTTAAAATAACGAATTTCTGCGTAACATAAACAAAATTGAAATACGAACTTTTATATTATTTCAACATTACTGTTATTAAATTTGTAATTATTTACAAATTACTAATGCTATGTTGAATTTTATTATAACCATTTGAAGTTAATAAAATCTATTTAATATAAAAATAATTAAGATATTAATATATTTAGAAATGACCGTTATTAAATGTTATGATAATGTGAAATAATTGGACTTCTATGAAGATGACGAATTTCTATGTAATATGTATAAAAAATAAACTAGATAGAATCTATGTTATCTTTAGTGTTTCAGTATTATTGTTATTAAATTTAAGTTTATAAATTTCTAGTTATATATTGAAATTCTTTCTAATAATTTTAAATCAATAAACTTTTTTTCAATTTAATGATGAATTTCTATTATTAATATTACAAATAATTTTTTTTGTTATTTTTATTTTATACTGAATGTATTTATAATAATTTGAAATCAATTAACTTATAAAAATGATCAATTTCTACGTATTATAAACAATTTTTTATTATTTCAATATTTATAAATTAATAATTTTATATTGAATAGATATAGATTTATAATAATTTGAAATTAACAAACTTGTGAAAATGATAAATTTATACATATTATCAATAAAATTATGTTATTTCTATATTATTTCAATATTTATAGTTAATAAATTTATATTTATAAATTAATAATTTTATATTGAATATTTTTATAATAATTTGAAATAAAGAAATTTGTGAAAATGATAAATTTCTATATGTTATGAACAAAATTAAGTTAATTATTATTATTTCAATATTTATAGTTAATAAATTTATATTTACAAATTAATAAGTTTATATTGAAAATACTTATAACGATTTGAAGTCAATAAACATGTGAAAATGATCAAATAATTTATTTTTTTTTTATTTCATTATTTATCATTAATAAATTTATATTTATAAATTAATAATTTTATATTAAATATTTTATAATAATTTCCAAATCAACAAACTTGTGAAAATTATAAATTTCCACATATTATGAATAAAATTATGTTATTTCTATATTATTTCAATATTTATTGTTAATAAATTTATATTTATAAATTAATAATTTTATACTGAATAATATTTTTATAATAATTTAAAATAAAGAAACTTGTGAAAATGATAAATTTCTACATGCTGTGAACAAAATTAAGTTAATTATAATTATTTCAATATTTATAGTTAATAAATTTATATTTACAAATTAATAATTTAATATTGAAAATACTTATAACGATTTGAAATCAATAAACATGTGAAAATGATCAAATAATTTGTTACTTTTTTTTATTTCATTATTTATCATTAATAAATTTATATTTATAAATTAATAATTTTATATTAAATATTTTATAATAATTTCCAAATCAACAAACTTGTGAAAATTATAAATTTCCACATATTATGAATAAAATTATGTTATTTCTATATAGTTTCAATATTTATAGTTAATAAATTTATATTTATAAATTAATAATTTTATACTGAATAATATTTTTATAATAATTTAAAATAAAGAAACTTGTGAAAATGATAAATTTCTACATGCTATGAACAAAATTAAGTTAATTATAATTATTTCAATATTTATAGTTAATAAATTTATATTTACAAATTAATAATTTAATATTGAAAATATTTATAACGATTTGAAATCAATAAACATGTGAAAATGATCAAATAATTTGTACAAAATTATATTATTTTTTCATTATATATGTATACATTCAAAATTTTACATTGAATATATTAATAATAAATTGAAATAATGAAAATTCTGTAATTTCTTTTTATTTCAATATTTACGGTTAATAAATTTATATATTAATAATTAATATATTTATAATAATCTTATTTTATAAAAATTATAAATTTGTAAATATTATAAACAAAATATTGATATTTTTATTTATTTCAATATTTTTATATTTATATAAGTTATAGTTTTATATTGAATATAATATAATAATTTGTAATTAATAAAGTTATGTAAATAATAAATTTCTACGTATTATAAACAAACTTATGTTATTTTTTCAATGTTTCTATACTATGATTATTTAGATTTATATTTATAAATGACTAATTCTATATTTATAATCTTTCTAGTAATTTGAAGTCAATGAACTTTTGTAAAAATGACGAATTTCTGTGTAGTATAAACAAAATGATGTTTTTTGTATCATTTTAGCAATAAAATAATTAAATTTATATTTATATGTTACTAAACATGTTTTTGTAAAAATGATTAATTGTAATATTAACAAAATCAATTATTCAACATTGTAAAGAACGAAAATTTGAAACTCATAAAAGTTATTTAAAATAAAACATATTATTATTATTATGAGAAAAAAATAAAATTTTATAAAAATTATGCTAATATAATGTAAAAAATTAGTAGTATTTATTATAACAATAAATTATAATAAATATGATAGGAAAAGTTTCATTATTATTGCCATTAAATTTATATATAATATAATTATATTAAAAGCAATAAACAGTTGAAAGTATGACAAATTAATATGTAAAAATAGAATTAATTTATATGGTACTAAAAACTAACGAGATTTTCTATTGTTTCAGTACTTTGGTGAGACAGTGCTCGCATACATGGAGTTCCATTTGGACAGCTCAGAATACTGCCAGGCCCAACACAAATAAATTCGAAAAAAAGGGAGGACAAATAGCGTATTTTGAAACAATTGAATTTAGTCATTTGTATATTATTGCCACCGTATTGTATTGGAAATTTACCTCATCGAAAGCCAAATAACAAAACAGCTTGTTTAAACTACTTAAAATTGAGTTTAACGTCAAGTAGTCGTAGATTCATTTGAGTTCTTCCCTGAATTTTTTCAGAAGCATATCAACTACAAATTAGTGTATATAAAAGTAAAAGTTCTAACTACAAACTAACATACACATTAACTTGTTTAAAAGACTGAAGTATTTCTCTATTATATATTATTTTTCCTAAAAACAGATCCCTATAAATTTAAAACAAAATAAAAAAAAACTTTAAAAATATTTTAAATAAACGTTCAGTATAAAAAGAAGAAGGAACAGAGAACAAGAACAGATTAGAAACCCAGTGATAATAGGAAAAAAAAAGGATATTTAACTGAAGGAGGCATCGAAAAAAGTTATGATCACTAGTGTACACAATTCGAACGCGGGCCAGGTTGCACCTATAAACATTGCAGCCATGCGCCAAAAGGACATAAGACCCGCCGCTGCCGAGATTGAGCACAAGGGCTTCAAGTTCCTCATCACTGACAGGCCTTCCGACCAAAATATACACCTGTATATCCAGGTAAGGCACCCCCGTCACCTCCTTGGCTTATACATCCCCCGCTATTTTCTTTTGTACAAATGTGTCACGATTTTTTCCATTCAAGCTGCGGCGATTCGTGGTGTAGTCACACTGATAAATAATTATGTGCGTTGTTTTATCACTATAAATGTCGTTATCCATTTTAAAATTAGATAAAACATGTTTGTCACTTGTGCTACTCATGTACGATTTAATATTTTTTCCTTTTATATTTTTTACAAGGTTGTATGTACACTTAATTTTATCTAAAATAGCAATTTCGATCGATAATTTATTTTTTCTTTCGTGCTTAGATTTTTTAGATAAAATATTGACTGACTTATTTTCTCAGAATATGCAAATTGTTCATTAAAATTTTTTAAATCAATTAATTTGTCAGCAAAAATTTTAATACGTTATTACATTTTTTTATTTATTATGTGTTTTAGGTGAAATATTGATTTACTTTCCCCAGAATACATAAATTGTTTCCCAAAATTCATTAGTTTCCATCGATTATCATTTAATTCATTTTTATTTGCCAGAAACTATTTGTTGGGTTTTTAATATAAAATATTGATTTACTTTCTCAGAATATACTTAATTTTATCATTATCGATAATCAATTATTTTTTTTATTAAAAAAAAATAAATATTTTCTTGGAATATACAAATTGGTCAATTTATTTTGGTTTTTAAAAACGTTTTTTTCTTCTGTTTTTTTAATGGAATATTGACTTACTTTTCAATAATACACAAATTGTTCTATACAATTCTTAAATTCAGTTGATTATTTATTTATTTTTATTTGCAGGGAAGCTTTGTCTGTTATTTCATGTTTTCTATGTAAAATATTGACTTAGGTTCTCAGAATACACTTAATTTTATTTAAAACAGACTATGACTTGTTTGCTTATTTTATTATCTTTTTGCTTAGAATATACAAATTGTTCAATAAAATCTATGTTATCTAAATCGTTTTTTATATTTCTTATGTTTTTTTATATAAAATATTTGACTTACTTGCCTAGACCACAAAAAATCTGTAAAATTCTTTAATTTATCAATTAATTCACGTTTATTTTTTTCCATTTCTTGAGTTTTCTAATTAAAAAAAAAATAAAACTAAATTTGTCAATCTATTTAGGTTGGTAAAAATCTTACTTTTTTATATTTCTTATGTTTTCTATATAAAATATTTGTTTTACTTTCCTAGAACACACAAATTCTTCTGTAAAATTCTTTAATTCAGTCGAATATTAATTAATTCACGTTTATTTAAAAGCTTAGTCTTTTTTTTTTGCAAAACAGACAGAATCTTTTTTATTTCCATTTCTTTCTGTCTTTTATTGCTTAATAAAGTATTAACTTAAAAGTGAGTTCACTACAAATGGAATATACAAGTTGTTCATTCAACCCAATTGATTTATTTTGGTTTATAAAATCTTTTGTTTATATTTCTTATGTTATGTAGGTAAAATAATGACTTACTTTCCTAGAATTCCCAGTTTGGTCTGAAAATTTATTTAATTCAATCGATTATGAATTTATTTTGATTTGCAAGAAAGCTTACTCATTTTTTTCCATTTCTCGAGTTTTATATTTAAAATATAGACTTAGATTTCTAGAACACATTTAATTTTATCTAAAACAAATAAGATTGTTTTTTATTCTCGTTGATAATTTATTTATTTATTTCTTTTTATTTGTTTTTAGATAAATTATTAACTTATTTTTTTGGAATATGCAATTGGCTCATTAAAATCGAATTGATCGACAATTTGTAAAAATCTTATTTTATATTTCTTAAACTTTAACTTCAATTTTAATTGAAAATTTTTTCCAATTTTTGATTTCTTAAATATTGCCTTACTTTTGTAGAATTCACTTAATTTGTTTAAAACTTCTCTTTGTTATTTCCATAAATATTTTTATGGAAATATACAACTTATTCATTAAAATTCATCAATTCAATTTGGATTGGAGAAATCTTGTTTCTTATACCCTATTTTTAAGTAAAATAGTGACTTTTTCTGTAAATTATGTAAAAAAATATTTGTCTATTTTAGATAAAATAAATGTATTCTAAAACTTATTTAACTTTATTAATTTTTTATATTATTTTCATTTGAAAGAATCCTTAGTCGATTTTTTTCCGTTTCTTACGTTGTTTGGATAAAATATTTACTTGTTTTCTTAAAATGCAAAGATTATTCATTAAAATTATTTAATTTTCATTTGCAAGAACCCTTAGTCCATTTTTTCTAGTGTCTTGTCTTGTTTTGATAAAATATTTCCTTGTTTTCTTAAAATACACAGATTAATCATTAAAATTATCTAATTAGATTAATTGTTAATTAATTTCTGTTTGTACGAATTCCCAGGATAGCTTTATTTATTTCAATTTGAGACAAAATATTAACGTATTTTTCTAGAATTTATAATTTAATAAATATTTTTAATTAGATTAATTAATAATTCATTTTTATTTGTAAGAATAAAATTTTCTACATTCATTACATTAATAATTTACTTACTTTCCGGGAAAACGAAAATGGTTAATTAAATAGAATCCTTTTATTCCATCAATTTCCTGTTTTATTTTTATTTGGGAGACTTTAATATAAAATATTAATTTCTTTAATATACACAAATTATTTATTTTACTTTTTTAATTAGTTCATTTTTATGTACTTTCCTAAAATTATCTTTTAAATTTCTAAATTTTAATCAGTTCGAATAAATTGTTTGTTGCCATTAAATATTTACTTATTTTATTTTATTTTTTCTAACATTAAATCATTAATTTTCAAAATGCCTTTCAATTCAATCCCAAAAGGCAGTCGTCATCAATTTGCATCAAATTAATTACACGTTACAATTATCGACAAGTAAATTAACCGCAAAAAGGTTTTTCACAAATTATATATATATATATATATATATATTTGTAACTAATTTGTTAAAAGCTTTTTTCATTAACAGTAATTTTGCCGCCAGTTTATATGGTTAACTCAGGCTACAGTCAAACATTTTCAATTATTCATGGCCCAGCGATAGTTTCCAAATTAATTCACACTCGCAGCATCGCTAAAATGAAATGCAAGACATGTTCAGGGCTCGATTTATTTTTAGTATCATTTTAAAATTTGTACTTCACGTATTTGATGTTGTACATTAATAACTGTGGACTAATGGGAATTGAATAATTTATTTAATTTTGTGTGTTTGTGGATTTAATTTAGTTTTATTGGATTTTATCGTTGTTTCTATTTAGGATGCTTGAGGAGATATGTGGTAAGATCGTACATGTAAAATGATGTGCTAATTAATATAAAAGTGATTATATTGTAAATATGTTTCAATGTCGTATTCAAATTTCAATTTAATTGCGCTAAAATTGCTGGAAATCTATTTATTAATCTTTGATTCCTTAGACGTTTGTTAATGTTTAGGTTAAACATTTCGTGGCCAATAATTCAACAACACCTCCAACTTTTGTTTGGTGGAGCACAAACACGTCAATCAAATGATAATTGGCAATAATTGTTGTTCTCCACCTCGACAGTTGATTTATTTCTTTTGTGCAATTTCATCAATAAGTTTTCGACAAGTTTTTAGAACGAGCTAGCCAGATGTTGCTCTAGCATCCCAATTACACCTTTCAAAGACCTTGCGACCACCAGTTGCGTCGTCCTCAACCGAAACGTTGTGGAGCAGGCCGCACCGTGATGGGCCGCCAGACCCACCCCAAGGCCTTGAAATTTTTTCGGAAATCTAACGTGCTTTTCGAAATTTCTAGGAGCTCAAGAAGCACAAGGTGACCGCGGTGGTCCGCGTTTGCGCGCCGTCCTACAAAGTGGACGAGCTGAACAACGAGGGCATCGAGGTGATCGATCTCGGCTACGACGACGGCACCGCACCGCCGAACAACATCGTCGAGGGCTGGATCAAGGTGCTGAAGAAGCAGTTCCAGGAGAACCAGGATGCGTGCGTGGCGGTGCACTGCATCGCCGGGCTGGGACGGGCGCCGGTCATGGTCGCCATCGCTCTCATCGAGCTTGGACTGAGATACGAAGAGGCTGTCGAGTTGATCCGGGAGTGAGTATTTACCTGGTTCTTCTGTGTTAGGGCACTAATTGTTTGGTTTTTTTCTTTGTTGCAGGAAGCGTCGGGGTGCAATTAACGCGAAGCAATTACGCTTTTTGGAGAAATACCGTCCCAAGCAACGGCTAAAATCCAAAAATGGGCATAAGAACTCGTGCTGCGTACAGTAAAATAATCTGTCATATTCATATGTGTTCAATAATTTAAAAAAAAAAAAAGATACAACAGGGCACTTTATAAATATATAATATATATACATAAAAAATAATATATATTCATATGTAGTCGTTATGTATGCATATATATATCTGTGAGATAGATCCACATGCAAACAACTTTTATTGTTTGTGGATGTATAAGTGTATATATACAAAACTTTTCAGTATAATGTGTGAAATACGTAAATATGCTTATTTTGTGTAAAATGACAGAAAACAATTTTTTGGAACAAAATTCGAGTTGTTTCATTTTCGGTCGCGTCTAACTTCTGGTAAAACGAGTATTTATAAAATTCAGATTAGTTTCCATTATTTGTTAATTTACATTATTATTGAAATAAATTTATTGCAAATTCGTCGCATTTGTTACATGGATAAATCGTGCAAGTTTCTAATTACTTGTTAATATTTATTGAGATTGTTCATAAAAATTGTTTTTTAAACGACATTACTTTGACGAGTATAACTAGTTTTTGTTTGTAGGTTAACTTCACAAAGTATAATTTATTACTTACTTGTTAATTGTAGTTTTTTTATTTTAAATGTCAGCAGCTTTCCATTGTATAAAATGTATTTTAAAATGCCGTATTTCGTTAACAATTTTAATTATATTACGTTGCTTCGTTTTTACCAATATTTTTATGTTCTATCCGATACATTACAGTCATTCAATCACTTAGCTTTCACATTTTTTATGTAGTTCTCTGGAAAAATATATTTTATTATTATGGGTATACAATAATGACTTTTATTCTATCTGGAAACAATAAAAAAATTAATAAAATAGTTATACAATAATAGAAATTTTATTTTAATCCCTAAAACACCTCTATAAAATAAATATTATAAATATTTATTAAAGCAACCTATATTTATTTTATTTTTGGTACTTTTATGTATAAATCTCAATTTTCATGCTTTTTCTAAATATTGTTAACATAAACAGTACTTAAGAATAAGAAATAGTAAAACAAATATTATATTTATATGTTAAATCAATTAAAGTCTCTTTTGAAAAACCATTAATAAAGTCACACACATATTTTAAGATGTAGTATAAGACATAGATTTAAATATTTTTATAACAAAACGAAACAAGAATATTTCAATTAATGTATGACAATAGCAGTGATTTATTTAAATAATTTGTTATGTGTTTAATTTATTGAACATAATAAAAGCCACCAATTTTCAACCACAGTGTTTTATTGTTACAATAAAAAATACTGACATTTGTTTACTTTTATTTAAAAATTTCCCACCAGTAAAATATCAATTAATTAATGGTAAAATTATAATATTTTCAAACACAGTGTTTTATTGTTAAAATAAAAAATACTGACATTTGTTTAATTTTATTTAAAAATTTCCCACCAGTAAAATATTAATTAATTAATGATAAAATTAAAATATTTCCAAACACAGTGTTTTATTGTTAAAATAAAAAATACTGACATTTGTTTTATTTTATTTAAAAATTGCCCACCAGTAAAATATCAATTAATTATTTGAAAAATTATAGTATATTTTAATGAAATTCTAAAAATTAATTTTATTAAAAACTTCCCCGTATTGCATTAGTTATTAGCAAATTATAATATTAATTAGTTGTGTTAATTTAACAGTTTAATAAAATTCTAAAAACTAATTTTAATTATAACTTATCCCACCAGAATAATATATAAACTATAATATTATACTAGTTGTGTTTATTTTAGTTTAGTTTTAAAAAATTCTATAAAAGGGATTAATTATTGAATGTTTTGATTGACCCCCGTAAATTCCAGAAAGGAGTGTCTTAAAGATAAATTGGCTACATTGTAAAATACGTTGACGACCACAAGTCGAATCTAAAAATAGATTGTATTAAGTTTTAACTATAAATATGTGCCATTTGTTAGTTATTTAATTTAAAAGTATTTCGGTACCGTTCTAAAAAAGAATGTTGCAAATAATGTACTATTTTAACACTGAAAAATATCAAGATTTACGCACACTCGCTGCGCGTAAGGTGCAATATTTCAGTGTTTTACGAAGTGATACGTTCTACGAGGGCGTCCACTAATTAAACAATAATTGTTCTGTTTCATTAAAATTAAATCGAGAGTAATTTATCATTAAAAATATAGACAAAAATGGTGGCTCGGTGTTATGTCTGAAGATTCTGCTGATCATGGCAACAAATTTATGCCGGAATGTTGAAAACACTTTAAAATAACCCTCGCAGTATGACGTTTGATATTATTTTGTTGGAGCTTAGGATTAGATTATGGACATGTCATGGCACCCCAAATCATAACTCCAGTTTTCTTCTCTTTACCTCTAACTCCTAATAGATAGATATTTTTAAAACATGTGGAAGGAAGTTTAGCAATAATTAAAACAAAATTAAACAAGTTTTCTAAATAAATATTTTATCTATAACATAAACATTAAATGAACCACCAAAACAGTCAAAAACTTCTAAATACTCAAAAAACTTAAATTACTCAGATAGATCCAAAATTGATAACCAATAATTTTGTCAAAATTTGTTCTTGATGATTCATACTAAAATGCAATATAAATCAGAAAACGAAAATACCATTGTGACCTCTTTTTCCAACAAACGAAGTTTAAGATTGATGATGCTTTTAGAAGCTAGATTTAATACATGCGATTAGTATTTGTAGATAGTTGTATTAATACAACTGCATGAATGAAGTTTTTACATGGTAAGACTTTGAGATTGTTCAGTTTTGAGTAGTTTATCAAATAACTCAGGAGTATCTCTTTCCAAATTGATATAATCACCGTACCCTCTAGTAACAGCTTCTGTGTATGATCAAAGCTTTGAGCTGTGTTAGTATTTTAGTAGTACAAATTTATCTAACTGCCAGCGTTTTGTATTTGTTTTAATATTAATCTCCCTTCATGTTCTCCATATGTCACTACTAAGTCACTTCCACGCTCTAGGTTAAAAGAAAACCGAAAAAACAAAAATCCTCGGAGGAAGAGAACGATGGAACAAGGTGAGTATGGCAGGAACGAAAACCACAGACACAACACTGGTGTACTTCCACAAGAACTGCGGGAACAATACGAGAGTTTAAAGAAAGAACTAGAGGCATCCAAATCGAAATGTGAACGTCTGAAGCGCGAAAAAGTCACTTTTTAATTAGAAGACTGGCAGCAATGGAAACCACCACGTCCAAAACCACAACCATCGAAATATTGAAATTGCAACAGAAATGCAACGAGATGCAGCAACTGTTGGAGGACGTCAAGGACGAAAAACGAAGTCTGTCGCTTCGAGTGAAGAAAATGGAGGAGGACATAGAGCTTAGACCTACCGCTCAACAGGCACAGAAAATAGACGGCGAGCTTCGGTCCAAACTTTTGGCGGCGGAGACGCTGTGCGAGGAACTGATGGATGAAAATGAAGACATCAAGAAAGAACTTAGAGATATGGAAGAGCAAATGGAGGTGATGCAGGATAACTTTAGGTAGCACACCGAATACGTAATGGAACACTTGATTGTTTAATATATTTGCAGGGAAGATCAAGCTGATAGATACATGTCTATCAAGAAAGAACTTGATCAAACCACAAACAATTGTCGAATATTGTCCTTTAAACTTCGCAAGGCAGAACGTGAAACAGAACAGCTGGGCACGATGAAAACAGAACAAGAAAAGAAAGTGGAAGAAGTACATAACCTTGAAATACGTTCCTCTATGCTAAACAGTATCAATATTCATCTATTTCACATCTCATTCTCTACTCTATTCCAATTTTTCACGATGACGTTGCAATATCAGAGGAAGCACAAACTGGGGACGTTTACAAAACCGGATTCTACAGTACGGAGTCTTCTTACTTCAGTAATTCACCATTTGATAATTGCACAAGTGGTCACAAAGCAATCTCATAGAGCTAAAGTTCTTAGCTGACGGTCTTTATGTTTATTTGCCCCTTCAGGTCTTCTTGAACCTTTGGCACATCTTGCTCTCCAATAGTTCCATGTAGTGTTTCGTCTCTGGTTTATCCACAAATTTGAAATTAATGGAAGTATCGTTTGAACACAAGAAAAGTGAGCTTAATTCTGAACTTTAACACAAACAAATTATAAAAAAGAATTGTACAAATGCTTTTGGACGAAAAACCTTCAAAATCTAATCATCATTATCATCAAAATTAGACCATTTTTCTGTCACTGAAAGATAAATTATTTCATTTAAGATTAAAAAAAATGGAGAACACATTAAATCTGGAATAGTTGGGGATAAAATGGATGGAGGCTTGCGTCGCGTCGGCGATTGCTCGTGTGTACGTGTGTCCGGCTGAAAATTTAGAAAGATTTGGCACGTATCCCGGATTTAGCTTGGCCAAATGTATTGAGCTCGCCGCGACGCGTCGTACTACGGCCACTGGCAGTGAACGTACCTAGCGAAAATTTCCTGGCAAAGATTGACGTCTCTGGCTCAGTCCGACTCTTCAACCGACGCGTTAGCATCGTCGCATCCGTGTTTCTTCGTTCTATCAACGTGTGTATATGTTCACACTTTGGTTTTCTTGTTTTTCGGGGTTAAATCACGATGGTTAAATTTAGATTGACTGAACAAGAAACGGTGTAACGTTACGTAATTATCTGTTACTATTGTATTTATAGTTGCGAAGCAATGTGTTAATTATAATTACATGCACAGAGCAAAAGTGGATGTTGATAAAGTAACAAATACACAGTAAGTGTGTAGGAAACCATGTACTAATAACTGCTTCTTACCCTACCATTACATTAAATGCTGATTACAAATTTACTTCACAGTGTGCTAATCGGCTGAATCTATATATAGATTAACAGCAGCTTAATGCACTTGAATTTGTCAGTTTACTTTTTCACGGTGTACATTTGGTAACACTTAAACACCTAACACAATTCCCGAATTCCATAACATTCCCTTTTTTAAAACTGACCCCAGGCCACAACACCTACATTCATGTTATTATTACCAAACTTTTTTTTCTCCCAAAATGTTCTTCCACTTCTGTCTCTACCATATTGTACACTAGAAATTATACAAATTCTTCTCATTCAAACATTTCTATTGTTCCATTTATTCATCAAATTAATCAACATAACACAACCTTTAAATGAAGTAAAAACAAGTTTTGCTGCCTCATTTCCTTTTAATAAATAATTGTTAATGAAGCTCATCCAGAAATTGTTAATTATTTAAGTTAGAGTCTTAAAAATTTAACTATAGTTGTAACTTCAACATTTCCAAGATGGTGGCCAGTTCCAAACATGGAAAAGAATTTGCTTAATTTGAACATCTACAAATTCCTAATAACTAGATCAAATTGAGGCATTATGGAAGAACCATCTGAAGAATTGACCACTCTATTTAATTTTTTTCAAAATGAGGGTGAAAGAACTGCTGACTAACTTTTTTATTGGTCTAAATGCAATTAGAATCTAGATATTACAATTGAGAAAATAGTTAATGTGATTCTTACCACAAAATTTGATTAACCATAATAACTACAATGTATAACTATTCTCCTGTTTTCTTATATTACAACATATTCCTAGAAAATTTAATGAACAAGCTATTGATTTAAATTAATTGTGTTTAAGTTTTTATTTTGGTGATTTCTCAAGAAATGAAACATGTTATCTGTTTCACATTATCATGTCTTTTAAAATGGTCCTCTAAACTAAATCTACAATAAAGATGGCGGACTTCCAAATTTTCATAATGAGTTCAGTAATTAAAAAACACGTTCTAAAACTACAACTATAATCAATTTGGCCATTTAACGTGAAGCAAAATAATTAGCTAACATTGCGGCGCAGTTCTGTCCTCACTTAGATGTGCAGATCAGCAATGAATGCACCTACATCTATTTTAAAACATCCATTAAAAATCTAATCACTCCAGTTTAATGATTTTCACTCAGTTGAGCGTCAGATTAAATAAAAATAAATAAAATAGTGCCGAAGAATTTGTATATTGAACTTCCTGCTTGTTCATGTTTACCTTACGTTAAACTTATTTTGTTTTAAGGTCTAAAAATAAGTTGAAATTTATAACTCGGCCATTAAGCCATTATTCGAACAGTTCTTCACATTTCCATGCACGCTCTGACCCACATGTTCTTCATTTCCAATTGGGAAACTCCGAACGGTCTATTTTAAAGTTTCCCAACTGTTTTGCAATAACCCTGGCATAGATCACACGAAATATGTTATCCTATAACGAATATTTCGCATGAATGGAACACTTTGTGATTTGCAGCGCTGTTATTGGGAAACATGCATCACTTGTATCCGGGAAAGGGCGATCCCTTGTGTCCCCTGGGATTCCATCCCCAAGTCAGATGGCCGACCAGATGTAAACGATGCTTCAGGTAAATTCGTTTGATTGTCTTACGTCTTAAGTTCGTTAACTAATTTACGGGTTAGGGATTATAAAGAACATGGCGGGAAACGGCGGGACGAAGATTCACTGAGACGGGACGACAGAACGGCCTCAACCCCAAGCCTATCGTGGAACCCAAGGTAAACATTATTTTATTTGCCTGCCACCAAGTACTTAAAGGGTGAATGTTACTTTGTTTAGGGACAGTGAAAGTGAAAAACGTAGAATCTGGGTGTCCAGCACGAACTTGGCAAGTGATAGAAACGAATTGAATAGATCAAACTCTGGAAGTGATGAAAGTGACTACAGTAATCCATCATCTTGGACTTCGACTCCAGATCTGGCCAATCTGGAGGATGACACTCAACCCACCACAACGGTATCATTGAAACTACCAAAGAGAAAGATAAAAGCTATAGACACGGGACAAAGGACAGGTAAGACTGGTGGTTAAGTGGTGTGGGGAGGTTTTGTTATTTTTCCTTTAGTTTCAGACAGTGTTTCGTTTTTAAAAGACAAATCGTTAGTATATAACAAAAATGATTCTCTGGCGACGCGAGCCAAGAAGCTGCAAGCCATCAAGGAAAGAAACTCTGAGGGTGTTACCAAAAGGATACAAATTAAGGAAGTAAAGACAATATCTGAGGAACCAACAAATCACGATGTACAATTTCTAATCCAAGTAATTATATGTTGTGCCGATTTTCCTTATCCCCAACTCCTGATAGGTATATACTTTTAAAGGATGTGGAAAGAAATGTCGCAATAATTAAAACAAAAATAAAAAAGTCTTCTAAATAATTATTCTAGCTAACATAACATAAATATTACATGAACCACCAAAACAGTCAATATCTTCTAAATACTCAAAAATGTTTTCATTTAAATTATCTAGATAGATGACAATTGATAATCATCATTTTGGTCAAAATATGTTCTTGGTGATTCATACTAAAATCCAATATAAATGAAAACACGAAAATACCATTGTGACCTCTTTTTCCAACAAACGAATTTTAAGATTGATGATGCTTTTAGAAGCTAGATTTAATACATGCGATTAGTATTTGTAGATAGTTGTATTAATACAACTGCATGGATGAAGTTTTTACATGGTAAGACTTTGAGATTGATTGGTTTTTAGTAGTTTATCAAATAACTCAGGAGTAACTCTTTCCAAATTGATATAACCACCCTACCCCCTAGTAACAGCTTCAGTTTATGATCAAAGCTTTGAGCTGTGTTAGTATTTTAGTAGTACAAATTTGTTTAACAGCCAGCGTTTTGTATTTGTTTTAATATTAATCTCCCTTCATGTTCTCCATATTCCACTACTAAGTCACTTCCAAACTCTAGGTTAAAAGACAACCGAAAAAACAAGAATCCTCGGAGGAAGAGAACGATGACAACGTGAGTATGGCAGGAACCGAAACCACAGACACAACATTGGTGGACTTCCACGAGAACGAACTGCGGGAACAATACGAGAGTTTAAAGAAAGAACTAGAGGCATCCAAATCGAAATGCGAACGTCTGGAGCGCGAAAAAAGTGACTTTTTACTTAGAAGACTGGCAGCAATGGAAACCACCACGTCCAAGACCACAGCCACCGAAGTATTGAAATTGCAACAGAAATGCAACGAGATGCAGCAATTGTTGGAGGACGTCAAAGACGAAAAACGAAGTCTGTCGCTTCGAGTGAAGGAACTGGAGGAGGACATAGAGCTTAGACCTACCGCTCAACAGGCACAGAAAATAGCCGACGAGCTTCGGTCCAAACTTTTGGCGGCGGAGACGCTGTGCGAGGAACTGATGGATGAAAATGAAGACATCAAGAAAGAACTTAGAGATATGGAGGAGCAAATGGAGGAGATGCAGGATAACTTTAGGTAGCACACCGAATACGTAATGGAACACCTGATTGTTTTATATATTTGCAGGGAAGATCAAGCTGATAGATACACGTCTATCAAGAAAGAACTTGATCAAACCACAAAAAATTGTCGAATATTGTCCTTTAAACTTCGCAAGGCAGAACGTAAGACAGAACAACTGGAAACGGAGAAAACTGACCTAGAGAAGAAATTGAAAGAAGTACGTAGTCCTGGAATAAATTTCTTTATGTAAATCCTTGACAGGTTTCAGGAGGAACAAGCACACTATCTCATCTCGATAGGATAAAAGCCTTAGAACAGGAATTGAAGGTCTCAAATGAAGTCTCTCTTAGGCTGCAAAAGGAACTGGAAGAAGCTAACAGAAAAATCGAGGAAACAAAACCATCTGCGGCGAAAAAAAAACCACCACTACTTGGAAGCATTGGCAAAGCTCCATCTGGCGACGGAGTAAGTTCTTGTGATGTTTTCAAAATGTAAATTACAAGAATCATTTGTGCTACAGAAAGTCTCCAGGGAGTCGTTGACAAGAGGTGGTTCACAAGACGACCCAGCTCAACTTCTGAGGGACCTCCAAGATTCGCTGGAGCGGGAAGCTGATCTAAGAGAACAGCTGAAATTTGCTGAAGAAGAGGTAAAATAAATGTAAAATGTAACTTAAATAACATGTGATAGTTGAGTTTAATTTATTAGAATTTTATTTGATTAGTCATCTAGATTAGCCAAAAGGAAACATGGAAAAATCAAAAGAGTATTTTCAACAGCTACTCAAACACTGCTTCTTGATGCAGATGTTTTTTGTACTGATGTTAAGTATACTCTACATCAATCTACTCAAACCCAATGTGATAAAAATAGTGTAGAGACCTGTGATATTGCAGTCCAAGCATCAGAAGAAGTTTCTTGTTCTGAAATGATGGAGGTTTATCCGAGAAATAATTTTATAACAGCTCTGCAAAGTAGAAATATGTTAATGTCTAAAATATATCAACCAGCTAGAGTTTTTTCACCCATGGCTACAATTTTATCAGCAATGGGTAATAATTTTGCTTTTATTTTTTACATTTCAGGCACAAAACTTACGAAATAAAGTATCAAGAGTTGAGGATGATAACGAGTCATTGGTTTTGCAGCTGAAGAAAATGGCTACAAAAGCAAGAAGTATGTCTGTAAAACAATTAAACAGATTTTGTTTTATTATAACTAGACACTAATATAACTTTTTTTCAAAATTTTATCACACTGGAAGATAGCTCATCAAAAATGTAACACGCAGATGAGCCACCTTCGTAAGCTTCACCATAACCAAAGTTATTAAAACCCTGTAGTTTGTCCTTGCTTACTAATTCATCTAAACTATTTAACCATAGGCCATTTTCTACAGTTGCAAATTAGCTTAAACCATTTTACAATATACACACGTGTGAGTGAGTGTGCCATTTGTGTTTTTGCTGCTAAGAAAGTTTTACCTTTGAATGCTGCCACAACCAACAACGATAATCGTTCTTCGCACAGGTCGAAAGTTAAGTCCAACCAATCAAAGATTAACTCCGGAACCTCAAGAAAAGGATGTGTCAGAAGATGATGATCCTGCCGAATTGAAGCTGCAGCTGGAACTGAGCGAACATGAGGCGAGTTTATTGAGGAAGAAGGTGGAGGATTTGGAGTCTGATAATCACAGACTTAAAACTAAAAATAAAGACCTACAAGACAAGTGTACCAAAACTACTGCGCGAAGGTCACTACTTGGTAACGACAAAGGAGGAGCTGTTTCTACTCAGAAATTAAAGGTACTTAATGTTTAAATAGACACATGTAAGGGTACAAATTGTTTTTTAGGTTCTGGAAGATGAAAGCAATGAACTTCGCAAAAAATTAATTGAAAAAGAGAGAGATTGTGAAAGACTACATGCCGAACTTAGTTTAAATCAAAAACGTTCCAAGGGAATGCAAAAAACTAAGTAAGTACTAAAATGGGTCAAGAAATTTTTGTTAATATAGCGATTATTGTTTTATAGATCTCTGGATATGGATCAGCAGACTTTGGACCTTAAAAGACAATTGCAAGTAATAGACCAAGAAGCTTCGGTATTACGAAACAAAGTGCAAAGCTTAGAAACAGAAAACGAGAAACTTATAGCAGAGAATAAGAAGTTAAGTCTGCTGCGAGGCACAAAATCTAAATCGTCTGAGAAAAACTTGGACAAATACATAGATCAAATAGCAAAATTAGAAATAGAATTAGGAGAAGCCCAGGAGAAAATTAAAGCACTAGAATCAAGTCCCAACAGTGTTAATTCTAAGACTGGAGAAATTCAGTCAGCAACATTGAAAAAATTCACTCAAAGAACGCCTAAAAAGGTAACAGCCTTAACATCCAGAGACCAATTGAAGACAATGGTGAGCGATTTGGAGAAGGAAATTGGTGAAATGTTAGTTTCTTGGAAATTATCAGAATCGGCAAAACTGAAACTAGAGGAAGAGAAGGGCAATGGCAAGAACAAACTTGAATATGATAAAATGTTGAAGGACATTGAGGAAATGAAGAAGAAGTATGAAGCAGTCCAGAAAGAATTAACTGAAGAGAGAGCCAAAGTTTTAAATGAGAACAAAAAATATGAGGACTTGAATAAAACACTCAATCAAACGAAGGAGAGTTTGGAAAAGTCAGTAGAAGAAAAGAACAAACTGAAAGAGCAAATTGAAAAATCATCCAAAGAACAACATAAGCTCTTGGAAGACAAAAAGAAGTTAGATGACGAAATATCCAAATTGAGAACTAATTTGAGTAAGTTTTTGCTTTTATTATGATTAATTACCAAAACGTGATTATTATATTTTTAGAAAATGCTTTATATAAACAAGATGAAGTAACACTGCTGACTCAAAAGTCTGAGAGTCTTAAATTGGATCTCGAAAACAAGAACAAAGAGTTATCTAGTCTCAAAAAAGAATTAGAAGAAAAAGTAAAAGAAGTAAGTATACTAACAAAAGGATTTTCTTTTTCATTATTTTAAAATCTACTTTAAGCTAACATCAAAAGTTAAAAATATAAGCGAGTTAGAGGGAAAACTAATAACAGTCGAAGATAAATATAAAACTTCAGATAAAAAGTTAAAAGATCAAATAAAAGACTACGAAAATAAAGTACAATATTAAATACACATGTATAGAATATATTATAATGCATGTTTTTTACAGATTGAAGCGGGTAAAGAAAAAATAAAGAATATGGAAAATGAACAACTAAAACTAGAAGAAGATAAAAGAAAGCTTAACAATCAAGTCGAGGATTTAAATACAAAGGTCAAAGGACTTGAAAATTCCATAGAACAGAAAAATAAACATATAAAACAATTGGTGAGTTTGTTGCTAATTATCTTATTTGATTGATAAACTATAAAATATTACAGGAGGAGAGTCTTAATAAAGAAAGAGAAATAGTATCGAAGACCAATTTGAAGGTTGGAGAGTTAGAGAACAGAGAAATTAACAAACTAAAGGACGACCTAAGCAAAAAGAAGGTGCAGCTTTCCGAATTGGAATCTAAACTGGAGATCGCAGCGAAAAACCAAAGAAATCTAGAAGACAAACTGAAAAAATCAGACGTCGAAAATAAGAACAATAAACTTGAGATCGAGAAAAAGAACAAGGAATTGGAAATAGATTTGCAGAATGAGCGTAAGAAACTCGAAGTGATAAAAGCAAATCATGAAAAGGAACAAAAAAATAGAGAACTAGAGTTGTCATCACTGAAGAGCAAAATAAAGAAGCTGGAGTTGAATTCTGGTACCGGCAAAACCGAAATTAAGCACTTCCAAGAAACTATAGAAAGTAAATTTGATCATTTTATTTTTTTTTTTTTTCATATATTGTAACCTTTGATTTTTAGAGCTGGAGCTTACCATTGACCAAGAGAGAAGAAGGTACGATGACTTAACTGTTAAGTATGAAATGTTGGAAGAAGAACACGTAGTTACAAAAGCTAAACTTGTCATGGAGAAAGAAACTGTTGATAAGTAAGTAAACTTCATATAAATTATAATATTTACTTATAGAACAAATTTCTAGTCAACTACTAAACCTTAAAAAAGAGACAAGCCAGTTAGAATCCGAACTTAAAACATTACGTGACACTTACAACAGTAAACAGGATACTTGGATAAAAGAAAAACTATCAATGGAAGAAAAACTGAAAGATGCTAAAAAGGTGGTGCATAATGGCAACGATTACGAAAAGTCCAGGTTGAAATCATCTTTGGAAGAGGTGCAGTCTGAGTTGGAACAACTGAAAAAAGAATATAGTAACACCAACGACCAAATGGAGTTCATGAGGAAAGAAAATGATGAACTCAAGAAGAAACTGGACGATTATGAAAGAGTTAATAAAGTCCAAAGGAACATCAGTGCTGACAGTACGGCCATGGAAAAAGAAATTAGACAATTGAAGATTAAATTGAGCAATTCCGAAAAGAACAAGAAATCTGATCTTGCAGAATATAAGATTAGATACGAAAGTCAATTGTCTATAGTTAATGGTGAGCTGCAGTCCTTGCAAAATCAAGTAATGAGATTTAAGCGTGAAAGAGATAATTACAAACACATGCTCGAAGCTGCACAAAAAACAATTGGAGACTTAAAACAATCGCCAAAGTCTGTTAAAGATGGAGCCTCCAAAATTGTTCAATATGATGAGGTAATACAATTTTATGTCGTTAATCTAGTGTTCATAGATGTTGTGTTTTAGTTGGAAGAGTCAAAAACAAAGGTGCAAACTCTTGAGCAACAAGTAAGCTGTATGGAAGACGAATTGTCCGAGTCCAGGTTAGAGTGTTCTAGGTTGAAGACTGAACTGGTGTCAGAGAGATCATCCTGGGAGGTCAAACTGTCAGAATTCCAATCCAGAATCAACGAGCTGGAAGAAGAAAAGATCTTGAACAGCGGTCGCACTAAAATAGTAGGCTTGAGAACAAGAATGGAATTAGCTTGGCAAAAGGAAAGAGAAGAACAACAACGATTGTTGCAAGAAACAGCCACACTGGCACGTGATTTAAGGCAAACGTTGTTCGAGGTGGAAAGAGAAAGAGATAAAGAAAGACTGGAGGCCAAACGCAAGCAGGACCAATTCAAAAAATCATCGGAAGAAGAGCAAGAGGAGAACAAGAAGAAAATAACCGAATTACAGTGTGATTTACTGGAACTTAGAGATGCTCACGCTAAACTGAGAACGACCAATGAAAAGCTGCGACGAGAGAAAGAGCGCTATGAGAAAGAACGTGAGGAGTTCAAGACGATGATCAACGGAAAGAAACGGGCGGATATAGAAGATGACAGAAAAATAAGCGCCATTATTGAACACGTGGACACGTTGAAGCAATTCGCACCCGAACTCTTCTTCTCAAAAGAAACCGATGCCACGTACACGCCCACACCTCCAAGAAGAACCAAATCTAAGTCTCGAGAAACTTCACCGGCCGGTGACAGAAGAGATACCCCCATGAGTGCGGACGAGAAGCAGCAACAGATCTACTACATCATGCAACGCATTGTTAACACCACCGAAGATTTAAGAAGAATTCAGAGAATGGCGGAGGACGAGTACGAGAGAGAACGAATTAAGAGGGCCATGGGCATGAGAAGGGCGACGTCCTCTGAGCATGAAGCTGATTCCAGATATAGTAGACCCTATTTAAGGCAAAGTCCCATTGTAACCAAACCTTTGCAACGGAAGAGTTTATCATTGGAGCAAACTAACCAAAACGAACAAAAAATTTGGAAGGGAGACAACGATAGTGTATCCAGTCTGCAGTCCTTAGAGTTTAATTCCGATGTGGAGGCCATGAGGAGTAGAAGGGACACCAGTTTGGACAGCAGGTTATCTGGCGGTTCGACGCAGAGTGATTTTGGCGAGAAGAAGAAGAAAAAGGGTATTATGGGTAAGTTGAAGAAGTTAACAAAGTCGAGGAGCATCGATGACCAGGATCCCGGAACATTTTCACCTTCTCGATCGTTGTCATCTCGAGTAAGATATATTTAAGACACACACCGAGAGTGTTGACTTTAATTGAATTTTTTAGCCTAATTCCAATTCTGAAGTAAATGAAGAAAGAGGAAGTAAAAAGGACTTAAGGGAACGAATAACAGGGATGTTCAAGAAGAGCGGCTCTTCATCAAGAAGCAACAGGTGAAGACATTTTTACATCTATTATATACTTAGGCCATGCCTTAATATCATTTTATTTCAGTATGGAAAGACAGAGGCACGACACAAGTTCCACTCAAAGACCTTTAATGAGAAATGGAAGTAACGGAAATTTGCATTCATCATCTTCTGTAGGTCGATGAAGTAATATTTCCTTTTATCCTAACCGATTTCTATTTCAGGACATAGAAACACCTAAAAAAGGAAAGTCTAAAAGAAGTTGACTTAAACCATTTTCCATTTTTTACCCCTTCTTTCCTTATTGCTTTAATGTAGTTTTTGTGTAAAATTTAATATTTTGACTTATTTATTTTAACTATTGGACTACATGTATAAATAAATGTGTAAATATTGTAAAATGAGTTTTTATTTTAATGATATATCGAAGCTTTACCTGAATGGGGTAAGGTGTAAATAAATTTCAAGATGTTTTTAATGGTTTATTTATAAGTATATAAATTTGCCATAATATAAATATAGTAAAATAACATTTAATATAACACTGATAAAATATGAATGAATGAAGAATAAAAACAGACAATCACAAGTTCTTTGGTTTAATTCTTAACGATATCTCTGTAGCTCACTTGGTTGTCCCACAGCGTTGGATCCCAAGATGGGAATCCCTTTTTGAAGTCAGCAGGTTCTTGTCCTTGATGGACGGTTTTAATAACCACACCGCTACGTGCCAGACTCTTAACGTAGTTCTAAATCAACAGACCCATCAATTAGTTACAGTTAAATTAACAAAAAAATTTTAAGTTACCTGTGCAAGTTTATCACATTGAGCACGCTCCTCTTCATCTGCACCTTTACCAATCCAAACAAAGAGTTTAGGACCGTGGTCCAGTAACATGATATCATCTTCGTTAAGATCGCTCTGTGTAAAGTCGAATAATTCTTCAATTTTGAATTTGCCTCCTTTGGTGGGAATCATGGCGTGTATCAGTCTAGGTTCCCAGTCGGCATCGGAGAGAGTGCTGTCGGCGCGGACCAAAGTCTTCTTGCGGTCAGTGGTAGCCCTCCATTTAACGAAGTATTGGGTGAACGCACCAGGTTCGGTACCTTGAATAATTCTTTGAATTTTAGTCCACTGCGGACGGTTCTTGGACTTCAAGAACTTGTCGGCGATGTTCATGGACTCGCGTCTTTCTTGAGGAGTGCAGCCTTTGCCAATCCATACGAAAACGATGGCGCCTGTGTCCAGGATGAAACAGTCGTCACTGTCCAGCATTGACTGTTCAAGCGGTTTTTCTCCAACTTTTTTGACATCCAGGTTGCCTGAAGCGTCGGATACTTGGTACAAACTGATGACGTTCTCCTCTTCCAGTTCGAATAGTTGATCGTCATCGTCGGTGGCATCTGGTACTGCGCTCCTGCTACCACCTCCCAAGGCATTGAAGAAGTTAGAGTAATCTTCCTCTGGGCTATATTGATCTACAAGATTGATTGATTGATTTAATAAATAGTCAAATATCAATACAAAGCCTTAATGCATTACCAACAATTTCTATTTTCAATTTTCCTGCGTGGTCCTGATCTCTTACGGCCTGAGCCGCTTCAATGGCCTTAATCTTCTCAATGTTCCTACTCTTCTCACCTATATAAACATAAATCAAATCCCCAGTATCCAAAATGAAACAGTCGCCTTGGTTCATAGAAGAAATGTTAGGAGTGACCTGCTTAACCCTGACATTCCTTTTGCCTTTGACATGGAAGAGCCTCGTCTCTTTGGTTTCGACGTACGTATTAAACCCGGAAGTGACACCACCAGGCAAGTACCTGATGCCTCTGGGGAACAACGAGAGGAACTTCTGGGACTCGTGCTCCTGAATCTCCCTGTATTCTATCGGACCACCGCCAAGCTGGTCGTCCAAGGCGACGGTGAGGATTGCGGCCGAGCCGGACTCGTCTTGCGTTGTCTCCTTGCCCAGCCAGAAGAACAAGTCCCAATCGCGGAGGCTTTTTGACGTCTGTAATTTAATCAGTTTTTGTATGGTTGCTTTTGTGTCCGACCAGTGGGGTTACCTTCAGGATGATGTAGGAGTCTCCGGTGTAGAATTTACCATAGTCATTGGTTGGGTATGGTACTGGTTTGAAGTTCTGTAATTTGAATATCAGATTATAGATATTACGTTGAACCTTATTTTTTATTTTTTATCAACCTTATCATTCAATAAATACTTGTTGGTGCAAATGTTTTACAACAATATTTAACAGACCAATTTATCATAAAATCAATAATGTACAATGTTATCATATTTATTAAAGCATTTTTGATAAAAAATTATATAAATATATGAAATGACTCATTTTTATATGACAATTTTTTTCTCAATATTTACTGATTAATATATAAATATGTCAGGTAGAAAATAAGATAAATTTAAAGGAAAAGCTTTATACTTTTTGAAAGAAGTCAATACAATATGTATTGTATGTAAAATTAACTTCATATGAGGGAGCTGGAGAAATGGAAATGTTGGAATCTGGGGTCCATCAAATCATAATCACAAGAAAGACTCCATGTTACACAAAATGTCATTTCTTGTTTGTATAATCAATTTTATCAAACTGGCTCTACTTGAGAAAGGTCAAGGAGTGGTAGACCAAGGAAAACTACCACAAATGAAGACCAATATTTGCAATTGGGAGCCATTTGGGACGTACAGTGTCCTCCTCACAACTGTATGGTCAGCTAAAACAGCTACAGTTGCTCGTATCACTCAAATTATAGTATGAAGATGTTTGGAAAGGCATCTCGAGGACCATTGGGGTGTGCAACAACGATTGTATTGAGTAAGGTCTCATGTTCAATGCAGGAAAGAATAGAACTCTGTACTTTTCAAAGGTGAAAGTGGAATTGGAATAGACAATGATAATCGTCGAGTTGACTTTTGGTCCAGAGGATGTGTTCCATGAAATTATCGAAGAGTTCAAGGATTTTGCCTATTTCAAAGAGGTTCCCCTATGGTACGTCAAGGGATTTGTTATAAGGGGCAGACAGATTTGTACATATGCCAAGGCACGATAACTGGTCCAATTAATATATGCCAGGAACATTGTTAATGGGATACTTCTAAATATTAAAGCTACTACAGGTGAGAACTTCGTTTTTACTGACAATAATGCACATCCACATCCACAAACACTGGATATTGAGACCTTACAACTTCCTCGAGGTCACCTGATCTAAATCCTATCGAGTATCTATAAGATATTCCAAAATGGCGGCTTGGGAACCATCAACTCCACCCTAATACTCTTCCAGAGTTTCGAGCTATAATTAAATAACCTCATAGAAGGTATGAAGAACAGATGTTAAGCACTGATAATCAATAATCAGATGTGGAAGAAAAACAATTCTAATCAATAAATAAACACAGATATGTGTGTATTTTTATTGGTATTGATAAGTGGCTATATTGGTCAATTAATTAAAATTCAATCATACGTATATAAACAATTATAATTTGAAATGTTAATATCTAATTGGCAATTTTGAACTAGAAATTCTACTGATTATTCGACGTCAATGATGTAATAAACCCAGTGAAGGATATTATAAAAAAATTTGCTTGTCAAAAATGATAAAAAATAAATTCCAAATTATAATTGTTTTCATTTAATACAGACCCAAAACTCAGCCAGAAGACTGACCCTCGTACAACATGACACAAATATTATTGATCGAAAATACTAACATAATTAACAAACAACGTAATGTGCAAAACAAAACCATTTTACCTCAATCCTCCATATTTCGATGCCTTCCTTTTTACCGGCGTTCTCGAATGCGGGTTCCATGTTTTTGAAGGCCGGCTAAAAAATTTCACGTTAACAATTATGTTAAACACGACCAAGCGCTCCTACACAACTAACAACATTTAAAAGTTTCACGTATTAATGTACGGGGTCCTGCGCAGATAACGTTTTTAATACCGTAGATAGGAAACGTTTATTTCGTTATCTAAAATCCGAAGATGCAATCAAGGGATTTGCACAATTGTCGGGCACGATGGAACTGTGGGTACCGTTATGGCCTTGTTTTTATTATACTACTAGTATATGGTTATTTTCAAGGTATTTCTATTTTGTTGTTGTTATATGTGGTTTCGTCCACATAGTTTGTAACAACACGACAAATTATGTATCTTATCAACAATTTTTAAGACTATTTGATTAATGTAGTTTGATATATTGGAAGATAAACCGAAAATAAACTAAAAGTACATATATTGATATACACCATTTTATAGCAGTTTTTATTTTATTATTTAAAGATGACATAAGCACATAAGTCTTATTAGATTAAAATTTAAATTAAGTATATCAAAAACACATATAGTAGTAGTCATTATTATAACAATTTTTTAAAATATTAAATATTATAGCCATAACTCTTTTGATTAATGTGAACTGTTGAAATAATATTAATTTAGTGTTGTTGTTTTATACAGTTTATATTCTTACTCTTCTTACTTGTTATATATATTCTTCTGAATTGAGCTGGACATAAATATAGCAACTTTAATTTTGAAAGAGATTTTTAATGATTAAATCTGTGATGTTTAATTTAACACTTTGTATAATATCATTTTTGTTTTACATTTTCCGGATATACAAGTCTATATTTCTTCAAGCTTCTTGAATTGCTGTGATGAGTTTATTTAAATTTGTAAAATTTTTATGTTTTTTGTGGGGTTGAAGTCTGAAGATTGGGACGGGCAAAACAAAACATCGATGTTTTGGTCTTTTAACCAATCCGTGACAATTTTGGACTTATATTTGCAATCATTTTCATGTTGAAACACGTTTATTAAGAGGAATATTTCTTCAACATATGGAACAAAATTGTTTAATATACAGAAATCAGTCTAAGAGGACCTACACCAGAAGCATCCCCTTATCATAATTGAATCGCCACCATATTTCACTGTGTGTATAACAAACTTTTTGTGTAGTTTTGTCCTTGAAGGATGTTTAACAGAATCAGAACCATCATTTTTTTATAAATTAAATTTAGACTCGTCACTAAAAGTCTAAATTGTACTCTCACATTTTTAGTAGAGACCAGGGTTTTTCTTGTCCAGATCCAGGGTCAAACGAACCATCCCCTCACAGTCCTTGAACTAATTTCAGCAAGTCCCATTTCCTCCAGGTTGACTTTAATTTAAGTTGACGATAAGAATGGATTGTTTTTTGACATTTGAATTATTGTGTTATCGATATTTTTCAAATTCAGACAAATTTTTTCGTAGCTATTATCATTTGGTGAGTTCCTCTACATTTTTAATAATAAGGATAAACGATTAATTTATTTAGCAGTAACTTCTTAGCCATCTCTTCTTGTTTCTCTCGGTCTTGGTAACACTGAATTACCATTTTTCTTACATTTTCAGTTGATCAGTGATTAAACAAATATAATAAGCAAAAGACCATTAGTAAATAGTGGATTTAAATTCATAGAGAGTAATGAAAACCAAAGTAAAATGTTGCTATAATTATTACTGGCAATCAATTGAATTCCTATTTTTAAAATATATTTTAGTTATTATTTTATTATATAACGATGATATAAGTACGTATCTATGTATTATATCTAAAAAACATACATTCCACGTATCTTATCGACATTTTTATTTTGTGCAATTATAAGTACTCAAAAAGATTTTAACGATTAACATATCTTTACTAATTTCACCACTATAATCAACAATCTTTGCCAACGTCAATGTTATCTTAAAGAAGAACTTCTTTTCTAGTGACTAAATGATTTTGATCAATTTATGAGCCTAAAATTTCATACACAGTCCATCATACCGTCATCAAAATCTCTCTTGGATTAGTGCTAGAGTCAATCAAATTCATTGCACGAAGACTCTTTCTAATGAATGGATGAATATTAAAATATAATAACATATTCAAATAAATTGTGAACCAAAAACTTAAATTAGTGTTTCCAGTACCCACTTCTATCGTTCATGTTAAAAATTATATCTAATAAAAATGTTTACCACTTGGATAAAAGTGATGATTGATTGTAATATCTATTTTAGTCAGGTATCGAAGATCGTTATCAAAATCAACAATATTATCTAATTAATTATGCACTTAACTATATTTGTAATGGTGTAACAGTTTCTAATAACTTAGATTAATGATAAATGTATAATAAAGTTAATTACTTTTACTTATTAGAAGGAATAATTGTTGGTTTCGCTAATACGAATGGCTAGCATCTTCAGAGGTTTGATCTGGTTCGTGTGTTTTACGTGTGACTGTCAACTGAATGACAAATTAAATAACTGATGTTTGAGAATTTTTGTTCTGTTCAGTGACTGTTATTATCTGATTAGCGTTTATTTTTCTGAGCACTGGAATTTTATTTAGTTTTAGTATTTCACAGTTGCTTCCCCAACTAACCTGATATACCCTATGGTTCAAGTATTCAGCCACCCGTGTTACTAGTACATCCAAAAAAGATATTTGGCTCTCCTCCTTCAATTCCATTGTGACTTCGATATTGTTATGTTCAGAGATTAGGTGTTTTACAAACTAATCCAGTTTTCCTTATCTATGTTTCTATATCACAAAAGTATCATTTATGTAACAATACCTATCTGAAGGTTTGTGTTTAGATGTATCTATCTATAAAATTTTCATCTCCTTTCTGGTTACTCTACCAGCCAACCAAGGTCGCCACTTTAACTAGTCTCAAGCGTAATATGAAATAAAATTGTACATCAAATTATTAATTAAAAATTAATCTAAAAATTAAAAAAAAAATATGGTGTATTTCAGACGCCTTAGACTCAAACAAACGAACAAACAAACAAACGAACAAATAAACGAACAAACGAACGAACAAACGAACGAATAAACGAACAAACGAACGAACGAACAAACGAACAAACGAACAAACGAACAAACGAACAAACGAACAAACGAACAAACGAACAAACGAACAAACGAACAAACGAACAAACAAACAAACGAACAAACGAACAAACGAACAAACGAACAAACGAACAAACGAACAAACGAACAAACGAACAAACGAACAAACGAACAAACGAACAAACGAACAAACGAACAAACGAACGAACAAACGAACGAACAAACGAACGAACAAACGAACAAACGAACGAACAAACGAACGAACGAACAAACGAACGAATAAACGAATAAACGAACAAACGAACGAACGAACAAACGAACAAACGAACAAACGGACAAACGAACCAAGGAACAAACAAACAAACGCACAAACGAACAAACGCACAAACGAATAAACAAACAAACGAACAAACGAACCAACGAACAAACGAACAAACGAACGAACGAACAAACGAATGAACAAACGAACGAACAAACGAACGAACAAACGAACGAACAAACGAACGAACAAACGAACGAACAAACGAACAAACGAACGAATAAACGAACCAACAAACGAACGAACAAACGAATAAATGAACAAACGAACAAACGGACAAACAAACCAAGGAACAAACGAACCAAGGAACAAACGAACAAACGCACAAACGAATAAACGAACAAACGAACCAACGAACAAACAAACCAACAAACGAACAAACGAACAAACGAACAAACGTACAAACGAACAAACGAACAAACGAACAAACGAACAAACAAACGAACGAACAAACGAACGAACAAACGAACGAACAAACGAACAAACAAACGAACAAATGAACAAACGAACAAACGGACAAACGAACCAAGGAACAAACGAACCAAGGAACAAACAAACAAACGCACAAACGAATAAACGAACAAACGAACCAACGAACAAACAAACCAACAAACGAACAAACGAACAAACGAACAAACGAACAAACGAACAAACGAACAAACGAACAAACGTACAAACGAACAAACGAACAAACGAACAAACAAACGAACGAACAAACGAACGAACAAACGAACGAACAAACGAACGAACAAACGAACGAACAAACGAACGAACAAACGTACAAACGAACAAACGAACAAACGAACAAACGAACAAACGAACAAACGAACAAACGAACAAACGAACAAATAAACAAACGAACAAACGAACAAACAGACAAACGAAAAACCGAACAACCGAACAACCGAACAACCGAACACCCGAACAATCGAACAAACGAACAACCGAACAAACAAAACAAACAATATAAATAAATAATATATATATATATATATATATATATATATATATATATATATATATATATATATATATATATATATATATATATATATATATATATGATTTATATATAAAATACAATCAACTATTCAATTATTAATGAAAAATTAATTAATCTAAAAATAAAAAAAAATACTTGTAAAATAGATTATGTTTATGAAGGTCAATCTATAATTGTTCATAATTATGGGGTATTTAAGACGCCTCAGACACAACAAATAATGTTGGCCAAATTGATTAACGTCACCGTTTACACACTCAACCAAACTGTTACTCGGCAAAAATTCAAATTTCAACCATCCCGAACAATAAAATATATAAATAAATAATAGTTTTTTAACTTGTAATGAAAGTGATTTCTTTATGTTAAAATATATTTTACACAAAAAACCATATATTCTTCACAGAAAACCATAAAATTTTCGTCTCCTTTCTGGTTACTCTACCAGCCAACTGAGGTCGCCCCATTACGTAGTCTCAACTGTACTTTTTGAGGTTGTCACACCTGTTGCCGTATCTCCGTGTTCGATTCAATTGATTTATAAAAAAACCAAATACTTATCGAAAATGAATAACAATCGCGTTCCTCAGTGGGCATGCACTACCGCAAAGACTTGCTCCATATGCTACAATGAGATTCCGAGCGAGGAGTCTCCCACATACGGAGTTCTGACTCTTTGCGAACACGTCTTCTGCTATGGCTGCATATCAACATGGAAAAAGTATTGCAATTTGCAATGCAGCGGTGTTAGGTAATTATTGCAAGATTTCCCAAGCCATTGATTCATTATTAATGATTATTTCGATTGGTTCGACTAAACTAATATTTATTTGCAGATGCCCCATGTGCAGAAGAATTTCGTCGTTCATCGTGCGTTGCAAGTACTTCCCCAAGGATACGCAGACGAAATTGATCTTCGTGAAGCATGTTTACCTAGCGGTAATCAAGTATTTGAGTACTGACGATTAAATGAATAATTACTTAATTTTAATATTTATTATAGCACTTAGTTAGGTTAATAAGTTATTGTAACAAAATACCCATTTAATTTGATTTCAATATTTGCTGCAGTTTTTTGGTATACATTACAATACTTTTGTCTCATTTCTGGACTAAATCCTATAGGGTGCCTTTCAGTTTTACGTTTCTAAACTGTCCTGGCTCATCCATTTGTGCTATTAGATTATCCCTGTAATTTCACTAGTATAAATTCTGATGTTATTTGGCTAAAATAAAATGTTTATAACAAAATGTGATTTTAATTGATACTTTGATACTTTTCTTAAGTTTCACATGGTTCATCCCCCGGAATTATTATCTAATTACCTCAGTTGGTACCCCAGAGTCTAAGGTAATTAGATTTATTCTCTATAAAATTCATTTAAAATATCTATAAATGTCATGCATGACATTTAATGACATTTCAAAAAATATTAAATAACTGAAGTTTGGTCTGGAAATAATAGTTCCTTTATTCTTAATTAATTTGATTTGTATTCCAAATTTATTGAAAATGACCACGAATAACTTTCCTGATTGGGCATGTACAAACAAGAATAGCTGCTCCATTTGCTACAATGAGATTCCAAGTGAGAATTGTCCCGCCTACGGAATTCTTACAGTCTGCGACCACATCTTCTGCTATGACTGCATAACAACATGGAAAACGTATTGTAATCTACCAAACACCGATGTAAGGTAATAGTTTTAAAATATTATTCAATTTTTGTTATAATTTTGATTGATTATTCCAATTTCAGATGTCCCATGTGCAGGACGATATCCTCGTTTATTGTGCGTTCCCAATACTTGCCCAAGGACCGGATATCGAAATTAATGTTCGTCAGCCATGTACATCGAGAGATACTCTCGTATTGGCATAATAAGGCAAACAACTGAATTGTTACTTCATTTGTCATAGTAGCAAAATACCCATTTCATATTTCAGGATGTGATATAGTTTATTATAGTACAAATTTCTGTCTCTCAGTACTGGGTAATATACAAGTTTAGGTTTATTCACTTGTGTAACCCACTAGGTTATTCCTGCTGCTGTTATTATAGATTATTTGTCTCTCAGTTGTGGGCGATATCCTAATAGGGTGCAAAATTCTTCCTCAATTATACATCTTCTGAGTGAAACACTTTTATAACAGCTTATACACTTGTGCAACTTATTAGGTTATTGCTGCAATTTTACCATTATATCAGCGTTTACCTCAATTATGTAAATCTTATTCTGAGCAGCCTATTAGGTTATACCTGTAATTTTATTAATGCAGATTGTCATTTGTGTCTCAGTTGTGGGCGATATTCTAATAGGGTGTTACATTTTCTCTCAATTAAGCATTTCCAGAATGAAACATCAAAGGCTTACCCCCTTGTGCAACCTATTAGGTTATTCCTACAATTTTACTATTAAAAATTGTCAATTTTTATATGTTAAAAGGCTAAAATAAAGTATTTATACAAAATGTAATTGTATTAATTATTATTAAATATTACAATATTAAAAACAGTGGAGCATTCACTGCAGGTTTTATTTGAATTAAGTTAGTGGGCAGGGGTTAAAGTTAACACCTATGTGTCTTAAAACAACCGACCATGTTAATGTTCTATAACATTTTCAACTCAATATTTAAGACAGCAATTAATCACAATTAAAACAGTTAATGACAGCTCAAATGTCATTGAAGAACTGAAGTTTGATTCGGTCTCTTTCTAGTCTTAAAATGTTAACAAAAAACATCTATCCTCAAATGTAAAATGTACACAAGAGAAACTAACTAACTTCCCTAAAAATGAGATATCACAATTATTGGTTACTTAACGATCATAAAAAATGGTATTATCTTTATTTAAAATAATGTAGATGGATCACATTAAATTAATGATTTAATTTTATGTAATGTATACAGTTACATAGTTATGAGTAGGTAAAAATACAGAAATACAGGTATATAAAGTGTCAATTAAAAACTGTTAAAGCTGAGAGTTAATTTATTTTTATTTAAATTACAGAAATGTCCTAACAGGTTGCACAAGTGGATGAGCCTGGGCTGTTTAAAAAAGTTTTCCACTTTGGTGATACATAATTAAGTGAGAATGTGGCACCCTATTAGGATATAATAGAGAACTGGAAGATAAATAACAATTTATAATAGGAAAGTTGCAGGAGTAAACTAATAGGTTGCACTAGTGGATGAGTCTAGGCTGTTTAAAAAAATTTCCCATTCTAGAGATTCATAATTGAGAATGTGGCACCCTATTAGGTATAATCCCGAACTGAGAGACAAAAATGTTTGCCCTATTTTATGACAGCATGACATGATATATGAATGAAAAATAAATTACATAAATTTAGGTACAAAAATCTTAACCTTAACATCAAAGTACTAAAGTGAAGTAACAATTAAATTGTTTATAACTTAGTATCCCAACATGCGAATAACACGAATATTAACTTCGATGTCTGGTCCTTGGGGAAATGTTCCGAACGCACAATAAACGATGATATCCTTCTGCACATGGGACATCTGAAAATAAACATTAGTTTAGTCAGTGATAAACACATGGGGTTAAAACACCTCTTTAACATTAAGAAAATTAAAAACTAATCGAAAACATTGGTCAAAATGTTGACTTAGGTTCATGTTTCGATGGGGTTAATCTCCAAATATGTTCTGGCAAATAACTGAAAGGCCTTATCACTATAATGAGATGTTAATTAGAATTATTGTCAACGATATCACAAAATTTAAATATAATAATAAAAATTCTTACCTTACACGATTTTTTGGTAATTTGCAATATTTTTTCCAAGTTGTGATGCAGTCATAACAGAAGATATGATCGCAGTCGGTAAGAACTCCGTATGTGGGACAATTCTCACTTGGAATCTCATTGTAGCATATGGAACAGGTATCCGGATCAGCACTTGCCCAAGATGGAACGTTATTGGTGGCCATATTCAATAGATTTGTAATCCAAATCAAACAGATTAAATATTGAGGTACTATTGCTTAGAGACTTAACTTCAGTTCTCCATCGTTTTTTTTTGAAATGTCATTAACTGTCATCTGTATTATCATGCATGACATTTGTAGATATTTCAAATGTAATTTTAAACAATAAGAAATCAAATATTCCCTACAAAGTTCTGACAATATTAAAAATGCTTTCCTATTTTCTTTAAATGAGAATCAATAAAAATATATTTTGTTGAGCCCATTTCTTAATAGAGCTGAATAATGCACATAAAAAGCAATTTGATAAAATCACAGGAATAACCTAATAGAAAATGATGAATAATTAAGAATTTGGCAGCCTATTAAGATATAATGAAGAACTAAGGGATAAAAATTGTGTCACACTATCTGTGTGAATAATAATCCCAATATGTGAGTAACACGAACATGAATTTCGAAAATCGGTCCTTGGGAAAATATTGGGAACGCACAATAAACGACGATATAGTTCTGCACATGGGACATCTGAAAATAAACGTTAGTTTAGTCAGTGTTAAACAAATGTTAAGAGTTAAGAACTTCTATTTAAAATTAAGTAAATTAAAAATAATTGCTAAAATTTCTTACGTTACACCGTTGTTTGGTAGATTGCAATAATTTTTCCATGTTGTTATGCAGTCATAACAGAAGATGTGATCGCAGACGGTAAGGACTCCGTAGGCGGGACAATTCTCACTTGGAATCTCATTGAGGCATACGGAACAGGTATTCGTATTAGTACATGCCCAAGGTGGAATGTTATTGGTGGCCATTTTTGTAATCCGATTAAGAATTGAGGCACTATTGCTTCCAGACTAAACTTTAGTCCTTCAACGCTTTTTGAAACTGAGCTTCAGTTTGTCAATGGTTTTTGAAATGTCATTTAATGTCAGATGTAATATAAGTCAAATATGACATTAACAGATATTTCAAATGTAATTTATTTTACATTTATTATATTAAATTTGTTAAATAATTACATAATTTTGCATATGTTTGATCATAAAAGATAATTCTAATAGTTTCACATAATTATTAATATATATTCTAATAAAATTTATCTTTCTTGGTTTGAATTACAAACAACAAGTTAAGAGTTACTTTAAGTTATTTTCTAATTATGCAGTACAAAGTACTAACAACATAATAATATATGTTTAACGTTGAGAATGAATAAAAACATATTTTGTTATAAATATTTTAATTTAGATTAATAATACACAAATAAATTTCGTTAAAATTTCAGGAATAACCCAATAGGTTGCATGAGTTTGGGTTATTTAAAAAAAATTTTCACCATGGAGATGCATAATTGAAAATGTGGTCCCCTATTGGGTGATTCAGAATTAAGAAACAAACATTTTTGACCTATTTTCTAAATTGTATGAAGTGCTTAAATATAACTAAATAAATTTTGAATTCAAAAAGCTTAGCCTAACACCTTAACATAAAAGTAGTATGATAAATACTAAAATGAAGTAATAATTTAGTTGTTTATATCTTAGCATCCCAATATGTGTATAACACCAATATGGATTTCTATATCGGGTCCTTGGGAAAATCCTTGGAACGCACAATAATCGATGATATAGTTCTGCACATCGGACATCTGAAAATAAATAATAGTTTAGTCAGTGTTAAACACATGGAGTTAAAAACTCCTATGGAAAATTAAGTAAATTAAAAATTAATTGAAAACATTGATCATAATGAATGACTAGGGCTGCCATGGTGTTTTTTTTAATAGCATCGTGTTTCGATATTAACCCCATCGATCCAATTATGTTGAGGCAAATAACTGAAAGGCTTTAACACTATAATGAGATGTCAAATAGAATAATTTTCAGGAAATTTTGGAATAATCTGTAAACGATATAACAAAATTCTTACTTTACACCGTCGTTTGGTAGACTGCAATATTTTTTCCATGTTATGATGCAGTCATAACAGAAGATATGATGGCAGTTAGAAAGAAGTCCGTATGACGGACAACTCTCACTTGGAATCTCATTGTAGCATATGGAACAGATATCCGGATCAGCACTTGCCACAGATGGAACGTTATTGGTGGCCATATTCAATAGATTTGTAATCCAAATCACAAAGATTAAGTATAGAGGTACTACTGTTTTCAGACTAACCTACAGTACTACTACCTACAAGGTTTTTTTGAAATGTCATTAACTGTCATCTGTATTGTCATGCATGACATTTGTAGATATTTCAAATGTAATTTCAGATAATAAGAAATAAAATATAATCAAAGTCATCGAATTGGTTTTTAATGAGTTTGAGATGAAAATATTATTAAAAATTAACTGAAAAAAGATCTTTTAAGTTGTTTTTCTCCTGATCCTGTGTAAACTTTAGTAATTTAATCTTATGTAATGTATATCATTTTGTAGGGTTAAAATCCTAATGCAGATATATGAAATTTTAATAACAAAAAACTGTTAAAGCTAAGAGTTAATTTATTTTAAGTCACTTTCTAATTATTTAGAACAAAGTTCTTACAATATTAAAAATGCATTACCCATTTTCTTTAACAAATTTTAAGTTTTATTTTAATTACTAATTAATTAATGTATCCAATGCTGAGAATCAATAAAAGATGTATATTTTGTTATAAATATTTTAATATATCCTAATAACACACGTAAAAAACAATTCCATGAAATAGCAGGAATAACGAAATAGGTTGTACAAGTGTATGGACCTAGTTTGTTTAAAAAAGTTTCCCATTGTGAATATGCACCCTATTAGGATATAATGCAGAACTAAGGGACAAAAATTGTTTACACTATTTTATAATGTGTATGTATGACATAAATCACAATATCTGAATAACAGGAACGTGAACTTCGATAGACAGTCATTGGGGAAATATTCGGACTGGAAAATGAACGGCGATATAGTTCTGCACATAGGACATCTGAAAATAAGCACATGGAGTTAAAAACTCCTTATGCAAAAATGACTAAATTAAAAATTAATCGAAAACATTGATCAAAATGATTGACTAGGTGTCATGGTGGTCTTTTTAATAGCATCATGTTTCGATGGGGTTAATCTTCAATTATGTTCAGGCAAATAACTGAAAGGTCTTATCACTATAATGAGATGTCAATTAGAATCATTTTCAGGAAATTTTGGAATAATCTGTCAACCATATAACAAAATTTAAATAATATTATGAAAATTCTTACTTTACACCGTCGTTTGGTAGATTGCAATATTTTTTCCATGTTGTGATGCAGTCAAAACAGAAGATATGCACACAGTCGGTAAGAACTCCGTATGAGGGGCAATTCTCACTTGGAATCTCATCGTAGCATATGGAACAGGTATCCGTATTAGCATCCTCCTTAGATGGAACGTTATTGGTGGCCATTTTCTATAACTTTGTAATCCAAATCAAACAGATTAAGTATTGAGGTACTATTGTCTTTTGACTAAACTTCAGTTCAATGTCGTCAACTGTCATCTGTATTATAAGTCATTCATGACATTTGTAAATATTTCAAATATAATTTCAAAGAATAAGAAATTAAATTATGATCTGACAAAGTCATCGAATTACTTTTTTTCAGTTTGAAATGAAAATGTAATTAAAAATTAGATGAAAAAAGAGCTTTTAAATTGTATTCTCTCCTAATGCTGTGGTAAACTTTAGTGATTTAATCATATGTAAAGTATATCATTTTGTAGTGTATCATCATTTTGTTGTGTATCCTAAAATGCAGATATATAAAATGTCAATAACAAAAAACTGTTAAAACGAAGAGCTAATTTATTTTAAGACACTCTCTAATTATTCAGTACAAAGTTCTAACAATATAAAAAATGCATTCCCATTTTTTTTAACAAATTTTAAGCCTTATTTTAATTTACTAATTAATTAATGATGAGAATTAATAAGAGAAGTATATTTTATTACAAATATTTTAATTTAACCTAATAACACACATAATAAACAATTCGATAAACTAGCAGGAATAACCTAATAGGTTGTACAAGTTTCCCACTATGAATATGCATCCTATTAGGATAGAATGCAGAACTAAGAGACAAAAATTATTTACCCTATTTTATAATCTATATGTATGACATAAATCACAGTATCTCATTAACAGGAACATGTATTTCGTTAGGCGGTCCTTGGGGAAATATTCGGCCCGGAAAATGAACCTCGATACAGTTCTGCACATAGGACAACTGAAAATAAACAATAGTTTAGTCAGTGTTAAACACACGGAGTTAAAAACTCCTATGTAAAATAAAGTAAACTAAAAATTAATCGAAAACATTGATCGAAATGATTGACTAGGTGACTTGGTGGTCTTTTTAATAGTATCATGTTTCGATGGGGTTAATCGCCAATTATGTTCAGGCAAATAACTGAAAGGCCTTATCACCATAATGTGATGTCAATTAGAATTATTTTCAGGAAATTTTTGAATAATCTGTCAACGATATAACAAAATTTAAATAATAATATAAAAATTCTTACCCTACACAGTTGTTTGGTACATTGCAATAATTTTTCCATGTTGTGATGCAGTCATAACAGAAGATATGATCACAGTCGGTAAGAACTCCGTATGTGGGACAATTCTCACTTGGAATCTCATTGTAGCATATGGAACAGGTATCCGGATTAGCATTTTCCCCAGATGGAACGTTATTGGTGGCCATTTTCAATACATTTGAAATCCAAATCAAACAGATTAAGTAGTGGGGTACTATTGTTTAGAGACTAAACTTCAGTTCTACGTTTTTTTTTTTGAAATGTCATTAACTGTCTTCTATATTGTCATGCATGACATTTGTAGATATTTCATAGATTTTGTAATTTTATAGAATAAGAAATCAAATACGATCTGACAAAGTCATCCAATTAGTTTTTAATCAGTTTGAGATGAAAATGTTATTAAAAATTAACCAAAAAAAGAGTTTTTAAATTTTTGTCTCCTGATCCTGTGCTAAACTTTAATGATTTAATCTTCTGCAATATATATCATTTTATAGGGACAAAATTCTAATGCTGACAATCAATAGAAGAAGGATATTTTATTATAAATATTTTAATTTAACTAAATAACACAGAAAAAAACAATTCGATAAAACAGCAGGAATAACCTAATAGGTTGTACAAGCGGAGCCTAGTTTGTTTAAAAAAGTTTCCCACTATGAATATGCACCCTATTAGGATATAATGCAGAACTAAGAGACAAAAATTATTTACCCTATTTTATAATCTATATGTATAACATAAATCACAGTATCTCATTAACAGGAACATGTATTTCGTTAGGCGGTCCTTGGGGAAATATTCGGAACGGAAAATGAACGTCGATATAGTTCTGCACATAGGACAACTGAAAATAAACAATAGTTTAGTCAGTGTTAAACACACGGAGTTAAAAACTCCTATGTAAAATAAAGTAAACTAAAAATTAATCGAAAACATTGATCGAATGAATGTTTCGATGGGGTTAATCGCCAATTATGTTCAGGTAAATAACTGAAAGGCCTTATCACCATAATGAGATGTCAATTAGAATTATTTTCAGGAAATTTTTGAATAATCTGTCAACGATATAACAAAATTTAAATAATAATATAAAAATTCTTACCTTACACAGTTGTTTGGTACATTGCAATAATTTTTCCATGTTGTGATGCAGCCATAACAGAAGATATGGTCTCAGTCGGTAAGAACTCCGTATGAGGGACAATTCTCACTTGGAATCTCATTGTAGCATATGGAACAGGTATCCGGATTAGCACTTGCCACAGATGGAACGTTATTGGTGGCCATTTTCAATAGATTTGTAATCCAAATCAAACAGATTAAGTAGTGGGGTACTATTGTTTAGAGACTAAACTTCAGTTCTACGTTTTTTTTTTGAAATGTCATTAACTGTCTTCTATATTGTCATGCATGACATTTGTAGATATTTCATAGATTTTGTAATTTTATAGAATAAGAAATCAAATACGATCTGACAAAGTCATCCAATTAGTTTTTAATCAGTTTGAGATGAAAATGTTATTAAAAATTAACCAAAAAAAGAGTTTTTAAATTTTTGTCTCCTGATCCTGTGCTAAACTTTAATGATTTAATCTTCTGCAATATATATCATTTTATAGGGACAAAATTCTAATGCTGACAATCAATAGAAGAAGGATATTTTATTATAAATATTTTAATTTAACTAAATAACACAGAAAAAAACAATTCGATAAAACAGCAGGAATAACCTAATAGGTTGTACAAGCGGAGCCTAGTTTGTTTAAAAAAGTTTCCCACTATGAATATGCACCCTATTAGGATATAATGCAGAACTAAGAGACAAAAATTATTTACCCTATTTTATAATCTATATGTATAACATAAATCACAGTATCTCATTAACAGGAACATGTATTTCGTTAGGCGGTCCTTGGGGAAATATTCGGAACGGAAAATGAACGTCGATATAGTTCTGCACATAGGACAACTGAAAATAAACAATAGTTTAGTCAGTGTTAAACACACGGAGTTAAAAACTCCTATGTAAAATAAAGTAAACTAAAAATTAATCGAAAACATTGATCGAATGAATGTTTCGATGGGGTTAATCGCCAATTATGTTCAGGCAAATAACTGAAAGGCCTTATCACCATAATGAGATGTCAATTAGAATTATTTTCAGGAAATTTTTGAATAATCTGTCAACGATATAACAAAATTTAAATAATAATATAAAAATTCTTACCTTACACAGTTGTTTGGTACATTGCAATAATTTTTCCATGTTGTGATGCAGCCATAACAGAAGATATGGTCACAGTCGGTAAGAACTCCGTATGAGGGACAATTCTCACTTGGAATCTCATTGTAGCATATGGAACAGGTATCCGGATTAGCATTTTCCCCAGATGGAACGTTATTGGTGGCCATTTTCAATAAATTTGTAATTCAAATCAAACAGATTAAGTCTTGAGGTACTGCTGTTTCCGGACTAAACTTCAGTTCTACGTTTTTTTGAAATGTCACTGTCATCTGTATTGTCATGCATGACATTTGTAGATATTTCATAGATTTTGTAATTTTATAGAATAAGAAATCAAATTCGATCTGACAAAGTTATCCAATTAGTTTTCAATCAGTTTGAGATGAAAATGTTATTAAAAATTAACCAAAAAAAGAGTTTTTAAATTTTTGTCTCCTGATCCTGTGCTAAACTTTAATGATTTAATCTTCTGCAATATATATATCATTTTGTAGGGACAAAATCCTAATGCTGACAATCAATAGAAGAAGGATATTTTATTATAAATATTTTAATTTAACTAAATAACACAGAAAAAAACAATTCGATAAAACACCAGGAATAACCTAATAGGTTGTACAAGTGGAGCCTAGTTTGTTTAAAAAAGTTTCCCACTATGAATATGCACCCTATTAGGATATAATGCAGAACTAAGAGACAAAAATTATTTACCCTATTTCATAATCTATATGTATAACATAAATCACAGTATCTCATTAACAGGAACATGTATTTCGTTAGGCGGTCCTTGGGGAAATATTCGGAACGGAAAATGAACGTCGATATAGTTCTGCACATAGGACAACTGAAAATAAACAATAGTTTAGTCAGTGTTAAACACATGGAGTTAAAAACTCCTATGTAAAATAAAGTAAACAAAAAATTAATCAAAAACATTGATCGAATGAATGTTTCGATGGGGTTAATCGCCAATTATGTTCAGGCAAATAACTGAAAGGCCTTATCACCATAATGAGATGTCAATTAGAATTATTTTCAGGAAATTTTTGAATAATCTGTCAACGATATAACAAAATTTAAATAATAATATAAAAATTCTTACCTTACACAGTTGTTTGGTACATTGCAATAATTTTTCCATGTTGTGATGCAGCCATAACAGAAGATATGGTCACAGTCAGTAAGAACTCCGTACGTGGGACAATTCTCACTTGGAATCTCATTGTAGCATATGGAACAGGTATCCGGATTAGCATTTTCCCCAGATGGAACGTTATTGGTGGCCATTTTCAATAAATTTGTAATTCAAATCAAACAGATTAAGTCTTGAGGTACTGCTGTTTCCGGACTAAACTTCAGTTCTACGTTTTTTTGAAATGTCACTGTCATCTGTATTGTCATGCATGACATTTGTAGATATTTCATAGATTTTGTAATTTTATAGAATAAGAAATCAAATTCGATCTGACAAAGTTATCCAATTAGTTTTCAATCAGTTTGAGATGAAAATGTTATTAAAAATTAACCAAAAAAAGAGTTTTTAAATTTTTGTCTCCTGATCCTGTGCTAAACTTTAATGATTTAATCTTCTGCAATATATATATCATTTTGTAGGGACAAAATCCTAATGCTGACAATCAATAGAAGAAGGATATTTTATTATAAATATTTTAATTTAACTAAATAACACAGAAAAAAACAATTCGATAAAACACCAGGAATAACCTAATAGGTTGTACAAGTGGAGCCTAGTTTGTTTAAAAAAGTTTCCCACTATGAATATGCACCCTATTAGGATATAATGCAGAACTAAGAGACAAAAATTATTTACCCTATTTCATAATCTATATGTATAACATAAATCACAGTATCTCATTAACAGGAACATGTATTTCGTTAGGCGGTCCTTGGGGAAATATTCGGAACGGAAAATGAACGTCGATATAGTTCTGCACATAGGACAACTGAAAATAAACAATAGTTTAGTCAGTGTTAAACACATGGAGTTAAAAACTCCTATGTAAAATAAAGTAAACAAAAAATTAATCAAAAACATTGATCGAATGAATGTTTCGATGGGGTTAATCGCCAATTATGTTCAGGCAAATAACTGAAAGGCCTTATCACCATAATGAGATGTCAATTAGAATTATTTTCAGGAAATTTTTGAATAATCTGTCAACGATATAACAAAATTTAAATAATAATATAAAAATTCTTACCTTACACAGTTGTTTGGTACATTGCAATAATTTTTCCATGTTGTGATGCAGCCATAACAGAAGATATGGTCACAGTCAGTAAGAACTCCGTACGTGGGACAATTCTCACTTGGAATCTCATTGTAGCATATGGAACAGGTATCCGGATTAGCATTTTCCCCAGATGGAACGTTATTGGTGGCCATTTTCAATAAATTTGTAATTCAAATCAAACAGATTAAGTCTTGAAGTACTGCTGTTTCCAGACTAAACTTCAGTTCTACGTTTTTTTGAAATGTCACTGTCATCTGTATTGTCATGCATGACATTTGTAGATATTTCATAGATTTTGTAATTTTATAGAATAAGAAATCAAATACGATCTGACAAAGTCATCCAATTAGTTTTCAATCAGTTTGAGATGAAAATGTTATTAAAAATTAACTGGAAAAAGATCTTTTAAGTTGTTTTCTTTCCTCATCCTGTGATAAACTTTAGTGATTTAATCTTCTGCAATATATATCATTTATAGGGACAAAATACTAATGCAAATATATAAAATGTTAACTTAATGTACAAAGTTCTTACAATATTAAAAGTGCATTCCCATTTTCTTTAACAAATATTAAGTCTTGAGAATGTAGCACCCTATTAGGATATAATGCAGAACTAAGAGGCAATAATTGTTTGCACTATTTTATAATCTGTGTGAATGGCACACATCCCAATATCTGAATAACACGAACATGAATTTCGATAGCCGATCCTTGGGGAAATATCTGGAACGCAGAATGAACGCCGATATAGTTCTGCACATGGGACATCTGAAAATAAACAATAGTTTAGTCAGTGTTAAAAATCTCCGAGATAATATTAATAAATTAAAAACTAATCGAAAACATTTATCATAATAATTGACTAGGATTATTATGATGGTATTTTTAATTGCACCATGTTTCGATGGGGTTAATCACCAATTATATTCAGGCAAAAAAATTGAGTCACTGTAACGAGAAGTCAATTAGAATTGTTGTTAGAAAATTTTAGAATAATCATGGTATAACGCAATTTAAATAATATTATAAAAATTCTTACCTTACACGATTGTTTGATACATTGCAATAATTTTTCCATGTTGTGATGCAGTCATAACAGAAGATATGATCGCAATCGGTAAGAACTCCGTATGTCGGACAATTCTCACTTGGAATGTCATTGTAGCATATAGAACAGGTATTCGTGTTAGTACATGCCCAATCTGGAATGTTATTGTTATCCATTTTTAATAAATTTAATTGAGACTATTTTTGAAAATTATTTTATATTTATTATACAGTTGGATAATTTTGCTTATTTTCGGTTCGAAGCCTCTCAATTAAATTTTTTCAAACCTACAACAGAAATGTCAGTGACTATTTATATTTATTAGAAACAAATTCTTACAGTAACTGTCCAAAATTCAAAATTTGATCATACCAAACAAATATCCTAACGGTGCTGGAACTCAGACAAAATATTTTATTACACTTTACTAATAAGACCGGTGAATCGACTGGTTACACTTGTAGCTTAAACAACTTTAAAGAACTGAAATTAACTTTAGTTTCAAGACATTTCATATTAATAATTAAGTGCCACCCCCGTTAATTGTAAGTACTAGATTCGCGAATAGCGCGAATTTCAAAAAAAATATATTAATAAATATTAATGGCGCTGATTTGAATTTGAGTTGGCGCAGTGGCATCTGTTGGTCGACACGTGAACTCAAACTTCAAAAATTGAACAATTTCTCTTTGATTTTGTGTCTTGCCTGAATTAAATGTTCGCTCATTTTGTTCAGTTTAAGAGGTTTCATTGAGGGCCTAATTTTTTGAGGTACTTATAAATAAAAATATAATTTTGTATAAATATTTTATTACCTATTTAAAATTTCATTTTAACATAAATTATGAACAAAAGTAAAGAAACAGGGGATATTGGGCTTATGTTAACTTGGTAAGTTGTTTCACAGAATGTGTTGACGAACTAGAATAAATGCGTTATTCCAAACGTCGTGAAACAAATGTCCAAAATATAATTGTTTATAAAACCAAATATTAAAAAATTTATTAATCATCATCGCCATCATCATCAAGTTCCAGAATGCCCATAAAAACAAGTAGACGGATTACGTTAGGAAAGATTAGCCCCAGGCATGAGGGGCACCTGAAAATAATAAATTCTGTGACTATTTTGTAACAGTAATATTGTTTGTGCTCTGCAGGTTTGTCTTTAAACCGACCCAACCGTCAGGATTCTGATCAGGTTTCCAATTACCTCATTAGCCGATCACAGGACATGCAAAATATATGTGGGAGTTCCGGGATGCTGTGAAATACTGGATCGACATCTCCTAGAACTTTGCCACATAAGAAACAATTTAAATTTGGTCTAACCGGCATCTTGCTCAACTTCAAATTAGGAAGGGCAAATGAAAGAAGAGGCCTCCCCCGTCAATCGTGGTTAGCGCGAGTTTTAAAATCAAAGTCCCCTTGTAATTATGTTTCGGCCTTTTATATTAAAAATTGTTGGCACCCTTGTTAATTGATATTACTAAAATCGTGGTTGGCGCGAATTTCAAAATCGATAATTTGTTCTACAATAATTAACGAAAATTATATTACTATACGATTCATTTTCAATTACCTCCTAATTATGGTGACCTTTCCAATTTCTATATATCCATATTATTTATTATTAGGTATTAGAAATATGTGGGTACAGGCTGAAAATTCAAAATTAAATGATGTTCCTAAATGTGAATAGAATAATTAGTTCATTTTGTAGTTAACCATTCTTTGTATTAATTAATTATTATTGAAATATATATATATATATATATATATATATATATATATATATATATATATATACAGCACGAAAAGTGTTTGATCCATCTGAATACTGAAAGAGACAATGTGCAATACAGGAAGTCTCCCACCATGGGACAGACTTTTACTGTCTCTGTCATGCATGTTGTCTCTCTCTAAATTCAGATGGGTCAAATGCTTTTCCTGTATGTGTGTGTATATATATATATATATAGGTGTATGTATATATATATATATTATTTTAAAAATCAAAAATGTCTTGTTAATAAGAAAAATTAAGACATTTTCTATTTTCAAATTGCATTGAAAATGAGATTTAATACAAATTTTTAAATATAATATTTGAAATAAAAATTTAAAATAACAGTTTTATTTTATTTATTTATTTATTTATTAAATTAAATTGTTTATTTTTAATCTTTAAGCTTTCAAATTCTATAATTTTAAATAAAATTTTATTTATTTATTTTTTTACTTTAAATAATTATTGTAATTTGTAAATAAATAATGGGTTTTTATATCAAATCTTAAAAATTTAAATAAAATATTTTATTTTATTATAATTTTTTTAATTTAAATCGTATTTTTTTACTTTTAATTTATTTATTTATTTATTTTAATTTAAATGTTATGTTAAGTTTTTTCTTAGTATTTCAAATTAAATATTTTTTATTAAAATAGTTACTTTTGATTATTTATTTAATTAATTTAAACAGTAATTTTTTACTTTTAAGCTTAATGTTTCAAATATAATAAATTTAATTAAGAATTTTTTTTTATTTATTTAAATGGTTTATTTACTTTCAAGGTTAATATTTCAAATATTATTAATTTAAATTAACAATTTTATTTATTTATTTATAATATTTTTAATTTATATATTTCAAATTTTACAAAATTAAAAGTTTTTATTTTATTTTTAATTTAAATAATTATTTTTTACTTTTAATTTTTTTTAATTAAATTTAATTTTTTTAATTAAATTAGTTTTTAAGCTTAATATTTCAAATATTATAGATTTAAATTAACGATTTTTAATTTATTATTTATTTATTTATCCCTCATTTATAGAAAGATACTTACCAGATTGACTGGGTAATCTATTGAGACAATCAAGCCAATGAATTAGACTAAAATAGATTTTATAAAAAAATGTGGTCCGGCCTATTCTGCACATGTACTACATGTAACGAACATGTCTTCTGTTTTGATTTTTCCACAACATGGATAAAACACTTCCACCCAGAAGGGAAATATGTGGTAAGACTTCCTATAGTTCAGTTTGTCATAAAATATTTGATAAAGATGTTTGATAGGTCATTTCTATGACACTTATTTCATAACTTTAATATTAACAAAATTAAAAATATATTTATTTTAATTTTTCCCCCCACCCCCAAATTTAATTTTTATAATTGTGTATTCGTATACACTTTCCCAAAAATGAATATTTTTAAGTCACGAAAATTATATGAAAAGAAATTAAACAATCGACGTAGATTCTCAGTTTATTAAATATCACTTTATTATTTCTAAATGTTGTACAATTATTATATAAGTTAATAGGTCAAAATAAAATATTTTATAAAAAATGTAATTTTATTCATAATTTTAGCACTTGATATATATATTTGATAAAATACAGCATAAAGCTTCTTTGTAAATGCAAAGCAGTCTTAGTTTTGAACCAAATCTCTGTAGTGTGGTACGTTGTCCCATAATTTGGCATCCCAAGAGGGGAAAACTTGTTTGAATGACTCTGGTTCATCTCCTTGTGCTACTGTTACAGCCTTAACACCATCGCGTCCCAGTTCTTTCAAGTATTTCTAAAAAAAAAACAAAATTTAGACAATTCCATCATCGGTATAGTTTTCACAATTTACCTCCACTAGAGTTTCGCTTTGCTCCTTCTCTTCGGGGCTAGCGCCGTTACCAATCCACACGAACAGTTCCAAGCCATTGTCCAAAACCATGACGTCGTCCTCATTAAGATCCTTCTGTTCGAAGTTGTGCACCTCCTCAATTCTGAACTTGCCGCCCTTAGTACGAATTTCGGCGTGGAAAAGTCTCGGTTCCCAGTCGGCGTCGACGTCGTTGCTGGCGGAACGCACCAGGCGATCGCTGCGCTCCCCGAAAGCCCTCCAGGTCTTGAAGTACTGGGTGAACGGTGTTGTCTCGGCTCCCTCGACCAGTCTCTGGATGTGCGTCCACTTGGGGTACTTCTTGGAGGTCATGTAGTTTTCGGCCTTTTTGATGGCTTCACCCTTTTCTTTGGCGTTGCACTTCTTGCCAACCCAGACGAAGATGTTGGCGTCCACGGTGTCGAGGATGAAGCAGTCATTGGTGTCCAAAGCGGATTGCACGAGAGGCTTCTGGCCTACGGGGGTGACTTTCAGGGAGCCGCTGGCGTCCGACACGCGGTACAACGTGACGACTCGTTCTTCGTTGCTTTCGAATTGTTGGTCGTCACCGCCTACGCTTTCTTCCGGTACGGTGGCTTGGCTGCCTTCTCCCAGTGCTTTGAAGAAGTTGTCGAAGTCACTTTGGGGGCTGAACTCATCTGCAAATAATCCGTATTTAAGTGTTATAAGTAAATGTTGCTGTGCAAATCGGCACTCACCAACAATGGTGATCTTTCCTTTTCCCGCGTGGTCTTGGTCTCTAATTTGAGATGCGGCGCCGATTGCCTTAAGTTTTTCCACACGTTTGGCCTTCTGACCAACGTAGACGTAAATGTCTGAACCCACGTCGAGGATGAAGCAGTCGCCTTTGTTCATGGACGCGATGCTGGGGCTGACTTGTTTGACGCGTATGTTTCTGGAGCCCTTGACTTGGAACAACCTCTTTTCGTAGGCGTTTCTGTCCACATGGTGGAAACCAGATTGGACGCCACCCGGCAAGTATCTTACACCATTTTTGAAATGGGAAAGGAAGAGTTGGGATTCGTGCTCTTGCACTTCACGGTACTCAACTGGGTCACCGCCAAGCTGCTCGTCCAGTTGCACTGTCAGAATTGCTGCGGATCCAGCTTCGTCCTAAAGTTAATTGCATATTTATAAATATAATCATTAAAAATTATCATATTTTAGTAATTACATTGTTATAAAAATAACATGAGATAATTATCATGATAAATTATTCAACGTTAAACAACAGATGACTTATAGTTGGAAACAGATTAGATTATAAATACAAGTTAATTGCATTAAGTAATTAAATTGGGCACACAAGCGATTCGTTGATTACCCAAAATAGCTTACCTGACTTGTCTCAGAGCCCAGCCAGAAGTGGATATCCCAAGATTTCTGTTTGTTCTTGTTGATTTTGGTCTATAAAAAATTAACTTGGTGACACATTTTATCGTAATAAATTTATGAACTTACAAATAAAACAATGTAAGAGTCTCCAGTGTAGAATTTTCCATAGTCACTCTTGGGATAACGTACAGGTTTAAAGTCCTGGAAAATGGGATTGATTTAATTCATTTTAGTACAATTAATTTGATTTTAAAGGTTAAGCAATGCAATAGATGTGATAAACGTTCTAAAAGAAATCGATATAATCAAATGTCAAACGCCGTAAAGTTCATTTTCATGTAATAAAAAGAATTTTAAAAGTTAATTCTCAATATTAGATTAATGAAGTGTTAAGTTCACATCAGGGAAATATAAAACAGATTATTGTATTATAAATTTTAGAAAGATATACATATAAATACATATTTGTTGTATTTAAACAGGAAAATTCATTTTAATATGTCGGTGTATTTTAATTAATAAAGTTAATAAAGTTGCTAAAAATTATAAAAACCTCTCAATTTTTTAATTTTTAACGTTTCTTTTAATAATTATTTTTAACATAATCCTGTTGATTGATGAATTAATGTTGATTTTCGTGTAACAAATATAATATTAAAAGTTAATTAAATTATAAATTTTAAAAAGATTTATATATAAATAAATAAAAAACAAACACAATATTTCTATATATTTAGCAGGAAAATTAATTTTAATAAGTTGATGTATTTCAACTAATAAAATTCAGACTGTCAGAATAATTTTAGTCATTTCTAATATTTTCTTAACAGCAATAAATTTTCTGTTTATCTATGATCAGAAATATGTAAAACGGATTATTGTATTATAAATTTTAGAAATATTTAGATATAAATGAATAAAAAACAAACACAATATTTCTATATTTAGCAGGAAAAATAATTTTAATATGTTGGTATATTTCAACTAATAAAATTCAGACTGTTTCAGAATAATTTCAGCCACTTCCAATATTTTCTTACAAACAATAAATTTTTTGTTTATAAATAATCTCTGTTAAGAATTATAAAAATTGGTTATAAAAAATTATCTTTATTTTGCTGTTAATGTTTCCTTTTAATAATATTTTTTATCATAACTTTAAAAGTTAATTTCCAATATTATATTAATGAAATTTAAGTTCATATCAGAGATATATAAAACAAATTATTGTATTATAAATTTTAAAAAGATTTAGATATAAATAAATAATAAACACACACGAGATTTCTATATTTATCAGGAAAATTAATTTTAATATATTGGTGTATTTCAACAAATAAAATTCAGGTTGTTTCAGAATAATTTCAGCCACTTCTAATATTTTCTCAGCAGTAATAAATTTTCTGTTTATCTTCTAAATAGTTTCTGTTAAGAATTATAAAAACCGTTTATAAAAATTTATCCTGTTCCTGTTTCATAATTCTGTTGATGTTGATTTTCGTGTAATAAAATGAGACTAAGGAGTTCTAATATTAGATTAATGGAGACATAAAACAGATTACTGTGTTATAAATTTTTAAATACGAATAATAATAAAAAAACAAATATATATTTGTTGTATTTAAACTGGAAAAATCATTCTAATATGTTGATGTATTTTAAATAATAAAATTTAAATGACTTTTGAATAATGTCAGCCACATCCAATATTTTTTCACTATCAATAAATTTTCTATTAAAATAAATAACCTCTGTTATGAATTTGTTAATGTTTCCTTTTAATAATAATTAGTAACCATAAGTATCCTTTAATGTGTTTCAGTAACAACAGAAAAAGTACAATAAGTATTTTTAAACCGCTTTAAAAATAAAAATAGAGATGTAATATAGAATCCTGACAGACAAAAAACATATTTAAAAACTATGATTTATTTGTGTTGTTGTGGCCTGTGTTGAAAATACTGTGCTTTCATGTTTAAGTATTATTGACTTAAGCTGTCAGTTGCACATTGAATTAACTCTTTTATTTATTCAAACAATATGGACGAAGAGAGACGATAATTTCGAATAACAAAAATAGCCGATGTTTACTTTGGATTGCTTTATTGACGTGTCGAAGAAAATTTTAAAAATTATCCAGAAAATATAAATTTTGCTAAAAGAACACATAAATTTTGTTTAAATATTTTTGTTTCCGTCGTCGAAATTAACTCGTGTATTTTATGGTTGTTTATAGAGAACAAATATTTTTAGATGTGGCAATCTTCTTTATTGAAGTGTATCACCGTCTGACTCACTCGTAATTAACAAGTGGAACTGTATAAAACACAAGGTTGGAGGCAAATTAACAACAATGGAAATATCAACTGTGTCTAATGTTTTAAACATAGAAGTAGCCATAAAAACCACAAGGATTTGTTACCAATTTAAAATACAAAATATTTGAAAAGTACGACTTGTTTGTTTTTTGTTTTGGTACTATAAAAATACATCATCACATATAAAAGTACAAATTATTAGATTTCTATAATAGTTTACAATAAAAATATCAATTAATGGATTTTTGTGTAACAAAATATTTATCATATTGTATTCATTTACATAATTGTTTATGCAAGTAAAAATTTAACTATAATAGAGTGCAAACAACCTTATCTGTCTATTTCCTGCGATAGCAGGTCCACCGATTATTTTATTATATTAGTTTTTAGTCACAGAGTATTAAAACCTATAAATGTAAATTTTAAAAATGAGATAAAAATATTTTATTTGTATTTTTAGAAGACTATTCTAATAAATAAAAAATCACATGTAATTATAAAATAAACTTAATATTATTGAAAATAATACTTATTATTTTATTGTTTTACCTCAATCCTCCAGATTTCCAATCCAGCCTCCTTGCCGGCGTTAGCGAACGCTGGATCCATGATGGTACTACCGGCCTTCTGTCTCTTGGGGTCTGGTGAACTGAACTGTCCGGGCCGTTTGTATGTGGTGGCCGCCGACGAGCTTTCGAAGCCGACTATCAGCACCAGGATCGCGAACAACTTCACGAACCGCCTGCTGGCATCTAGGCGTCTTGCCTGCCGAAACATTATGCTCATGCGCTCAAAACCTGAAACAAAAGGAAAAATTGTGCTATTTTTTGCCTTTTGGGATGGTCCTTTTTTGTGGTGCGGCTCCAAACGTTGGCAATTATTTCTAGACGGGCATTCCTTAGATGATGTATGGCCGACGGTCTTTTAGCTCTAACTGATCCGCTTTTTAGAGACAGCTATTCGGGCTATTAATTACGATTTGAGGAAGTCTGGCCCACGAGTGATTGTCTATTTACGCACTATTATGTGTTAACTAATAAGTAAATAGTTACTGTAGATTACTTAAGTGAAAATTAAGTAAAATTGACAATTTATTATCAATGTATTGTAAATATATTACACAGTTTTTGTTCTAATCTCCATTATAAACAAAAAAAACATAAATGGAGCAAATTAATTAAATCGTTTCAGGGCTTTAAAATTTAAAAATGAATCAATACTATATTGATTTATAATGAAGTCATCATGGTGCCGATTTCCTTGACACATTTACAATAAATATGTTTCTGTTTCCTTAAATGATTGGCATTTGATTATCGAGCAGAAAATCTCCTGCTGTTGCACAACTTTTTCCTTAATTCGGCCAATAGTGTTCTAAAAATAGAAACAATCGATCCTAGTCCCATTTCTCCTAGTAAATTTAATGTTTCACAATCCAAGAATTATCTATTATTAAATTGTGACTTATAAATTGTTGTACACACTTTTATAGGTGTGTGAAACTGCAAATTGCACTTGGCACAATTTTTAAAGGGTATTTGCCAAATTATTTCTTGTAAGAAATAAAATAAAACAAAAAAAAATATTTGAAATTGTTGAATACTAATTTTAAGTCAGGCTTTTCTTCCAAAGTAAATTAATGGTGTAATAAACTAATTTATTAAAATTAATTTGTGTACAAACTAAATATAATTTCTAAAAAAATATTGTCTATATTTAAAATTATCTATTTACTATTGTATCTGCTACATTAGTCGACATAATTATAGCAAATTTTTAAAATATATTAAAAATATTAGTTGTGCTACTTTAATTGGATGCCTGTACCTATAATGTTTATTGTTTTTCTCTGTTATTGTTCTATCTAATATAGAACTGATTAATCTAATTTTATTCTTTTAAAAAGTGTGTACTTTTCTATTTTTCAGTAGACAAAATTATGGCAACTTTTTAGTTTATGATCTTTCATTGGTCTTTGTGAATTTAAATTAATTATTTACTATTGGTTTTTTTGCTTATTATATTTATTTAATCATTAGTGGAAGTAAAACTGTAAGAAAAATTTTAATTCAGAGTTACGGCTAAAAAAGTCAATTGTTTCCTGTATTATTAGAGAAACTGGTCAAGTGGCAACTACGAAAAAAATTGTGTGAGTTCAAAAAACTTGAAAGAAAATAGATATCTCGATAATTCGAATGTCAAAAAACAGTCCAATCTTATCGTCAACTGAAATTAAAGCCAACCTGAAGAAAATTGAACTTACTGAAATTAGTTCAGGGACTGTGAAAAGAAGAAAAACCCTGATGAAAGTACAATTTCAACTTGCTTAGGGTCACATTCACTGGACCACAGCTTTTAGTGACGTGTCTAAATTTAATTCAGATTTAATCATTAAAAATATTTATATTCAGATCAATTCAGAAAAATATATGTAACATTTTATAGAATAAGAATTTTTAAAATACTGTATAAAACAACAATAGTAAATTAATATTATTTTAACAGTTCACATTAAATAAAAAAGTTATGACTAAAATATTTAAAAAGTTGCTATAATTATGGCCACTACTGTATATAAATGTTCTTAGACATATTTATAGGTATGTAAAGATGCAAACTGCACTTGGCACAGTTTTTAACGAGTATTAAAAAATATATTCACCGTAAAAAAATAAAAGTAGATTTGAATTAGATTTAAATCTAATTTTTATTGTATGTTATAAATATATCATATCATATTACAATTCTGCACAAATAAAAATGAACATTATCATAGGGAATTCATCACAATTTCCAATTAGTTCACTATCACTATTCAAATATGTGGGAAATTAGCCACAAATACCACAGACAATTATTACGGCATAAAAGTCAGAATAAAAATTTACTGCCACATATATTATAACATATGAGAGCCATTAAGCGACTTTTAATTTCGTGTGATAAATTTATTTATATATGATATGGATGCACTAATTCTTTCGAAAACTAAAATTCCAACTTCTAGTTTGAAATTTGTGACCGAACTAAAAGTTTCTACACATGAAAACAACAGTACATCATACCGGTATTGGTTCTAAATAATATTCTATTTGAGTTGGCTGCCGGAGCAACGTAATTACCAGTTTTATGACTTTATGTCCTGTAAATATACAGTGGATACATAATTAAATTAACATCAAAGTAAATACGTCATGAAAATTTACGGCTGTTCCCTCAATAATACGTGAACTGTGGTTGTGATTATTTTGGGGTTTTATATCATCGGACTCAGTACCGAGAGAACTACAAACGACATTGAGGAAAAACACATTAGTCGATATGATTAATTGGACTATAAATTCACTGTAAATATGTAGTAAAATTTTATTTTGGCGATGCGACGCACTATCTTAAATAGAACGCAAACTGACCAGACTTAACGTCGTGAATCTATAACAATAAATTTTCTTACACTCACCTTCGAACACACAAAACAAACTACACTTCACGGTTTTTATAACAAGACTACAACGAGATGATGTTCGTTCCGCGGTTTAGATCCGTATATTTACATATGTAATAAGACAACTCTTATAGCAATGACCCAAATGGAAGGTCATCATTCATATTTCATGATTTAGATTATATCTTAGAAAATAAAGGCTTCATGGAATGCCGCGAGATAATCGCCAATTTATTTACAAGACGAAAAATATACTTTAGTGGGAATTAACGTAAAACGACAACCATTGACGTGTACATTTTACAATATTAAAAAAACAATGGGGGGCCACACTATGTTAATTAGGAAATGTATACCTCTAATTAAAGGCAGTCAAAATATTTTATATCAAATAATTACACCATATTTTTTGTACCATTATTCATTTTGTACCCAAATCAAAATAATTTGTACTTTAAACTAAATAAATGGGCAATGTGGCTGCTCACAGAAATAGCACACATTTAAAAAACATTAAATATTTTATATATAACTTTTTAAAAAGAGATTCGGTGTAAATTAAATTCTTCATCTGGTTTGATGGTTTTTGGTATTTCAATTGAGACATTATATCGTTCTATAAATTTCAATTGGATTTAGATCCAGATTTTGTGGTGGCATATCGAGAACTTTTACATGATTCTCCTTTAGTCAGTTTTGGTCAACTTTGGAGTCGATGTAACTAACAGATTATAGTTGGCAAATGGTTTCATTGCATCTCTAATGATGTGTCTATACACGAAACTGTCCAATTTACCAGTAATTTTTGTGTATATTGTATTTTCAAATGAGTATCTTGATTCATATTTGTTAATAACATTGTAAACCACTTTTGGAAAGCATCTCGAGTTAATAGCAACGTCAGAAATAGTTAGACATTCATGTTTTATGTCAATTATTATTTCACTCTTCTCTGAATTGCAATGTTTCTTTCTTATCACTGAAAGAGAGTTATTTAATAAAATTATATAAATCTTATAAGAATTCTTCTTATTAAAAGTATTGTTAATAGTGTTACAAAACGTAAACACATTTGAATGTGCTATTCCTTTGGCCAAATCAAATAATTGTGCACTTAAAGTAATATTTCCGTCATCTTTAAGACAAAAAAGAAAAAAATTTGGAAATACATTTTATATACTTTCTGAACAAAATTTTAATTAAATCCATTTGTGAAATATCTTACAAAATGTTTAATTTTAAATTTGTGCTATTTTTGGCCACCATTGTAATTTGCATACAATATAAAACTAATTATTTCAAAAAAGCAATTATTTCAAAACAGAAAAAACATATTACTTAATATGGAAACCGGAAAAAATAATTTACGTTTCTAGTTGATGATTTGTTTGAATAAATTAATTATTGTATTTTAACATTTTTTGTATTAAAGTGTATCTTTCTTTTTGTTGATTTTTTTTCCTACACTGTATGTTCATAGGTTAAAAATGGTGCACGTGATGGGAGTGTTAATATAAAGCGTCCAAATTTGTTTGGTGAGTATAAAAATTAGTGTAAAGTAACAAAAATGGGTAGTTATATTTGCATAGCCTAAGTAGAACATGCTTATATATTGACTGTCTACCAAAAAGCCAATTGACCAAGTTCATAAACATAATTAAAACTATACACAGTAAGTACTAAATATAATAGAAAAGACCTTCCGCTAAGTTCTACCTGATCCACCATATAGTCCAGATTTGTTTCCCTGTAACAAATATTTCTTTTTATTATTATCAATTTTTTACGTAGTAAACGTTTTATTTAGTTTTAATGAGGTGAAAAAATGATCTTTTCTTCATTAAATACCCCAGAGTGACATTGTTTGAAGAACTTTAGATATCTGAACTGGTTTGTTTCTTTCTCTTCTGACTGACAACTGAATGACAACCTAGAGTTTCGTACTGTACAGTGACTGTTCTTATTTCCTTAGAGATTTTTATGTTTCTGAGCACTGACCATATTTTAGTGTTTCTTGTTTTCTGTTAAAACTATTCCTGTGTTTGTAGATCTTAATTGCTTCCCTAACTATTCTAGTGTTATATCCATTTGTCAAGGCGAGCCACTCGTGCTAGCAAAACGTCAGGAAATAATTCCAATAAACTTCGACCTACAAAACTGAACAAACATGGATATTCGGTGGTTTTGTTCAATAAAAGTTAAAAGTGTAAATTAATAAGTAACAAAAACAGTACTGTATTTTTAAAAGTTATCAGTCTCTTTTACTACTCTTCAACTGTAGGTTCTTAAATAAATTAACGTTTTGAATAAAAATTAGAAATTAAAAATATAAATATTTGTGGTACGTCTATGTGTTTACACTTATTTCAGTTGAATCAAATAATATAAAAACAATTACCAGAAGTAACGATAAGTTTTACGATAATATCCAGCCATTAGGTTAAAGTTGAGATTCAGTAAATATAGATTTACGAATATCATAAACAGTTCTCAAAAATTAAGGACACAATTCAAGCAGAGTTCCTCTAAATTACGTTCAAATGAATACTAATTTTAATTGTTCAAAATTGGTTCTTTTGGAATAGAGCACTAAACTTAACATTTAAATACAAAGGGCTCATTTATTTGTGAATAAGAGAACGGAATGTTAATTATTCAGTGTGATGCACCTACATTTGAATATTTAAAAATGTTTTGAAGGTCAGTAAATCAAACACGCAATTTTTGATTTTATTTTATTGGTCCAAAACAACACACTAAAAGCTATATATAGAATATATAATTTAATATAAATAGAATGACTGATGAGATTGGTCACAGTCACCTATTTAAAAACGGACGGAAAGAACATGAAATCAGTCTAGCGACAATAATACTGAACATTTTTTGTGGTCTAGAAAGACTTCAAAAAAACGGACGGAATGAACACGAAATCAGTCTAGCGACAATAATACTGAACATTTTTTGTGGTCTAGAAGGACTTCAAAAAAACGGACGGAAAGAACATGAAATCAGTCTAGCGACAATAATACTGAACATTTTTTGTGGTCTAGAAAGACTTCAAAAAAACGGACGGAAAGAACATGAAATCAGTCTAGCGACAATAACACTAAACATTTTTTGTGGTCTAGAAAGACTTCAAAAAAACGGACGGAATGAACATGAAATCAGACTAGCGACAATAATACTGAACATTTTTTGTGGTCTAGAAGGACTTCAAAAAAACGGACGGAAAGAACATGAAATCAGTCTAGCGACAATAATACTGAACATTTTTTGTGGTCTAGAAAGACTTCAAAAAAACGGACGGAAAGAACATAAAATCAGTCTAGCGACAATAATACTGAACATTTTTTGTGGTCTAGAAAGACTTCAAAAAAACGGACGGAAAGAACATGAAATCAGTCTAGCGACAATAACACTGAACATTTTTTGTGGTCTAGAAAGACTTCAAAAAAAACGGACGGAATGAACATGAAATCAGTCTAGCGACAATAATACTGAACATTTTTTGTGGTCTAGAAAGACTTCAGCAACATAAACAATTTAATCTTCTGGTTCCTGTTTAATGACAATAGCAGCAACATCTGCAGACCCAATCTGGTAGGATGGGTCGATGGGCTCCTCCTTGATTTTTAGACCCGGGTTGAATAACGGAAAAGTCGGTTCACTGTGATCGACCGGCACTTGCTTTATGAACCGCAATATTTCTGGATCCAGAATCACCTGGGCTGAGGCCTCCGACCCTCCTGCCTGTTGTTCCTCTTTGACAATCGTTTCTTCTTTACGTCGCACCGCACCCTTTCCAGTTTGAAAGCCTACGAGCTGCCTTTTGAAAAGTTTATCGAACTCATCACGAGTCAAAATTATGGGATCCTTTTCGTGAATTACGCATATTTCTCTGATGTCAGAGTTGTTAGTGTATCGGGTGGCTATCGGGAAGTCAACGGCTGGAGGAAAATTGACGGGCGCCATAAAAGCCCCTCCCTCCTGGTTGCGTTTTTCCTGACGAATGTGCAAGAACCTAATCAACTCAGGCGGGCAAAGCTTATGGAAGACGGTCTCTAGTAGTTGACTTTGCACCTTCTTCACTCTCAGCTCCATCCTGAAACAAACAGATTTCCCAATAAATTGGTCCTTGTATAAACGTACGAGGAGCATACCTGGCGGACTGCTCAGCAACTGAACGCAGTAGCTGCTTCGTTCTTGCTTTATTGTTCAGTTCCGAAGCGATGTTTTCCTCGACCTCAACCGGAGGTCGGTCTGATTTCAAGGCGGTTTTGGGCTTGAGGGCCTTCCATTGATCCATACCTATTCCTGGGATGATCAGACGATGGGTGGAGGTCTCGCAATCGTGTCTCAGTAAAATTTTTATAAGATCATATGGAGAATACTTCTTGCCAATGATGATGCGCCTTTTATCTGAATCACCCAAGAATCTGGATTTCAAGTTGTACCTCACACATAGTCTAGAACACGAGATTACTTACACAAGGCCCAGAGCGAACCGTATAAACTCACCTATGAACTGCGGTTCTCTGAGTCCTCGTAAGATTGGGATAGAACGAGAAGAACGAAAGACTATCGTTCTCCGCGTAAGCTTTGATGATCTTGTGCAATTCGTTGACGTAATTGCTACTAAGGTTGCAGTAAAAAGTGTCCACGTAATCGAAGATCTTTTTCACGTCTTCGTTTATTTGACCGCCCCATTCCATTTTGGAAACCAGAGGGTACTTCGACCCACCGTTAGGTGCAGGCTTTGACACACCGTTAGGTGCAGGCTTTGACACACCGTCAGGTGCAGGCTCTGACACACCGTCAGGTGCAGGCACTGACACACTGTCAGGTGCAGGCTCAGACGCACCGTCAGGTGCAGGCTCCGACACACTGTCAGGTGCAGGCTTTGACGTACCCTCAGGTGCAGGCTCTAACACACCGTCAGGTGCTGGCTCTGACACATCGTCAGGTGCAGGCTCTGATACATCGTCAGGTGCAGGCTCTGACACATCGTCAGGTGCAGGCTCTGACATACCCTCAGGTGCAGGCTCTGACACATCGTCAGGTGCAGGCTCTGACACATCATCAGGTGCAGGCTCTGACACACCGTCAGGTGCATTCTCTGACACATCGTCAGGTGCAGGCTTTGACACACTCGCAGGTGCAGGCTCTGACAAATCAGGGGGCATAATCAAGTACTTTTCAAGCTCGTTCAACTGTTTATGTGTCAAATCTTCTAGAACTACTTTCTGAAATGATAAAATGGGACGTGTCGAATTAAGAATACAAAACGATTTAATTGATATTTACTCGAATGACGATGAAGCAGTCTCTCTTAAGTCTCTCAAACGCCAGAACTGCCAAGTCCTGCTTGTAGGACTGAGGGCTACTGTGTTCAGTCTGAGCCACAATTTTGGAGTTAATATGCAGTTGGTAGACGTCGCTAAATAATAAATTAAAATTAAATTTTCTCACATAAAGATTAAGACTTTCGTGAGGATCGTTTAAGTATCTATATTTATTCGGGACGTTTATTGTAATGATTTACTAACGTTTCGCTAACAGGAGTGGCTAGCATCTTCAGAGCTCTGATCTGTTTCATCTTAGACAACTGATGTGATAAATTTCGTTCTGTTCAGTGGCCCTTCTTATCTGCCCAGCGATTTTTGTGTTTCTAAGCACTGGTGTCCATATTTCATCAAGTTTTAATGTTTCTTCTTTTCTGTTGAAATTATTTCTGTGTTTGTGGATCTCAATTGCTCCCCCAACTATTTTAGTGTAATATCTTGTCAAGCAAGTAGTGTTTCTTAGAATATTAAGTTGTGATTTCCATCTAATAGTCCATGTTCAACTACATCAGACTGAGACTGAGTGTTGAATTTTTCTCGTTGATATAAAAAGAGTATGTATAATATGTTTTAATAGAATTTGTCCAATTCTATTAGTTAACTTTAGATATATATGGGATAAAAGCTTTACCAATGATAAACCCACTAGATGATTCTTCCTTATTAGTATGAGGTCTCATTGTGCATTTCATTTCTGAATACTTGTATCCATTAACCTGTAGTGTTTTTCCTAAGTATTTTTGTTCTTTAGTGAGGTGATGTGTGGCACATATACTTTTGGCTTGTTCGGTTAGTGTTTTGATGACCCCTTGTTTTTGACTTGGATGATGATTAGATAATATATGTAGAGATATAGAGATCAGTGTGTGTAGGTTTCCAGTACACATTTGGACCACAAAGTATATCGGAAAATCTACAAACACTGATCGGTATCTATATAAACTATTCAATCTTCATTCTAGTCGAAAACAAGGGATTATCAAAGCAATAATAGAATGAGCCAAGAGTATATGTGTCACACATGAGGTCACTAAAGAACAAGTGCACTTAGAAAAAACTAGAGGCCAACTGATACCAGTGCCCAGAAATAAGACAACAATGATAACTCATACTAATAAGAATGAATCACCTAGTGAGTCCACGGTTGGTAAAGCTTTTATCCCATATGTATCTAAAGTTAACTGTTAGAATTGGGATAATCCTACTAAAACATATTATGTATATCGTTTTTATACCAACGAGAAAAATTCATCACGGTCTCAGATCCTCCAAAGATGAAAGGGACCCTCAAACGGCTTCTGGGATTATACCGTTTACCATTCTCTTGCGGAAAAGTATATATAGGTACTACACAACGTTCAATGGGGACTAGGATTAAAGAATTCAAACGGAGAATACAATTTAGGGCAATCAGTAATTGAACATGCACTGTTAGATGAAAATCACAACATAATATTCCAAGAAACACAACTGCTAGCCTCGACAAGTCGATATCATACTAAAATTAGGAAAGCAATTGAGATCCACAAACACAGAAACAACTTCAACAGAAAAGAAGAAACATTAAAACTTCATAAAATATAGACACCAGTGCTCAGAAACACACAAATCGCTAAGCAAAGAAGAACGACCAGTGAACAGAACGAAATTTCTCAAACATCAGTTGTCTAAGATGTCATTCAGTTGTCAATCAGATGTTAAAGAGACTTGAAACAGATCAGACCTCTGAAAATATCAGGAAATAATTCCAATAAACGTCGACCTGCACATACAGATATATTTCCTCAATTAATCTGAAATACTTACTTCATTATTTTGTACCGCACATCAAATGTGGTCGAGACGACGGCGTTATGCAAATATACTATAGGCGGGCTGTCTTTTCTGCCCACGAGCACCATGTCCGGAATAATAGGGCTTATTCTACGCATGAAATGTAGAAGCTTTCCTACTTTCTCATCCTTGCCATCAAATAGTGGCTTGTATTTGGTTGATGGGACTTCATTTTTATCGAAGTATTCCCCAGCTCTAAATAATAAATAAATATTATACATAATGCAGGAATTAATAAAGTTTGTAAATATTAGACTCTGATAGGGCACAAAGTAAATAATTATATGAACAAAAATCAAAAATGAAACACAAGATCTCCGACTCTGAAGACTACAGCAACCATTAAGTGAATCATTTTGAATGATTATCAGCATATCACTGACTCACCATTCCTACTCTGCATTAAAAAAATTAAAATAGGATCGTTCCTACCTTTTCTGATACAAATCAAGAGGACTGTAGGTGGGTATCCTCACAGGAAATGGTATCATCAGCCGTGGTTCGCACTTGACTGAGCTTTCTTCCATCTGAGCTAGTTTGTCTGAAATTTAAAATTAGTTGAAAAATAACGACTATAATGGACTACTTACATTCAACTAGATCGAGGGATGGTTCTGGGATCTGCAGTTTCGATTCATTTTGCTGTTGTGATGGGCCAGATCCAATAAGCAATTCTGGTTTTGGTGGTTGAGGCTTAGTTGGCCCTGCCTTCTTTGTACGCTTAGGTTTCTTGGCTTTCGGCTGTGCCTCGCTTGGTGGCGCTGGTCTACGACGTGTCCTGGACCTGGACTTTGCTCCTGATTTCGGTTTGCCTGGCCCTCCTGATTTTGGTGGTTCAGCGGCTTCATCTGATTTTGGTGGTCCAGCAGCTCCATCTGACTTTGGTAGTTCACCGGCTCCTTCTGTTCCTGGTGGTTCGGCAGCTCCACCTGATTTTAGTGCATCAGCAACTTCTCCTGATTTTGGTGCATCAGCAGCTTCTCCTGATTTTGGTTCATCAGCAGCTTCTCCTGATTTTGGTGCATCAGCACCTTCTCCTGATTTTGGTACATCGGGAGCTTCTCCTGATTTTGGTGCATCGGGAGCTTCTCCTGATTTTGGTGCTTCAGCAGCTTCTCCTGATTTTGGTTCATCAGCAGCTTCTCCTGATTTTGGTGCATCAGCATCTTCTCCTGATTTTAGTGCATCGGCAGCTTCTCCTGATTTTGGTACATCGGCAACTTCTCCTGATTTTGGTGGTTCGGCCTGGGGCTGTCCTGCATCTTCTTCCATTGCTGCTAGAAATAAAAGTTGCGTTAGTTTATAAGCATCAGTGAGATGCTGAATGGGATCCTTACAAACTGGTGTAGCTTGTTCGGTTTTCGGTTGGATCGCAATGGAGGTGGATTGCTGCACCTCCATTGAAAAGTCCGCGATGTTCTTATTTAATTCTTCGGAACGTTGACGCTTCTGTTCTGTTTCATAATTCTCTATTAACTCATCCATACCTCTTTGCTGCCTTTTTAGACGGTCACGATCTTCCTTCGGACTCCCGGTCATGGTGGCATCCGTTCAGTTCGGAAGTCGCGAGTGGAAAGAACGTCGCTAACTACGCAGTTTAGTAGGAAACAATGATTTAATAGTTTTAATAGGTGGCTATGGATTAGATTGCCGGTTTTCACGTGCATTCTTATGGTGATAAACAAAAACGCATCGCGAGTGCGTTCCGTAAATTCAAATGTGGGTTGATTCGGATTTGTTTGGTATAATTGGGTTAGTAAAAAACTTAGAAATTACAATAGATCGGTCTGATGTTAAAATTAACGGAAATAAATCACGATCAATATTTTTATTGGATTAAAGAATAAATTTAATTTATATAATTTCTCTTTGGAAACTACTTTATCAACTAGATTCAAAAGTAAACCATAAGGATTTCAAACAAATAAATTAAAAATTAACACATATTAAGAAATGGTATTATTAAGCTCTAAATTATAAATTTCCAAAAATTTTGCGATAATAATAAATAAATTATAAAATCCAATTAACAGAGTGTGTTCCGTAAATTTAAGTAAACATTTATATAATTGCAACTAGTAAAATTGCTGTATATGTTTAATTCATTAAGTTTTACCACAATAATAGCTGAATTAATGCTCAAATGGATATTAACTTTAGTTTTTACACCCAAAATAAATAAAAAAGTATTATATGTGTAAACCTGGTTGCCTATCTATATTTCCTTGTTGTTACGGTTTTTTTTTTAGTGGAGTACAAAATATGTATTTTATTATTTTCGCACATATAGCGGTGGTTAGAGAAATAATATACATACTATTTCATGTTATTTAGGAAATGCAATTAAAATATTTTATATTTTATTTGAAATAGTTATATTATATTCTTTTTACATGGTAAGTATTATTTCTCATTTTCAATAGTAAACTGTTACTTTTTTAGTGCATTAAAAAATGGTTTTACAAAAAATGTATTCAGTAGTGGTAGTTATTATAGCATCTTAAAATGCCCCATGTCAGGAGATTGTGTTTGGGATGTTGAAACACATTTATTAAGGGCACCATTTCTTCAATGTATGGTATATAAATCAGTCTAAGGGAGCTTACACAGGAAGAATTGAAGCATCTCTACCATAATTGAGCCTCCACTATGTTTCACTGCGGGTATAACAAACTTTTTGTGTAGTTAATTTAATAGAAACCAGGGTTTTTCTTGTAGGTCTGTTGTCATACAAACCCCCATACATTAACCATCTTGTCACCGTCCCTGAACTAATTTCAGCAAGTTCCATTTCTTCCAGGTTGGCTTTAATTTCAGTTGACTATAAGATTGAATTGTTTTTTGACATTCTAATTATCCAGATATCGATATTATTTCAAGTTCAAGTTCAGACAAATACCACTGGGCACAATTGACTTATTTAGGTGTAAACTCTAAGCCATCTCTTGTTCTCTCAGTCCTCTTAGATTTTTTAAATAATTATAAAAAAACCGCTACTAAATAATAGCAGAGTAGTTTCTATAATTATGATCTCTACTGAATATTTTATTAATTCACACATATCTAATAAGTAAAATTAAACTATAATATTCTGAAAAATTTTGTTATAAATAAAAGAAAAATATACTGGTTTATATTTATTAAACAAATATAAATAAACAATGAAACTTTTTGTATGTAAATATGTGGGTACAAAAAAACTAAATAAATAGCCAATTATTCTAGGGACAATCGGGACGTAAGCTTTAAAAAATTTAAATATAATACCTTAGCGTATCATTTAAAATTTTACATTAAGTTTGTTTATTATACAAATCTACAATATTCTCATTTAACGAAAAAAAAATATATAATGAAAATCATACAGCACTGACTGTATTCGTTATAACTCTTAATCCGACAATAAATTGCCAACAAAAATAAACCTCCCACTTTCGTTCGGAGTTTGTCTTCTTTGAGGCTACAGTAAAAAAAGTTAAAAAAACTGGATTAAGTATATATTGCACATCAATATGTATGCTACATATCAGTTAAGCGAGTATATTCCGCATATTAAATTTGTACTAAACAGCATAAGACAACAAAACATAAGTAATCCTAACATTTGGAATGAGTAAATTAACAAATTAAACAGAATATCACATTCCCTATAAAGTCAGCACCTTTTATGTTTGTGGTATTCTATGATCACATCAATTCAAAAACACAAAAACTGAAATTACATCATCAATATTGCCACAATTTTGATCAAAAAACAAAATCCAGTCACACATCCACTTGACTTAATACACACCGAACTGCGGATTCACTTCACGTTAAACTTCTAAAAAAAATGGCTGGTTTTTGATATTAGATTTAAATCAAGTAGAGGTGATTTCGTTGACATTTTGGCACACAGCAGTATGCTAACAAGAAAGGTGAAAACCGAGGATAAAATTGTATTTGGTTGATTTAAATTTTCACTACTTTCCAGAACACACTGTTTTATATATACAAATCTACTCGTGTTACTAATATTTGAATTTGAAATCAGTAGCAGTATGCAAAAACACGGCTTTTGGGTAGACAGTGTATGTACATGTAATTTTTAGTACTATTCTATCAGCAATTTTCTTTAACTATATGTATATATATTACAGTAATTTCGTTATGTTGGAGTTAACGATATATATAATTTTTTTGTTACTTTCCTAAGCTCCATTTAAGTCCACCATAACTAATATAGAAATAATAACATAAACTGACGTTAAATAATGTAAAATAACATATGTACAACTTAGAAATAAAACAATGTACGCATACCTAACTCATATACAATTGGCTTAGCGTTTGTCTATGGATCTTGAAAACAGTTATTTTTCATTATTCTCTTTGGTTTAAAAATAGTTAGACAAATACTATGACATAACTTGGCCACTACAGTTTTTTGATTGAACAATTTAATAACTAACTAAAATTTTCGATTTGGTATTTAAGTAACAATCCAACCATTTCGAAGACCATTCCAAATCATTCACAGCTTCCACTTCATGACCAAAATAACACCAAAGATAAGACAGGCAATCTGTGAACGATTCTCAAACGATCTCCCAGCAAATAAACTGTCCCAGAGCTACTTGCACTACACCTCCTTGTAAACCATCTTAACCCACAACCTTCGGTGTAGCACAACCACCTCTAAGATAGTCAGTCTTTTACATAAACCTTAATCATTTCTACAAAACAAAGAAAAACTATGACGATGTATACCAATTGGAGGGGGCTGAAGGCGTGTTCTTCGCCGTATGATATAAATGGAAACCTGCTCCGGCCGCAGCGGCAGCGGCCGCCCCAGCATGGTGATAGAACTGAGGCTGATCTACGTAGGAGTACACCTGGGGTTTTAACGGAAGCGGACTGTCCGGGTACTGATGCCTGAGAACGTCCTGATATGGCACTGGCGAGTCGAATGTGACTGCACCATGGAACTGCTGGTGTTTGTCGCGTGGCGACACGCTGGAAGGTGGCGTCATGGCTGTGTGATAGTCCATCGAGTATGTGGTGGGATAATTCTGGTGTTGGGAGAGGAGGAATTGGTGTTCGCTGTAGGTGGACGAGCCCTCACTGCCTGGGGGTGTTGGCAGAGGTCCAACACCGACTTGGGTGTCTCCGCTGGAGGTATAGTATCCGCTGGAGGTGGTGGGAGTTCTGCTTGAGGCACTAGTGATACCGTGCACGTTTGCTCGTATGACGCTCTCCCTGTTGGCGTACAATTGGCGTAAAAGCGCGGACGCAGGCAAGGGCCCTTGCTGTTGGTGGTGTGCACCGATCCACTGAATAGTAGTCCTTTGCTGTTGTTTCAACAGAGCATCAGTACTAAAGTCTGTGGGCTGGTGGTTCTGACTTTGACCCAACACTGGTGATTTACACGTCGTCGGCAGGTGCTTCGACATTGCGTTCTCCAAATCCTTGACACTCGTCCCACTTGTTTCGTCTGCCTTCTTCGGGCTGGACGTACCTGTGGAGTCCGTGCTCGTGTGCAGGGCAACGCCTCCGGTGGAATGGCACGAAGAAGCAGGACTCATTTGACTGACCGACGTGCGATGGGGTGGCGGTGTGTGGTCGTCGTCTTCGTTTTCATCCGACGACGTGTTCTTCCTTTTGGAGGGCCTTCGCACAGACATGTGTTTCCGTTGTTCGATATTGTTGGTCAGTTGGGCCACGGGTGGGTTGTTGTCGAAGCGTCTGGTTCGTAGATCGCCACCGTTTTCCTTAGGAGCTCCGCCGTCGGTTTGCTGGCTGCTGTTGCCGCTGCAGGCGGCGTCCTCCAGGTCCTGGGACGAGTCTTGGGGTGGGTTTGGCGGACCTCCGCTGTTCCGGTCATCTGGACCAAGACGAGTGTGTTAGTGAGGTTTGGTTTAAAGTTTTGACACATGAATATACATTAACATTAACATTGGTGGTACGTCAACGTACCTCCTCGATCCGCATCTGGAGATCCGTTTTCTGGATCGTTACTGCTGGCTTCCTCGCGTTTCACCAAGTGGTTGTTCTCCTCCATTTGGCAGCAGTCCATCACCAAGTTCTCGAATTCTTGCCCACTGTAAAAGTATATTAATAACCAACTCATCAAATAATTATTAACAAGATAACTTACCTGATCACATAGTTTACACATATTATGTTTTGTTCGTCGGCGTTTTTGGTATTGCAGACAACGGTGGCGCAGGTCTGCACCCAGGTGTAACCACCTCCTTTGTTCATGAACCTGTAGTAATGGGTCAACACTTGTCCTTTGTTGATAACTGTAAATAAGATAAGTAAAGAGGATAAATATTAAACAATAAAACTTTTGTTAGAAAACTTACGATCGATGTGACATTTCCTGAGCTTGTTGGCATCTTCTCCGTGGCATAACGAGTACAAATTCCTGCCAGTTAATTCTTCCGGTGTATAATCTAACAAATCTAGAACCTTAGGCTCGCAGTGGGCTATTCTAAAGTCAAAATTAATCCTAGTAACAAACATGTCCGACTCTAACCGTATCTCATGAACACTTGGTGGAGGCAGAGCAATTGCTAAGGCCACCATCCCCAACAACGGTGGGTGGGTTTTCCTCGAATGTGAGAAAGTATATTGCGGCCGAAGTCTGCACAACATTAGTACGACCTGTAAAGAAACGTTGGGTTTTAGATGGGTTTTTGGAGGAGGAATGGTCGGTCTTACTCTATATCCTGAGGATTTGAAGTGGCAACCCCTTTTGGTTAAGGTAGACTTCATTCTAACGCAGAACGCTCGATCTAAACCTTTGTAGGGTGGGTTATTTCCTAAAGACATCGTTGTGGAAACTGTAAATAATTAAATTGTCATGTAGAAAATAGATAATTTGGGCTAGACTCAGGTATTTCAAGTGCGTCATAGTTAAAGAGAAACCGCCATGAATATAATCAAAGGAAATTATAAAATCATTTGAATTTCAAAACAAGCAATCCCGGTATGAAAACAGAAAATAAATTCAAACTACTGTTTGGACGCAACATAATATCATTTATACGTTAGTTTGGTATATGATTTCGACTGAAGAGGGACAGGAAACTGATGATTTAAGCATGCAAAGAGTGACTTCACTACGTGTCCAATTGTTATTCCATGTCCATAATACAAGTCACACCCAAGAATGTCTCTATGGTTCTTTGGGTACAATTCCCCCATCTACAATTTCTTTAAACATCGGAAATATACTGTGTGAACCAAAGAAGATTGCTTACCGTCAGGATTGTTCGTGCCGGCCGTCGAGGTGCTCTCTTCGGAGCCGCTTCCTGGGGAGGCTAAATTTTGACCTTGTGATAAACCTAAACCTAAATGTTCTGCTATTTCTTGATGATCGTTGTGATGGATGTAATCGAATATACTACTCCCTGTCATTTCAACCTGCAACAAAATGTTAGCTTTGAGTTTGAGGTTGTATTTCGTTAAACGACTGAAGTACAACTAAGTAAATTATATTTGATTTTTAATACACAAAAGAGTAAACAATAAAGTAAATTAAAAAGTAAATTAATGTAAAATTGTATTCTGATCATTGTAATTAATATATTTTAGTAGAATTAAATTTATTCTAAGCTACCCTTAATATTATGTTAAAGAGTTTGGGGAGAAATATGAAAAAATAACATTAGTTATTACAAACTGGACATCTCTAATTACCATAAATGAAATCAAAATATTATTCTTGTACATAAATTAAATCTTTAAAAAATTAATTACAAAGTGTTTTCAAACTTTTATTTGGAGGGCGACAAACGTTTAGTATATCATCTGATTCTATGCTATTAAACTTAGATTCATCACTCCAAAATTCTGGAGGATAATTAATATATTTTTGTGTAAACTTTAGTCTTGTTCAAATATTTTTTTTTGATGCCAATGGTTTTGTCACTGAACTACATCTTTGCAAGTTTTGTTCATTCAGTCAACGTCTGATTGTTCTACTAGACATCAATTAATTCATTTTTAATTTGCCTAGAAGACAAGAAAGGATTTCGTTCGCTGATTCTTCCAATTTGTCTGTCTATAAAAGGCGTTGTTTTTTGTTAGGACGTTTCCTTATTGTATTTTCAAATGAGTGTGTTGTTTCATATTTGTTGATAACATTGTAAACCATTTTTCAAGAACAAGTTCTTAGTAATGTCACCAATATTTAGACCTTAATTATTCATGTTAATTATTATTTCTTTGTTTAGGAGTGCCTATTCCCACAGAAAGTAAGTTATTCAATAAAATAATATAAATCTTATTAAATATAAAATTTTATTATATAAAGTATTGTTAAATAGTGCCATAAAACATAAATACATTTAATGGCCTATTTCTTTGGTAACCAAATCAGATTATTATGTGAATTTAAAGTAGTATCTTTTAAGATATACGACAAAAAACAAAAAAAAAATGAATATTTAAATATATTTTATGAAGTGACAGGACTAAGTTTCAATTAAATTTTAAATTTTGTCCACCACTGTAAAATAATTGATTATTTTAAATCTATTAATTTAGAAACACAAATTTAATAAATTATTTAGTATATATAAGTTTCAATTGAAATACATTTAAATTGTGTCAAGTGTAAGTTTTTTGAACTTAACTGAACATTAAAATAAAAACGGTTGAAGAAATTGAGTTTAAAAACGCAGTGATGATGTAGGCCCATTGTTTTTAAAATTTATATGCTTTATTTCCATTAAAAATAAATATTTCGACTTGTTAACGAAGTACATAAAGAAAATTTATTATAATGTTAAGAATATACTTTATTCAGAATGTTCAAGATTTTAGTGAGTTACAAATGTATTTTAAACATTTCTTTAGAGCAATAGTGAGTAATTCAAATTTTTTCTAACAAATAGTAATGACAAATAGTTCTATTGTTCTTCCAGTATTGTAAGAAACAAAATATTATCACCTCAATTCAATATGCTAACTATTGTAAATTAAAATTGTTGTAGATCACAAAATGCTAAAACAATAAATCACGATGAATTCAACATCTCATCTTTACTGATAATTGACTGAAAGAGGGGAAAGGTGTGCGTAAAATTAAAGTGAAAACCATTGAAAAATAAGAGTAATTAGATAAACTCGTATATGTCGTGAATTTAACGAAATCCACAGCATGTACTAGGCACGTCCTAAAGTAACACCCGGTAAATATTAAAAACAATATTTAACCAAGTTATAATAATTGTGTAATACATGAAAACGGGAAGAGAACAGTGGTGAACTGAACGGAACGGTGGCGGGTAGTTTGAGCGGAGCAGTTCAGCTCCAGCTAGGTCGAGTTGGGATGTTGGGCTGACTGCCTCCCAAAGTTAACATCCCCGTTTGCCGAATGCTCCTCACGTAGTACTCTGCAGCGGCGTGCCCGCCATTTATAATAGGAATGGCGGGGCTATAATCAATAGGGTATTTTCAACTGCGGGAAAATGCCAGGCCTTAGAAGAACACGTACATGTTATTACTACACTGTCTCTTTCAACAATTTTATCCATCAAAACACCTAGGCACATCCATATCTGCTGCCCTTATTTTAATACACATCACACATCAGTTTACTGACCTTTTGTACAAAATTTCGTTTCGAAATCGATTCATTTAAACCGTCGTTCGGCGTGATTGACTGTCTTATTTATTTTGTATGCGTTTAGGAGTTGGTGTATAATTTCTTATCATTGTATTAAACCACCCTCAGAACGTTCCCCTTTCTATTAGTCTGCACTCAATTATACCGCCCGGGGTCTAATCGAATCTTGCGATTATGTTATTTAAACTTGTGGGCTTTTTAATTTTACACAAATCATTTGTTTTACCTTAATCTACTAATTTGTTTCACCAAACTTATCTATTTTGTCTCCCAAAATTATAGTTTAATAAGAACAGTTTATTATATTTTTAGTCTAGAAGCTGAAATACTTAAAATTTATATATTTTTATGTATTTTACATTATACAAGAAAAGTTTTTAATTTCACTAATTTTATTTACAAATCTGTTGAAATTTGTTTAAAATATTCCAAAATGATCGATAGTTTATTATAGTTTAGTGAGAAGCTGAAATGTTTAAAAAACTATATTTTGAAATTTTACTCTATACAAAAAGTTATTTAAGGTTGTGGAGTTTCTTATTTACAAAAATTCGTCAGTTTTACAAAAATTCTACCTCATTAAATATGGAGAATTTTGTTTGAAGTATTTCAAAATTGCTGACGATTAATTATACTTTAGTCTAAAAGCTGAAATACTTAAAATTTATATTTTTTTATGTATTTTACATTATACAAGAAATTATATCAGCTTGCGATGTTTTTAATTTTAGTAATTTTGTTTACAAAACTAGTGAAATTTGTCGAAAATATTCCAAAATGATCGATAGTTTATTACAGTTTAGTGAGAAGCTGAAATGCTTAAAAAATTATATTTTGAAATTTTACACTATACAAAAAGATATTTAAGGTTGTGGAGTTTCTTATTTACAAAAATTCGTCAGTTTTACAAAAATTCTGCCTCATTAAATATGCAGAATTTTGTTTGAAGTATTTCAAAATTGCTGACGTTTAATTATACTTTAGTCTAAAAGTTGAAATACTTAAAATTTATATTTTTTATATATTTTACAGTATTTAAGAAATTATTTCAACTTGTGAAGTTTTTAATTTTACTAATTTTATTTACATAACTGTTCAAATTTGTTTAAAATATTCTAAAATGATCGATAGTTTATTATAGTTTAGTGAGAATCTGAAATGCTTAAAAAATTATATTTTGAAGTTTTACAAAGAGTTATTTAAGATTGTGGAGTTTCTTATTTACAAAAATTTGTCAGTTTTACAAAAATTCTACCTCATTAAATATGGAGAATTTTGTTTGAAGTATTTCAAAATTGCTGACGATTAATTATACTTTAGTCTAAAAGCTGAAATACTTAAAATTTATATTTTTTTATGTATTTTACATTAGACAAGAAATTATTTCAGCTTGTGATGTTTTTAATTTTAGTAATTTTATTTAGAAAATTGGTGAAATTTGTCGAAAATATTCCAAAATGATCGATAGTTTATTACAGTTTAGTGAGAAGCTGAAATGCTTAAAAAATTATATTTTGAAATTTTACACTATACAAAAAGATATTTAAGGTTGTGGAGTTTCTTATTTACAAAAATTCGTCAGTTTTACAAAAATTCTGCCTCATTAAATATGCAGAATTTTGTTTGAAGTATTTCAAAATTGCTGACGTTTAATTATACTTTAGTCTAAAAGTTGAAATACTTAAAATTTATATTTTTTATATATTTTACAGTATTTAAGAAATTATTTCAACTTGTGAAGTTTTTAATTTTACTAATTTTATTTACATAACTGTTCAAATTTGTTTAAAATATTCTAAAATGATCGATAGTTTATTATAGTTTAGTGAGAATCTGAAATGCTTAAAAAATTATATTTTGAAGTTTTACAAAGAGTTATTTAAGATTGTGGAGTTTCTTATTTACAAAAATTTGTCAGTTTTACAAAAATTCTACCTCATTAAATATGGAGAATTTTGTTTGAAGTATTTCAAAATTGCTGACGATTAATTATACTTTAGTCTAAAAGCTGAAATACTTAAAATTTATATTTTTTTATGTATTTTACATTAGACAAGAAATTATTTCAGCTTGTGATGTTTTTAATTTTAGTAATTTTATTTAGAAAATTGGTGAAATTTTTCTAAAATATTCCAAAATGGTTGACAGTTTATTATAGATAGTAAGAAGCTGAAATGCTTAAAAATTTGTATTTTGAAATTTTACATTATACAAAAAGTTATTTAAGGTTGTAGAGTTTCTTATTTATAAAAATTGTCAGTTTTACAAAAAATCTACCTTGTTTAAATATGGAGAATTTTGTTTGAAGTATCTAAAAGTAGCTGATAGTTAATTAAACTTTAGTTTAGAAGTTGAAATACTCAAAATTTATATTTTTTTATGTATTTTACATTATTTAAGAAATTATTTCAATTCATTCATTCAAAGTTTATAATTTTACTAATTTTATTTACAAAATTGGTGAAATTTATTTAAAATATCCCAAAATTATCTATAGTATATATTTGTTTATTAATTTTATATTATGAAATTATTTAAAATCATTTGTGTTACAAAGTCTTTTCAAAATTGGTAAAAGTTAAGCATTTGTTCAGAATTAGTAAACTTATATTTATTTAATAAATTTAACATTACATGCAATTAAAATTTATTTTAAATTTGTTATAAATAGTGACAATCTAAAGTGCTATACAAAAATATTCAAATACTGATCAGATACACATGTTTTTATTAAAAACTAATTTTTTATTGATTAACGTAAAACGTGATTTTATTGTTCGACCCAATTGCCATTTCCAGTTTTATTAAACAACACGCGTTGATTTCATTGATTATAATAAATGGCATATTATTTATTAGTGTTTTTTTATTTGTTCAAAAATCAGCATTGATTTGATATATGCACATAAACGGATTTTTAAAACACTCAATTTTCAGTGTCAGGTAAAAATTGTGTAGTTTAAATTTTCTCATTATAACACAAAACAAAACAACATTAAACATCAATCAGAGCATTTCAGTGTTATTACACAAAGCTAAATACGCTGGGAGAGAGGAATTGCTGTCGCCATTTGTATCGCTCACATCATAAATCATGTCATATTCCTGAACTGCCCTGATGGACACATGGATAAGTGGCATCATCTAATAATAAATGCTGGATGCGTTTTTTACCATTTCTTGCGGCCATCTGTCTGGCCCCTGCGTTTTTACATTTAAGCCTTATCAAAATTGTATTTGGGGACAACAGCTGATCTTTGTGCGGCCATAGATTATGGATCAGCGTTCCTGACTACATTTTTATTGCTATTAATTAAACGTCCTGCTTACCTGTGAAAGTCCTAAATATATCGAAACAGTCTCAGAAATGTAAAGGAATCTGCCGTCAGCAGCTATCGCCAAAGCAAAGCCATCAAGGGACTGAAACAATATTATGTTTTAGTTGTCTTTGTAGAACTAATCTGAAATGATCGTCGTGACTGGTAAACGTAAATTGACCATAAAAATTACATCCAGGAATGCTTACCTGTAATATGTGAGTGCCCTGATGCTGCTCGAATATGTCTGTGGCTAATGATCTAGACCTTCCTGCTGAAAAAATGCGACAATAAATAATTTTTGCACAATGATTTATTTCAGGCTAAATAATACCAATGTAATAAGGCAATAATAAATAGTGTTCTGTTGAAAGTGAATCATATGGTGAAATCCAGATAAGGTGGGGGACAACATTTTCCCTAATCTTGTTCGTATATATATAGTCGGTATCAAGAAGCAATATTTTACAGATGACATTGTAACCAATTTGTTAGAGGTCCTGGGCCTTTATCAAACAGGGATGTCGACTTATACGCTTGTCTCATATGTTATGTTTCTATTAGATTGTAAAAATCCTACACTTCCAACTTTGACTAGTTACGCCAATAAAAAAATAGATTTTTCATTCTGTCTATATTATCTGTCGATCTGTGACAAGTTTAGGTATCATGATACATTTTTGTTGGGGCAACTTTTCATTAGAAAACTGTTCAAATTTGTCTTACTACATTTGGACTAATTAGTGCGAAATCATAATAAAATTATTTTAATTAATTGTTTTTACCATTAAAATCTGCATGTTTTGTTTTATAAAACTGACCATTTTGGTGGAAATCTGAAAGAAAACAACTGGATCAAAATTGGATTTGTTCTGGATTATGATTCAAAAATAAATTAAGGCTCATAATTATTTAATAGTTTGTACATATTATTAGTTTATATTACAGTAAATGTCATAGAATTTAATTAATTCAATAAATGTGCTTTTTAATTACCCTTTTCTGTGAAATTAGATATCTTAAAACATTGTTTTTATTAAAACATATTCTCTAAGGTCAATTTAATTTAAAAAATTAATTTTATTTCAAATTTCAAGGAGCTTTTTAAGTACTGCTTCAAAGACATTTTAAGTATATTGATAACTTTGAACTTTTTTATTTATATTTTAATATTTGAAATTTTACAATTGGTACTATAATATAAAATTTAGAACATACTGATGAAAAACAAAATAAAATATTGTTTTATGTTTAAAAATATAATTATTTGAAAGGTCAGTTTAAATCTAAAAAAATCTTAAATTTGATTTTATACACAAAAACTTCAGAGTGTTAAAAATTTAATTAATTAACATCAGAAAATGCAATAGTACTTTACTAACAGAATTATAATGAAACTTCACATTTTAAAGAGCTTTTTAAGTACTGCTTTATATTATACTTTTTATTTGTATTTTAACATATGAAATTTAACAATTGGTACTACAATATAAAATTTAAAACATATTGATGAAAAATAAAATAAAATATTGTTTTTAAGCCATTTTTAAACACAATTATTTGAAAGATATTCCTTAAGGTCAATTAAATACCAAAATAACATCTTAAATTTGATTCTATGTACAAAAACTACAGAGTGTTATAAAATTTAATCAATTAACATCAGAAAATTTAATAGTACTTTACTATCAGAATTAGAATGAAACTTCACATTTCAAAGAGCTTTTTAAGTACTGTTTTATTGAGTTCTCTTTAAAGTATGATAATTGAACTTTTTAATTTGTATTTTAACATTTGAAATTTAACAATTGGTACTATAATATAAAATTTAAAACATATTGGTGAAAAATAAAATAAAATATTGTTTTTAAGTCATTTTTAAACATAATTATTTGAAAGATATTCTTTAAGGTCAATTTAATACCAAAATAACATCTTAAATTTGATTTTATGCACAAAAACTACAGAGTGTTATAAAATTTAATGAATTAACATCAGAAAATTTAGTACTACTTTACTATCAAAATTAGAATGAAACTTCACATTTCAAAGAGCTTTTTAAGTACTGTTTTATTGAGTACTCTTTACAGTATGATAACTGAACTTTTTAATTTGTATTTTAACATTTGAAATTTAGCAATTGGTACTACAATATAAAATTTAAAACATATTGGTGAAAAATAAAATAAAATATTGTTTTTAAGTCATTTTTAAACATAATTATTTGAAAGATATTCTTTAAGGTCAATTTAATATCAAAATAACATCTTAAATTTTATTTTATGCACAAAAACTACAGAGTGTTATAAAATTTAATGAATTAACATCAGAAAATTTAGTACTATTTTACTATCAAAATTAGAATGAAACTTCACATTTCAAAGAGCTTTTTAAGTACTGTTTTATTGAGTTCTCTTTACAGTATGATAATTGAACTTTTTATATATAATATATATATATATATATATAAAATTTTATATATAAATTTACTATCAGAATCAGAATGAAACTTTACATTTCAAAGAGCTTTTTAAGTACTGCTTTATTGAATTATCTTTAAAATATGATAATTGAACCTTTTTATTTGTATTTTTAACATTTGAAATTTAACAATTGGTACTACACTATAAAATTTAAAACATATTGGTGAAAAATAAAATAAAATATTGTTTTTAAGTCACTTCTAAACATAATTATTTGAAAGATATTTTCAAATTTTAAAGAGCTTTTTAAGTACTGCTTTATTGAATTCACTTTAAAGTACGATAATGGAACTTTTTACTTATATTTTAACATTTAAAATTTAACAATATAAAGTTTAAAATATTCTAATGAAAAATAAAATTAAATATTGATTTCAAGTTGTTTTTAGAAAAACATTTTTAAAAGATTTAAGGTGAATTTAATCCCAAAATGTTTCCTGCATTAATAATAAAATAAAAAAACTTATTAATAAAATCAAAAATAACGTTCAGGTTGTAGAATATGCATAAAGTTTATAATTTTAAAAATATATAGCTTCGAAGACATAACTAAACTAACTGTATTAATGTTTATCCTTCAGTATTAACTTAATCCCGATATAACATGTTATAGACTGTTATAAATAAAAACACGTAGTATAAAAATCCAATCAAACTTTGACTAGTGACAGCAATAAAAGAGGAGACATTTCACCCTGCTCTTTATATTTGTGTGACAACTTGAGGTGTTAAATCAGATTTTTGGCCGGGCCAACTTCAAAGAGTTTATTATCAATAAAAAAGACGGTCGGTCCCGATGTTCACATGGGGTGAGGGCGAACCGCAAACTATGTACCGAGCGAGTAAATTTGGCAAAAGCAAGAGACGACGAGCCAAGTGCGGAAGGCCTCCCTAACTATGACATGTAAATCTAATCATGAACCCTCACCGTTAAAATCGCAAATCTAATTCCATTCCCGTCCGAGAGTGATAAAATTAGCTGTTGCTTATTGTAAACCAAACTCGGAAAATTTACGGGGCTTAATTCGTGTACTTGTGGCAGTCGAGGGGTTGGTTGGGATTTAAGTGAAATAATTATGTAGAATTTTGAACAATCTTAGTTACACAGTTCTTAATGAATTGACATTGATCCGTTTGGGGGGTGCCTCTCTAGTTTGTTGGCGGTTGTCAAGTTTTATTTCGATTCTTATTCAAATCAAATTTCTGTTTGTTCTCTTTTACGGCCCGAAAACGTTATTTAATACGCGCCAACCCGATTCAATTATTTACTTCTGTGTTTAAATTCATTAGTGCAATTTACATTTTAGATTTGATCAGGCTTGTTGTGATTAGATATGTTTAGCCTTTATTTACATTAGGTCTTGCTTTGTTTTCGTTTGGGGGTGTCACATCTTTTAATCATACAACAAAGGTTTTGTCTAATCAGCCACTTCTTCAACCTTCAGGATGAAGCACCAATAATAAGCTTCAAAGTAACTTATGCCAATAAAATGGAACATGGTAAAGGCTCCAATTTCCTGCTTTTTGATGATTTGTAATAACTGACACAACACATGAAGCAGCATTAAACCTTAACCCCAAAAACGGAGTAAATCAGGACATAAAACATTGGGTGATTTATCAAGAGGTTCTTGCCCAACTGAAGAGAAAAAAAAAACATAATAAACGAAGTCCTGTATTCAAATAAATTTAAAATTCCTTCTAGTTTTCTGTTCTGAGGTTATGACACTGCCCTGATTTTAAAAGTTGCGGCTGATGAATAATAAAACAGGCAGCCATTTTGTTTTGTTCAGTGAATATTTTATTATTGCTTTCGCTGGTACGTGATTTGTAATTTGAAATTTGATTTAATGCTTACAGGATATGATAATGTTTTTAACTGTAGAAATGATGGTAATGTGATTGTAATAAATTAATGCTATTCGAGACTATAACCATTGGTATTAATAACCTTTGGTATGTTGTGTTGTTGGAAAGTGATTACTTGGAAATGGTTTGCAGGAAAGCTGCATTTTTTCTTCGTTGCGACACAGCTGAAGAAACTTAATTAGGTGTTTCAGGAGGTTAATGGTGAAATATTAAAAGATGCGGATCTAGAAGAGGCCGAAGGGAATTCTAGGGGCAATATTAATTAGAATCGTGTATCTTGTTGATGAAAGTCGGACTTAGGGGGAGCCGGGCCATTGATTAAACAGTCCTAAATAATTCCATATTTATTTAGACCGGCAGAAAAGTTTATTGGTATTTTCCTTCGGAAGGATAAATAGTGTCCACAGCTGCAATTGGACGAAAAACATCACTCATAAAAGAAATATTGAGAAGGTGGCTGAGGGTCGTGTCTTCCTCTAGGGAGTTTTTCAACCCCACAGCCGCACGGCCACGGCATGGTCAGTCGATTATCAGCTACGGGGTGCGGTTGAATTTAACCGGCTTGAACAGCGTGATTCCCTCAGGCGATGTAAGCTCGATCGTGCACATTAGATACTGGTCAGTTGAATTCCTCCTACGCTAATTCAATTCACGACCTCTGCCTCATCGCCACCGCTTCCCGGAATTTTCCTGATTAGTGCAAAATAAATACCCGTTCCTGTATGCACCCACAAACACGTGTTTGTGTTACTTTTAATTTAATTGTTCTTGTTTAGAATGTTTGGAGTTGTTGAAGGGGAACGTAATTATTATTTATGAACTAAGTTAAACGAAATTTAAGATGGAAGATAAGGCACAAATTTGAACACAGAAACGAAACTACTTCTTCAATTAGTTAAACGTTGAAATTAATAATTAACTACCAAGTTTGATCATGTAAACTTTTTATGAACTCACTTTTAAAGTATTGAAACTTGAGCGTTTGGGGGTTATCCATATTTCTGTTTTTATATTCTGGACAACACATAAAGATGTAACGGATGCCCCTAAGTTGTCTGTCTAGTTTGTGTCCTCTTCGTAGGCCTCCATAAGAGGAAGGAAGGTTGAAGAAGCTTTGATGTTATCATTTTTTAACTTCTAAGAATATTTTACAACCAGCAAATAATATTTAGAAGTGATACGATTAAAAGATGACATCTTTGGAACTAAAACCTGTACTTTTAGGAGTTACTAATATTTCTGTTATTATATTCTGGATAATAAAATGTAATGAGTGCCCCAAAGTTGTCTGTCTAATTTATATCCTCTTCGTTGGTCCCCATAAGAAGAAGAAGGATTGAAGAAGCTTTGATGTTATCATTTTTTAATTTATAAGAATATTTTATGACTAGTAAATAATATTTAGAAATGATAGTGATACAATAGAATTAAAGGAAAACAGTTTAAAAAGGACATCTTTGGAACTAAAACTTGTATCTTTGAGAGTTATCAATATTTCTGTTCTTATATTCTGGACAAGACTAAAAATGTAATGAGTCCCCAAAGTTGTTTGTCTAGTTTCTGTCTTATTCGTTGGCCTCCATAAGAAGGAAGATTGAAGAAGCTTTGAACAATTAAAGGAGGACATCTTTGGAACTAAAACTTGTATACTGTCCTCTTCGTTGCTCTCCATAAGAAGAAGAAAAATTGAAGAAGCTTTGATGTAATTATTTTGTAATTTCTAAGAATATTTTATGATTAGTAAATAATATTTAGAAATCATTGTGACACAATAGAATTAAAGGAAAACAGTTTAAAGAGGACATCTTTGGAACTAAAACTTGTACCTTTGAGAGTTATCAATATTTCTGTTCTTATATTCTGGAGAAGACTAAAAATGTATTGAGTCCCCAAAGTTGTTTGTCTAGTTTCTGTTTTATTCCTTGGCCTCCATAAGAAGGAAGATAGAAGAAACTTTGAACAATTAAAAGAGAACATCTTTGAAACTAAACCTTGTACTGTGTCCTCTTCGTTGCTCCCCATAAGAAGAAGAAAAATTGAAGAAGCTTTGATATTATTATTTTGTAATTCCTATGAATATTTTATGACTAGTAAATAATATTTAGAAATCATTGTGACACAATAGAATTAAAGGAAAACAGTTTAAAGAGGACATCTTTGAAACTAAAACTTGTACCTTTGAGAGTAATCAATATTTTTGTTCATATTTTCTGGACAAGACTAAAAATGTAGTTAGTCCCCAAAGTTGTTTGTCTAGTTTCTGTCTTATTCGTTGGTCTCCATAAGAAGGAAGATAGAAGAAGTTTTGAAGAATTAAAAGAGAACATCTTTGAAACTAAACCTTGTACTGTGTCCTCTTCGTTGCTCCCCATAAGAAGAAGAAATATTGAAGAAGCTTTGATGTTATTTTGTAATTTCTAAGAATATTTTATGACTAGTAAATAATATTTAGAAATGATAGTGACACAATAGATTTAAAGGGAAACAGTTTAAAGAGGACATCTTTGGAACTAAAACTTGTATCTTTGAAAGTTATCAATATTTCTGTTCTTATTTTCTGGACAAGACTAAAAATGTCATGAGTCCCCAAAGTTGTTTGTCTAGTTTGTGTCTTATTCGTTGGCCTCCATAAGAAGGAAGATAGAAGAAGCTCTGAACAATTAAAAGAGGACATATTTGGAACTAAAACTTGTACTGTGTCCTCTTCATTGCTCTCCATAAGAAGATGAAAGATTGAAGAAGTTGTGATGTTATTATTTTATAACTAGTAAATAACACTTAGAAATGATAATGACACAATAGAAATAAAGGAAAACAGTTGATTTCCATAAGAAGAAGGTGTTATCAGTTTTTACCTTCTAAGGATATTTTATGACTAGTAAATAATATTTAGAAATGATAGTGTCGCAATAGGATTAAAAGAGAACAGAATTAAGACATGTTCGGAACTAAATTTTCTTTGGAGAGTTATCAATAATTCTGTTTTTATATTCGGGACAACAATAAAAATGTAATGAGAGCCCTAAAATTGTGTGTCTAGTTTCTGTCCTCCATAAGAAGAGAGAAAATTGAAGAAGCTTTGATGTTATCACTTTTTACCTTCTAAGAATATTTTATGACTAGTAAATAATATTTAGAATTGATAGTGACGTAATAGGAATTTTTAATAAACAAACAAACATTTCACCTTGTCAGGTCTATTTTGGGATTGATTATTGGTGAAACTTAATTAAAATCAAAACTCCAAATAGTTTAAGGTAACAAACTGTTAAAAAAAATGTCCTACCTTTAAGTCCTTTGTTTGGTGGAGGTCCATCCCGATTCCATGGAGGCTCGCCATGCCCGGAGAAGTCCCTTAGCTTCAGATAAGATATCGTTAATCTTATAATACTAGCTTTATCTAATTGAGAGGTAATAGCGGCTGGCAAAGGCAACATCTTAGCTAATTCATAAAACTCGAAATTCTCCTTCCCTCGACGCGAACGCGCCGCATCCCTGCTTTTCTCCTTCCTGAGTTCCAATATACTGCAACAAAAAAGGGCAGTTTAGCTTTCGATCCGGGGTAAGTTGGGCGAAATTGTGCATTAATCGGTAATAATTTTATTTGCACGGTAGTTGGTCTGAATGGCGTCAAGAAAAACGGCGACTATTGAAATCGACGTTCCCAAAGGTGGAGTTCCGAATGAAAGGAGTCGGAAATTGAGATTCGGCGTATGGGACAAAGAGTCCCTTTGGGTATATAAAACTGGAATGCACTGATACATAAAATAAAATATAGTATAAGCATATATTAACGCGGACGGTTCTTTTTCCGACTCCGGGGAATCGAACTACTTTGGTCTTAATGGCTCAAATTGATAAGGGATCATTAACATATTTAAATTGACGTCCCGAACTTTGCGAACCCTTTAAGGAAATTTGTATTCAGATTGTGGGTTTGTTCAATTGCCCAACTGACAATTGAATTTTCAGATTGGACGCCGCAATAAATGGTACATGTATGAAATGAACGTTGAATATCTTACTGGCGGTATTAAAGAACTTCTGGAAGTTAAATCAACTGCCGACAATAAAAAACACTTCTAAAAATATTACGGTTTTGTAGGCAGGCACATCAACAAGAATAAAAGCTACTTTGCCTTTTTATAACTTTTGCGGAGCAATAAAAGTGGTAAGTTTTTATTGTGAAACATTTAAATTTTTATTCACGGTGTGCATAAAAGAACTGCGTTTAAATGTGGAATTGACTGCCCATAAAAATTTGTGTGTAATACATCCAAGTCGGTGTGTCGTGTTTAATTGAAGAATGTAAAACAAACTTGCAGTTTTGCAGGTGGTGGATTTTTGGCAGATCTTAGATTGAATAAACATGGCGTGGCAGTAGTAAAGTTTACGAGTTGAGTAGTTAATGGAAGAAAGACATTTTTGTGTCCCCTTTGGTTTGTTTACGTTGGTCCCCTGTGACCAGAGTCATTAGCGTAACACGGGTATCGGTGTCATAAAAGACGACATGTCCTCGTGGCCAGTGAGGAAATCGTCGTAGTAGTAGTAGTGGAGTCAGCGGTTTCGAAATGAAAGGGTCTACATCATCCGGATGATGGTCCAGTTTGACGCGACTGGTCTAGGAGAACGTGCGCCATTTAAAATACGGATCGGACAAAGTTGATGAGGGAATTGAAGGAAGATTGTCAGCAGTCCTTCGATTCCAGTGCATAAAAGGCAACATAAAAGGAAAAAGGAGGAGGAAGGTCCGATTCCCCGGGGGGATGGTGAGCGTTGGACGTAGGAAAGTGGCGAGGTGTCGCCAGGTATGAATGAATGCAACGGAAACGAAAGCTGAGAAACGCTCTTCAGATGGATAACCTAATAATCGCAGACCGAGGGGCAATTCTCTAAGGACTAAAATGACGCTTCAAGTAGCATAGGCCAATTTCTACCAATTTTACCAAAAGTTCGCCTTAATTTTGTTTTCACGCGCTGCCCCTCGCAAATACCGTAAATTGAGCTGACGCTATGCCGACAAAAACAATTCTTTGGTTGAATTATCGGTGGAAATCCCTTGTGGCGGAAATATGGTCCAGTTCTGTCCGGTCTTTCCTACACAATTCACCAGCCCTGATACTAATGGGCATAATGTTGCCAATCACATGTTACGAGGGTTGTCTATTACTGTCTTTCATCAAACGATAATCTAATCAATTCATTAACCATCATTGAAACATTTTATATCAATAAAACATAACCAATTTCAATTATCCTTACTTTTAATTAAAACTTTCCTCTCTCTGAGGAAGTATCAAGATAATTAAAACTAATCTTTTGAATTCTGAAGCTTGAATGAGTAGAACTAAGATGTTTTAACAAGAAATTGAGATAATTATGTAATATTTGGTTCATTTTCTTCAATCAATTAGATGAAGAACAAAAGAAACATATGATAGACGTCACTAAAGGGACTTATCCTATTGATAATCTTGAAACTATACGTTGATAAGACAACACAAGTGAAAAAACTTTCTGCCTTGTATCAACCAACACCCAAAAGAGTTTAAGGAAGCGTCCCTCATTAGAATAAATCGTTGCCAGGATGAGTAATATGTGATCGATTGTGAGGAAATACAAGTAACCATTTAATTAAGGGTTTGACTTTCCGTAAATACAACCGTGATATTCATCAGCTAATAAAGACCAATAAAGGCAAAACGACAAATATTTACTCGAATGTATCTTACTTGATTGAAGGAGTTGGGGGTTGAACAAATAATCAGCGAGACCAACAAATCTATGTGAACCGTCGGACAATTTTCTTTTTACGGAAGACCCGTTCACCCCACAATTGGACCAATTCAATATAATTGCATTATCTTACCACTACCCTTCTGCTACGAAATAATAAAAACACTATAGAATTGATTAGAGGCGAGATGAAACGGACTGGCCGGACCACAATAACTGAGGAGACTAAAATAGAAAAAGGTGGTGGCAGATTATATATAATACGTATGTGTTGGTATTAGTCTGGGATAAAGGACAGACGGGGATTGCCTTAGGGATGGGACATTTATATTTATTACTGATGACTTATATTTCACGAACGGTCACCGGGGATTGTTCTAGCTGTTTTATTATGACAGTGTTAAGTATGTCCAAGGTTTGACAGGTAGTCACTAGATCCTATCTGAAGGTTGCAATATCTAATAATAATGTTTCTAATTATAAAGCAGGCAAATTGGTTGTTGCATCCAACTTTGGACAGGCCTTGAGGGTTATTGTCTTCTAATGTTTTGATACTATATTTAAAATGCATGGATTTATTTGCCTAGGAATATTTGGAAGCAATACCAAAGGTGTATCTAGTTTCATCAACAAATGGTTGGCAAGAAATACTTCTTCATACACAAACTGGAAAAACTTGATTGAGAATTTTGATCATACTGTAACAATTTTAATTCTTTACTTGACCAATACATGGATTTATTAGCCCAATAATATTAGGGAACAGTACCAAAAGTGCCTCTAGTTTCATCAACAAACGATTAGCAAGAGATAGTTGTTCATACATAAACTGGAAGAACTCCTTTGAAAATTTTGACCATACTGTAACAATTTTAATTCTTTATTTGACTAATACATGGAATTGTTAGTCTAATAATATTAGAAAACAGTATCCAAAGTGTCTGTAGTTTCATTAACAACTAATTAGCAAAAAATACTTGTTCATACACAAACTGGAAGAACTTCTTTGATAATTTTGGCGATACTGTAACAATTTTAATTCTTTACTTGACTAATACATGGATTTGTTAGCTCAAAAATATTAGAAAACAGTACCAAAAGTGTCTCTAGTTTCATCAACAAATGATTAACAAGAAATACTTGTTCATGCACAAACAGGAAGAACTCTTCTGAGAAATTTGGCCATACTCTAACAATTTTAATTCTTTACTTGACTAATACATGGATTTGTTAGCCCAATAATATTAGGAAACAGTACCAATAATGTATATTGTTTCATCAACAAATGATTAGCAAGAAATACTTGTTCATACACAAACTGGAAGAACTCTTCTGAGAATTTTGGCCATACTCTAACAATTTTAATTCTTTACTAGACTAATACATGGATTTGTTAGCCCAATAATATTAGGAAACAGTACCAAAAGTGTCTTTAGAAATGATTAGCAAAAAATACTTGTTCATACACAAACTGGAAGAACTTCTTTGATAATTTTGGCGATACTGTAACAATTTTAATTCTTTACTTGACTAATACATGGATTTGTTAGCTCAAAAATATTAGAAAACAGTACCAAAAGTGTCTCTAGTTTCATCAACAAATGATTAACAAGAAATACTTGTTCATGCACAAACAGGAAGAACTCTTCTGAGAAATTTGGCCATACTCTAACAATTTTAATTCTTTACTTGACTAATACATGGATTTGTTAGCCCAATAATATTAGGAAACAGTACCAATAATGTATATTGTTTCATCAACAAATGATTAGCAAGAAATACTTGTTCATACACAAACTGGAAGAACTCTTCTGAGAATTTTGGCCATACTCTAACAATTTTAATTCTTTACTAGACTAATACATGGATTTGTTAGCCCAATAATATTAGGAAACAGTACCAAAAGTGTCTTTAGAAATGATTAGCAAGAAATACTTGTTCATACACAAACTGGAAGAACTTAACAACTGTAACAATTTTAATTCTTTACTTGACTAATCCATGGATTTGTTAGCCCAATAATATTAGGAAATAGTACCAAAGGTGTCTCTAGATTCATCAACATATGATTAGCAAGAAATACTTGTTCATACACAAACTGAAAGAACTTCTTTGATAATTTTGACCATATTCTAACAGTTCTAGTTACTTAATTGCTTAATACATGGATGTATTTGGCCAACAATATTAGGAAACAGTACCAAAAGTGTCTCTAGTTTCATCAACAAATGATTAGCAAGAAATATTTATTCATACACAAACTGGAAGAACTCCTTTGATAATTTTGACCATATTTTAACAGTTCTAGTTCTTTAATTGCTTAATGCATGGATGTATTTGCCCAAAAATATTAGGAAGCAGTACCAAAAGTGTCTATAGTTTCATCAACAAATGATTAACAAGATATACTTCTTCATACACAAACAGAAGAACTCTTTTGATAATTCTGACCATATTTTAACAGTTCTAGTTCTTTAATTGCTTAATGCATGGATGTATTTACCCAACAATATTAGGAAGCAGTACCAAAAGTGTGTAGTTTCATCAACAAATGATTAACAAGAAATACTTGTTCATACACAAACTGGAAGAACTTCTTTGATAATATTTGCCAACAGTTCTAATTCTTTAATTGATTAATGTATTAATGCAAATATTGGGAAGCAGTACCAAAAGATTGGTACTTGTGCTATTGATGAGGAACTAGGTTTGGATATTCAAATATGGTAATTGTTTACAAATGTAAATTAATGTTTGGAAAATTCATAGAAGATTTTGTCTTGTATAATCCTGAGACATTAACAAAAAACTACATGCACAAACCTGAATACAGACAAATAAGTCTAGTTCTAGGTAATAACCATATAATTAGAAAAATGTGCACCACATATCACTTTGCCTTGATAACTAATCAATATTAACTTTAAAAGACTTCTTCCACACAACTTGGTCATATAAATAATTAAGTTGAAGCTTGAATTAAGTGTTTAACTGATGATACTGACACTAACAAAGGGAAGTAGAAGAAGAGATTCAACCTCTTGAAACTTAATTGAGGAAGTATGACCCCCACTGATTATCTAAATGATTCCAACTTTGAAGTAGCCTTAGTGAATGAGACCCAAGTGCATCAAAGAGAGTTTTGATTGAAGAACAAGTGGACTAGGTTATTGAATAATTCGAGAAAGTTTGAATATTTAACAACAACTAAGGGAAACAAACATGGAATCCATCATGGCGGACATTGAATGAAGTCACGTCTGGCTAACACAAAGTTTATTTAAATCTGGCATGGTGTTCGGATGAAAACTGTCACACTTGATTGTGATGAATAATGAAACAATGTAGCAATTGGGATTAGTAGTAGCGGTAATGATAGCTGGCCAAAGTAGAATTTCAGCTATGACGTTAGTAAAACTTTTCGGGTGCATTGACGTATTGTTAAAAAAAACTATATATGTAAGCAGATATAATAAGTTGACATGCCCTGGTTCAAGAAGAGGAGTCTGTTTGTAGGAAACACACAGTTCCGCTGGTACGAACCACGAATGTGTGAAGGCCGGATTGATGTTGACTCCAACTCCAAGTCCGATCGGTGTCTGTCTCTGGAAACTGGACGACACTGCGTAGTCCATCGCCACCGCCTGATACGGCAACATTATAACGTGCACACAAGTCCACACTGGCCGTATTAATAAAAAAAAAGGAAACACGCGCTGACAAGTTTATGTGACGCACGAAACGAACGAATTCCCGTAGACGGTGTGGTAGTGTTGCTGAAACTGTGAAGTAGTGACTAATGACTGGTAACGACTAACGAGTGGAAAGAACGTTGGGGGCGTATACAGGCGGCAACTGGCGGTAACTGGCACGAGACAAGGCAACTGGTTGGTTGCAGGCACGCAGACCGAGTTAGCGCACGAAGGTGCCGGGATATGTCGTCGAGCCATTCGCTCCGGGTAGCACGCCCAAAGGTTGTCTGTCTTGTGTTTTTAATATCTACCGGTATCAACAAGTAGCCAATACACCAGCACAGGTCCGGTCCGTACTCGGACTTATCGCTTCTGACCTACACGGACGGTATCTATCATCTATCTGATTACATGCTGTTGGCTGTTGGCTTCCCTTTTTTTCTTTTCTTCTAAAATGCACTCTTAAATGTAACCTTTTCAATCGATCGAAGTCTTTCGTTTTACAACTGGCAGCTCGTGATGATGGTGCTGCTGCTACTCTTCACCTTGATATGATTTATAGGGTTTTGATGACCCATTTTGTATTTTGACCTATTTTAACTCTCTGCTGTCACTATTTATTTACGTCATTTTTATGCTTAAAATTTTCTCTATATATATAGCCCCAATTATTTTTTTATGTAAATAATAAATAAACTTTATTATATAAATTGCTGAGCCATTTATAATTTCAATTCATTTTAACATTTTATTTCTTAGCTTGTGTTAATATATATATATATATATATATATATATATATATATATATATATATATATATATATATATATATATATAATTTTATATGTACAGAATAATAAACTTGTGTAATATATGGATTGTTGAACCATAACTCATTTTAACACCACTTCTTTATTTTTATTAGTGATATAGTAGATGTTTCTATTATTTGACTATTTATTTTACAGTCACATCTACTTTATTTTTAAAATATTCTATTAAAAACCTATAATATTCCAATTAATTTTATATGTAAAGAATAATAAACTTGTTTAATATATGGATTATTGACCAATTTACTCACTTTAACACTTCATCTCTTTATTTTTATGAGTGATATAATAGATACTTCTATTATTTTACTACTTACTTCAATCACATTTACTTTATTTTTAAAATATTTTGTTAAAAATCTAAAATATCTCAATTAATTTTATATTTAAAGAATGATAAACTTGTTTAGTAGATGGATTGTTGAGCCATTTTTAATTTTAACTCATTTTATCACTTTATTTCTTTAGTTTTATTAGTGATAAACTAAATGTTTCTGTTATTTGACTACTTATTTTACATTTATTTTTAAAATTTTCTGTTAAAAATCTAAAATATCTGAATTAATTTTATATTTAAAGAATAATAAACTTATTTAATATATGGATTGTTGGCCATTTTTAATTTTAACTTATTTTAACACTTTATTTTTAAAATATTCTGTTAAAAATCTTTAATATACCAATTCATTTTATATGTAAAGAATAATAAACTTGTTTAATATATGGATTGTTGAGCCATTTTTAATTTTAACTCATTTTAACACTTCATTTCTTTATTTTTTTTAGTGATATAATAGATATTTCTATTATTTTACTACTTATTTCAGTCACATCTACTTTATTTTTAAAATATTCTGTTAAAAATCTATAATATCTCAATTAATTTTATATATAAAGAATGGTAAACTTGTTTAATATATGAATTGTTGAGCCATTTTAATTTTAACTCATTTTAACACTTCATTTCTTTATTTTTATTAGTGATACATTAGATATTTCTATTATTTTACTATTTTCTCCAGTCACATCTACTTTATTTTTAAAATATTCTGTTAAACATTTATAATATCTCAATTAATTTTAACTCATTTTATCACTTTATTTCTTTAGTTTTATTAGTGATAAACTAGATGTTTCTGTTATTTGACTACTTATTTTACAGTCACATCTACTTTATTTTTAAAATATTCTGTTAAAAATCTATAGCATCTCAATTAATTTTATATTTAAAGAATAATTAACTTGTTTAATATATGAATTATTGAGCCATTTTTAATTTTAACTCATTTTAAGACTTCATTTCTTTATTTTTATTAGTGATTTAATATATATTTCTTTTATTTTAATACTTATTTCAGTCACATCTATTTTATTTTTAAAATATTCTGTTAAAAATCTATTATATCTCAATTAATTTTATATGTAAAGAATGATAAACTTGTTTAATATATGGATTATTGAGCCATTTTTAATTTTTAATCATTTTATTTCTTTAGTTTTATAAGAGATAAACTAGATGTGTCTGTTATTTGACTACATATTTTATATATACTATAGTATCTTAATTAATTTTATATTTAAATAATTAACTTGTTTAATTATGAATTGTTGAGCCATTTTTAATTTTGAATCGTTTTATCACTTTATTTTTGTGAGTAATATAGTAGATGTTTATATTATTTGACTACTTATTTTACAGTCACATCTACTTTATTTTTAAAATATTCTGTCAAACATATTCCAATTAATTTTATATGTAAAAAATAAACTTGTTTAGTATACAGATTGTTGAGCCTTTTTTGATTTTAACTCATTTTTTTATTTGTACAAGTGATCCAGTAGACGTATATATTTATTTGGCTACTTCTTTGTCAGCCACATCTACTTTATATTTATTATATGAGATGTTATTAAAAAAATAAATAGTTGGGTTTGTACCAATTAATATTTATTACAAACCTTTAGTGGCGCAATGGCCAAATAGCAATAGCAAAGAAAAGTACCGTTAGAAATAAAACGAAATAAAAATTTATAAACTAAAATATGTGCATACACAAACAGGATGAAATATCGTCAGTGAATAATAAATAAATTTATGCGAATTAACAGAACCTAATTGCATTTAAAACTTCCCGTTGCCATAAAATAAAACTATCGAAAATTTATTTTGATATAGCCATTAATGGCAGCGATTATTCGAGATACTCGACGGCAAAATTACGGTTCGGGGGTGCACTAAATTGGCAGAAGTGAAATTAAGTGCAAAAACAGGTAATTTGTGAAACAGTTATATCTTCAGACAATTGGATTTCATTGGAGAGTCACAGTTTATCAATGCCTAGAGGCACAAGTTTAGTGGTGCACACGGGCCCTAAATCTGCATTACCCCGAGGCCTTGCGGTTATTTGCTCTATTAACTACCATACTTGCTCGATTTCCTTTCAATTATACACTGATTACGAAGTTATATGCCTTAGATAACACCTCGGTGTACCTTCTCTCGCTAATCCGCTCTCTTTAATTATGCGTCCTAATGGTCCCACACGGGGGCGTCGATGCTTAAATATTTATCTTATGGTCAGGGATTGTGCACTGAGCGGCTTACTGAAAAGTTTACTTGCTTCCAGTCATTCATTTTATGAATTCAAAACAAATTAATTACTATCATCAAATCTAAGAAATCAAAGTTTACGAGAAATTTTATTTCTTAGATAATAACAAACATTTTTAATTAAACTTATTAAAAATCAATTGTTTTAATGTTCCTTATTTATTTTTAAACTGGTTATCACAATTATTTTAATTTTAATCCAATGAATATTTTTTTAGTATTTTTTAATACTTACAAATAAATAAATTATGTTAAATTGTGATTGAACTGAAAATTTAAATGTCAATTTTTAAAAATTTGAAAATTTTTTTTTTTGTTTAATATTACAATTGTCAATAAATTGATGAATTAATTATTTTTTAAAAAATCTAGAAAAACAATATTTTATAAAAATTACAATCATTTTTAATTATAAAATTTTATTTTATTATTTAATTTTATTTTATGTTTAAACTTACTATTAAAATTATTTTTAATATTTATTAATTTATTAAAAAAAAACTATTTTTTACTGTTTTTTAATGTTTACAATCAATTATACCATAAATCAAAAACTTAAATGTCAGTTGAAAAATCAATTTTTTATTATAAAAATTAAAATTTGTAATACAATATTAAATAAATTAGTTAAGAAATAACTACTTTTTAATATGTTTTAATATTTACATTCATTTATAAAATAAAAAATTAATATCAATTGAAAAAATATATATATTTTTATTTAAATATTATTATATAATTTTTAAAAATTCTGAAAAATCAATATTTTTAATATTTTTTTTTAATAATTATAATATTTATTTTTTATTTGAACTCATCAAAATTATTTTATTTTTATACAATATTAAATAAATTATTTAAAAATAATAATTTTTTAGTGTTTTTTAATATTTACAATCAATTATAAATCAAAAACTTAAATGTCAATTTTAAAATAATAATAAAAAAACATTTTTTTTTTGTTTAAATTATAAAAATCAAAATTTTTATTACAATATTAAATAAATTATTTAAAAAAAAAAACTATATTTTAGTATTTTTTAATATTTACAATCATATGAGTATTAATACCAAATAATAATTATTAATAAATTAAGTAAAATTGAGATTAAATTAAAAATTCTAAAAACTAATTTTTAATATTTTTTAATATCTAAAATTAAATGTCAATTAAAAGAAATTGAAATATATTTTTTCTTTAAAATATTAAAATTAAAATAATACAATATTAAATAAATTATTAAAAAAAAAACATTTTTTTGGAATTATTTGATATTTACAATAATTTTTGAATTAAAAACTTAATGCCAATTTTAAAAATAATTTGAGAAATATTTTTTTTTTTGTTTAAATAAAATTTATACTATATTTTAATTTTAAACTGGTTATCACAATTATTTTAATTTTTATTATATTACAATATTAAAAAAAAATAATGTTTAGTATTTTTTAATATTTACAATCATTTATCAATAAATTATATAAAATTGTTATTGATTTAAATAAAAAAATTAAAAAATTTAAAAATAAATGAGCAATTTTTTTTAATTTTATTTTAATGATTACATTCAATTATAAATAAATTATTTTAAATTATAAATTTAAAATTTACAAGGTCATTTTTTTGTTCAATTATAAAAATTAAATACTTTAATACAATATTAAATAAACTATTAAAAGAACTATTTTTAGTAATTTTATAATATTTAAAATCATTTAAAAATTAAAGACAAAAAAAAAAATGGAATTTTTTTTGTTTAAATTATACTATTATAATAAACTGGTTATCAAAACATATCAAAATATTAAATGAATTATTTTAAAAAAAAAAACTATTTTTCAGTATGTTTTAATATTTACAATGATTTATCAAAGGAAACAAGATTGTGATAAATTTAAAATTAAATATTTAAATAATTATTTATAAATAAATTATGCTAAATTGTGGTTGAATTAAAAATTTGAAATTTCATTTCTTTTTCGTTAAAATTATACTAAATTTTAATTTGCTTTCTTTTTAAATTGATTATGTAAATTATTTTATTTTTAATATATTAAAAAATTATTTAAAAAGGAAACTATTTTTAATATTTTTTAATATTTACATTTATTTATAAATCAAAAACTTAAATATCAATTAAAAAAAATTAAATAGTATTTTAAAATCTTAAAATATATTTGTAATAAATTAAAAAAAAAATGTGAGTTTGTGAATTCATAACGAGACTTTAATGACATTATTTTAAATATAGATTTGTTTTCTTTCTAACTAAAATTTAATATAAAAAATCATAAAGGTCAATAAAATTTGAGGGCTTTGATAAATAAATATTTAAAAACAAAGCTTCAAAATTGTGAGCAATGAATAAAAATAAATCTGATTAATATAACATTGTAGAGAAAGTAATTTGAGCAAATTTTTTAATTAACCCTTAAACGCAGTGGACACGAAAAATGAAATATAAAAGGCCGAGCGAAAAGACTTTCGGGAGACGGAATAACTGCATGTACTATCACGAAATGAATACATTAAAGGCACAGGGTCAAGCTGATAGCTTAGATACAAATTAAGATATTCTAATTACAAGTCTAACAAGAACCCAAGCAACCCCGTTTATGTAATACATTCGTTCTAGATAGAAGGGTCCGCCAATTTTGTAAGGTTATTAATTTATCCCCTAGGATTTATCTTAACACTAATTTCAATTTTTAGATAGTTAATTTCGTTTTATCTAGATTCTTCTGTTGGCATTTTTTTTGGGCCATACGTTGAAATTCCTTCGGAGTTGAAATAATACAAGGGGTATTGGGATTCACCCCAGTATTGATTAGTAAATCTATACGTCGTCGTATTCAATAGGATTCGTTAGGGCCAATTGAGGATTATTTCTTTCTTTCGAAATAATTCAGGAAGGGATTTACACACCATATGTGTCTACATATGGGCAATTTATGTAAAACGTCGGAATCCACCGAAAAAATATATAAATAAAATGAGTCAGTGTGGGTAATTTTGCGTCAGGAACTCTAATTCGAATAAGGCTGTGCCCAATAATTTATTTGCATGTAGGTGATCATTATTTTTCGTGCCCGTATTACCCCGCCAGTATAAATTCATAGATTAGGATCGGACAGTAAAACTGAAAAGCTCGGGTGTATTGGATTTTTGTCATGCACCGTTCGAAACTGTCATCTGTTAACGTAAGTTAACTTTAAAGCTCCCCCCGTTCGCAAAAACGTCCCGTGTAAGTTAAACAGGTCCCGCCGTTAAAACGTATTCACGGACAAATTCCTTCGTGCACTTGTAAACAGATCCGGAGGATTTCGCGTTTGAATATATTCCGGGGCGAAAGCAGAGCAGAAATAAAAAAAACACACACACACGAATCCCCGCAGTAGATTTTATAAAACAATCGGGATACATTTGCACATATATTAACGCTCCGCGGCGGAAATAAAAAATTGGCCTTTGAGGCATCGGTCCCCGGAGGGGCGCCGGAACCCCGCAGAATGTAAAATCGGGAAGGTGGAAGTTTGATTTGGGAGACAATAAACTTACTTAAAATTTTGTCATATTACATGCCCAGATTTCGGTGCGATACCCTTTTTTATTTATGAGCGACGCTCCATTGAGCACTCCATTCGTTTCGGCTTTTATGGAGTGAAAATCGATACGTACGTGTGTGGCGGCATGTTTTCGATTTTTAAACGCACCTTTATGTATTTTTTTTTTTTTGTATTTGGTGCTTTGGAATTGTTCGTTTAAATTTAAGGGGGAAAATGTTTTTTAAAAGCTTTATTAACGTAAAGCTTATGTTATGAATATTAAATTTTCTTTTCAGTTATATTTATGTATTTTTATTAATTAAATTTTATTATACCTATTAAATATATCCAAAATATTGACCTAAAATGTTTGTACCTTAAGAATTCTCTTAACTGTTTATATCTAAGTTATTAATTTATCTTAAACAGTCTTCTGTCAAATTTGTAAATTTTATTATTAAGCTTTTAAGATAAAATTATAACTATTTCAATTTTTAATTACATTTTATAGTTATTGTATAGTTTATTCTAATAATAAAACATTTTTGAACATACTTTTTAAAAGCTCTATTAAGTAAAGCTTAAATATTTTAACGTTATGTCAATTAAATCGTATTTTTTTTCAGTTACATTGATAATTTTATTAATTAGATTTTATTATGCTTATTAAATATATCAATATATTGATCTAAAATGTTTGTACCTAAAGAACTCTCTTAAATGTTTACTTTTATGATATTATTTTTTTACACAGTTTTGTATTAATTTTGTAGATTTTAAGGGTTAAACTTTTAAGATAAAATTATAATTATTCCAATTTTTTAATTACATTTTTTATTTATATAGTTTATTGTAAAAATAAAACATTTTTGAACATACTTTTTAAAAGTTCTATTAATGTAAAGCTTAAATATTTTAATGTTATGACAATTAAATTGTATTTTTTTTAGTTACATTGATATTTTTATTAATTAAATTTTATTATACTTATTAAATATATCCAAAAAAGCTCAATATATTGACCTAAAATGTTTGTACCTTAACCATTCTCTTAACTGTTTATTTTTATGATATTATTTTTTTACACAGTTTTCTATCAAATTTGTAGATTTTAAGAATTAAGATTTTAAAATAAAATTATAACTATTACATTATTTTAATCACAGTTTTTATATCTATAGTTTATTCTAATAATAAAACATTTTTGAAAATACTTTTTAAAAGCTTTATTAATGTAAAGCTTAAATATTTTAATGTTATGACAATTAAATTGTATTTTTTTCAGTTAAATTGATTTTTATTAATTAGATTTTATTATACTTATTAAAATATATCAAAAAAGGCTCAATATATTGACTTAAAATGTTTGTACCTTAAA